>NC_143448.1:16157784-16465341 GCF_987193195.1 Phasianus colchicus | reverse complement strand
CAGAATCAAACGCATTCAAATGCATTCAATATGTTGTGGTTCTACAAATTACTGCAAGAACTTTGTCAATGCAAAATTAATTGTATCCTAGAGCACAGTAAGATAGAAGGTCTGAGTTCATACAGGACTTCCCAGTGGGATATAATGCATTATTTCCCTTGAATCCTGGATGAATAAAACTTCAAGAGGCAGCATATTCCCAACCATGCATTTGTTTGGCTTCTATACAAACACAGATCTGATCTTTGAGCAGTCACCATAAATGCTACACAAAACAAGTTGCTTGATATAAGTAATTTATTAAAAAGAAATCAGCTGAGGTTATACCCGGCAGAAGAAGCAGGGTCCCAGGAGATTTTACTATGTAAATAAATTGCTGCCAGCAGATGTCAAAAAGCAAACGAAAAGTAACAAGTGCAGGAAATAACTACAGCACCGAGCAGCACAAAAAGTGCCTTATTTACACCAGCGTGTTTTTAAAACCACTCCAAAGCCACAAGTTTATTTAGTAAAGATGTTCATTTAACTAGGCAATTAACTGAGAGCCATGGTGTTTTTTCCTCTAAGTTCACAAATAAAACTGTCTTGGAGGTCAGTTTGTTATAATTACAGTGATGTGTCATTTCTTAATGTGACCTGTTCTAACTTCTTCTTCTCCTCTCCTTTTGTTTTTCTTTTTTATTTATTTTTGTAGCACATGTTTTTCTCCTTTTTTCGCTAAGACCGGTTTTCTGTGAGCCTTAAGTTAATCACTTGAAATTCTGATGTACAATTAAATGAACAGTGGATTCACTAAATCATGCAGATATTTACATTTGGCTGAAGTTTAGAAGTAAGAAGCTTACTGAAGGTCAGAAATGAAATATCTGGTCTCATTGGAGAATGACTGCTTATCTGCTCCTTCAGTAGGAAATAGGAATACTTTGGTGATTTGAGGATAGAAGAAATTACTGGTTTTCATCCTCCAGTCAATCTGACAGCTTCCCTCAGTCTAGCAGTACAGTAAGACAAAGTCAAAGTGCAGGAGCTTTCCATTAAACAAGCTACCAACACAAAGTGCTTTTCATATGTTACCCAGAGATACTGTCTAGAGGCAGCATTGACTCCATCTTCTCAATCTTGGCTCTTGGTTTCACCTTCTGTGTGAATTCTATCTAATCTATAATTCAACAGAGAGTTGCACGGACTGTTTCCCAACATCAAGACTCAAGTCTTGAATTTCAAGACTAAATTCAAGTCTTAATTTAAAATTAAGAAGCAAAATTATTGGTCAGTACACTTTAGGAAACATTACAGAAACATAAATTCATGGACATCTATATACAACTGCCCTTCTGGAATCATAACCATAATCACAATAAAAGTCTTTCTTGATGTGCAATAATGTTTTCTTAAAAGGCGTCCTCAGAAATAAAGCTTTCAACTTGTGCCTTGTGCAACTAATTTCCAAATAGCACTCAGTGCTAGGAGTTTGTTTGTGAAATAGGGAATGACACATCATTTACAATACATAAAAGGAAATAGGAGTGAGTAATAAATCCACTGTGTAATATTTTCCTTTCAAAATGGATGCTGTAGGTTGCTGGCCTATTTACCCAGCTGCTGAATGAGTAATCCATGCCTGAAAATGTTCATTAGATCAGTGAATAGTTCAACATTCCCAATGATAAAATGCAACAGAGTTCCTCCTGTTTCTAGGGGTACACCTTTCATCTCCGTATCTTCTCCACCAGTGATCCTCAGTGAGACATTTCTCTCAGTGCTTTTAACTGAGTTCTCTCCAGTGAGTTCTCTTAATTTTATTTTTACAGAGCTACAAGTAGAAATATTAATTTTGCATGTGGCTCCACAGAATGCACAAGTAGACTTTTGCTGCTTTTCAGCCATCAGTCTAAAAGCTCTGTTTTTGAAATAAAATCCTTGATCAAAGTTTATGAATAACTTTTGAGAATACCTTCAAAAATCTGCATTACATGTAAGTTTGCGAAGTTATAAACTTTTATTTTATTCATGTATCAACACAATTCCAACACAAAAACTGTTCTGTAAACCACATAAAATCAACCTCATAATTGCAGTCTGTAAAGTAAAAAACTTCTATGGATTAAGCAGGAAAGCCACCTCTCAAAACTCTGCTGGATTTTAAACTTGCTTAATTTATCGTTATCTCTTTCAAACAATACCAGAGCTTGACTAACAGCTACAGAACCAAATAACCTTGGTTTGAATTTTGACTCTCACACTAAGATCAGACAAGTAGCACTGCTGAGAACAATGTAATTAAAATTGCAGCATGTAATCTTGCTCTACACAGTCATTCCCAGAACAGTTTCTATTCACATCAAACACAGGCTTTTATACTTTAAAGAAAGACAATCTTTGGCATCTTGCACAAAGGAACTGACCTGAGGGGAAGTAAATTCTGTCAGTCAAGATCATTTAAAGGAACCTGAAATTTGTTTACCTAGATAAACCAAGGAAAGATCATCAGGCTACTGAGGTTTCTGCTTGTTTTTAATAATGAAGAAAAAAGAAAAAAACAATAATAAGAAAAACAAACAATGTGTAAAACTCAATAAAAATTATTTGATGAGCCAGGTGACATTGCTGTTTATGTTTGCTTCTTCAAAGGGTGGTATTGCTACATGGAGGCTCACACTGAATGAAATGGTACTGTATATGAAGCAAATGTCATTGAAAACATGTTAATTACTTAAGAAAATTCTATACTTCAAAGATATACTGAGCACTTCCCTCCTTTGGCTGCTTGCAGGTTTCCAAATGTGCATATACACTTTCATGTAAATGTGTCCACAAAGTTGCCAGCACACAGTTGGCATCAGTGCAACCGCTAAGGTTGAAATTAATGTAGTGTTTGATTCCAATTCTTTTCATCAGCTTCAAAAGTATGGATTAGGCCAATAACCTACAGTTTCTGCAGAAAGCTGCAACCAATCAATAGAAATTTTCATTATTCTAAAGTCCATAGTCAACAAAAAAAAGGTGTAATGAATAGTTATCTGAGCCAGCATTCCAGATATGAACACCCACAATGGGACAGTTTGAACAAAAGCATTATGCTAGAATTGAAAACAGAACATCTTTAGTGGAGAGATTAAGGAGAATGCAATACCTTTAGTGAATATTTCTTATATTTCTTATCAGTGTCACATTTATTTTCATACACTGATCACACTGGAGACAGATCAGCCAAGATGCCAGCCCACAGCACAGCAGTTCCACTAGTGACGTGCTAATCAACATACAACTAAAATGTTATTAACATGTTAAGCACTCTCCTAGATTTAATAAATTATACAGTTATTCTACAACAATGTGAGCTCCATGTAGCAAGTGCAGTTGTCAACACAACAAAAGTTGCCAGTCATTCAGAGCCAGGTTTACACTTACTCATTTCATCGTATTATAAAATCTAATATTTAACATACTTTCTTTTTTTCCAAGACAAACAGATGAGAAATGCACTATTTCTCATCTTCTCATAGGCCTGATATATTTTCAATATACACTGCAAATACTCTGATGACTTCACTGGGAATTAATGATATAGATTTTCTCAACTACTGCCTTAGTAGTGCTAAGATGCAGAAATGTTAGCATATCTGTTTGAATAACTGTCTCTTTTCTTTCACATTAGAAAAACTGTAATGATTACAATACTTAGCAGGTTAAAAATGGCAAGTCAATCTTTCTTTTGCTTCTGGTTTAAAACTCCTTAAAAATCACTAAATCTGTGCCTTTTTCCAGCTCATCTCTTCTTCCAAAGCATTATTCTCTTGTGACACAATAAAGTTCCATCCTTCTAAACACTGATATATCTCATTTGTGTTGCACTTTGCTCATGGCTAAAACTGTGATAAACTGAGAATTCATTTAGTAAATGTGATTTGCCAAAAGTTTTCTATTCACACAGTGTAATATATTTTTACACATGGATCCTTAGCAACTTCAAAGTATTTCTATCTGAGAACTGAGACATAAATAAAGAAATATGCCATATCAGAGAGTGCATATGAGACATTTACAGATTTAGGAACAGAAAGGTTATCAGAAATGCCTTCTCATAATCTAGCAACAAATATAATATCATCAGCTGCCCAGACTAGCACGCATCCTGCAAAAAACAAGTGAGTTAACTTCATAGCTTGAAGTTTAAATGACTGCTACAGCTAATTAAACTTAGTTCAGTGCTTCTGGAGGCTGCATGTTTGCATTTTAGCACATGCTTTATTCTGGAATAAACAGTTGTCATTCACTCATCAACAGATGGGTCACATTCAAGAGCTGACAAATCCCAGGGAAATGAGAATACAGAAATGCCATACACTTTCTTACAGTTCCCAAGAAAATGAGGTTACATAATGCATGTAAACACAATGCAAAGAAGCAGTTCTGAGTACACGCTGAGAGCCCTGCAGACTATGATCAAACTGTAGTGTCAACATGGTTTCCACAATGCTGCTTTGGTGATGATTCCAGTAACAAAGATTGGTTTTAAAACTCCACGCTTGTCTTAAACATTTCAAAGTAATGGATGTAATTATTCACTAGAATCATTTAACAATAGACTAGAACTTGCACCAATGAATATTAACTACAAATAAAATTAGTTTTCAAGTACCAAAGGCTTTGTGTATTCAGCCTCCTAGACAACTTTCACTCTCCTCCCCAGACCCCGACTGTTTAGCATAAATATTCTATTATTGTAAACTCCTTCTTTCTTGAAACTAATGAGATATTATTTTATGGACAATGCCTGCTATTGTATTTCAATGTAGAATGATATAGGTGCACTGTTAACATCATGCTTTTAAGTTGTTCATCTTCTATTATTTTAGGAATGTAAGCTCTTAATCATCACCTCCGAGACCTTTGTTTCCCAAACCTCATTATTAAAATTTTCCTTGCAAAGCTGAAGGCTAAACAAATCCAGATTTAATGCAGCCCTGCTACAAGTTCATTAATGTTTTGAAGTTTTGCCAGAGAAGTCTAGAATGAGTACATTCCTCACTATGAAAGCTTTCACAGAAGACTAAATTATAGACAGCGAGCTGAATCCTGGACTGGAAAAAACACAAAGCTGCTACCCATTTCCTACACATTGAACAGTCATCATAGACAAATCCCAGCTCCAACAGAAGAGAATATTTGTCTGCAGAAGGAGTCAGAGTCCAGCAGCACTGGCATAAAGAAATGTGTTTAGCTGGCCAACCTTGACATCTGAATAAGAAATAAAATTCATACCCTCTACATTCACACACGTCTTTGTCTCTGCAGACCAACCTTTTACCTTGATAGTATGCTCAGTCTCTAGGCTACTGTACTTGGCTCACATCCTGAGAACAAAAGAATGAGCAAGTGATGAGAATTACTTTGCTCAGTTCTTCAAGGCAATGTTTTTCTTACAGGGATTTACACCTTGCATACCTTCCTTCCACCAACCCTCTTCAGACATTACCTTTCCATAGAAGGCTCCTATGCAGTAAATGACAGTACATTACACTGCTCAACTTAGCTATTTTCCGGAGCTGTTACCAAGTCCAGATTCATCCTCTGGCTTTCCAAAACACCAGAGTACTAAAATCTATTTCATTACTGCACTCACTTGCTGTTCCAGAAGTATCCTCTGTATTTCGTTGTATTTCTCTTTTTTGTTTCATTTTGTTTCTGTATTGTTTTGTTTGTTATCGTTTCTTCTATTTTTATTTTTTTTCTTTCAAGTTAACTATATCACCTTCCTTTATAGTTGTGGAAAATAAACCCAGTCCATCCCAACTTGACGAATGAGGAGCCCTAGGCTCTGAAACTGAGAACTGCACACGTGAGGTCACATCACCAGCCTATTTTAGGCCAACAAAGAACTGATAGTGACCTTCTCGACCACAGGGATCTGCCATCTGGCCTTGGGTCTGTAGGATGCTACTCACACATAATGATCTGTATCAGCACAGTTGGTGAAGCTGTGCACCCCAGAAGAATAGCAGACATTTTGACAGAACCATCCAAGTTTGTCTGGGGAGAAACCCAGAACTTCAAGGATAGTTGATAAGCATTTGTAGAAAAGGCTTGAAATTAACTACCACCTGATAGAATCATTTGACAATAGTGCTACAAAGACTGTCACTCTCAGAAACAGCAAAGCTCTTTCCACAGGCATGTTAAATTTATTTCATTGTCTCCTTGTACAGAAGCAGTCAGTGTTTTATTCACACTGAAATGGATTTTGGCTACTAGGATTGAAAATTCATTTGTTCAAAATACACACTATGACCCACTGAAATCAGGCACAGCTATAGTAACTACCTGAGGAAGTTCATCTCAAGGGCAAGCACATATATAAAATATTGAAATGTTACACTGGGATGCTAAAATTGGTGCTTAGGATTAAATAAGGATGCTTGAAATTCAGCAGTACCAACTTGAGCCATACCAAATGTTGGATATGGAGAGTAACTAGACAGTAATATTTGGAAACAGAGCACCAAGTGCTTTTCATCATAAGGAATAAAATAAAATGGATTTGGACATATTTTTCTATTAACTCAATCATTCACCGCCATGACAGCAAAGGAGAGAGAACACAGATGTGATGGTACTAGTTAGGGGGTTCATGAAAGCAGCTTCAAATGCCAGGGTCTTATTCCAATTCCCAGCTAGGCATTATTTATTTCAGATGGATTAGTCTCTTCACAAGCAGACACCACTTCTTCTGCAGTTAATATAAGTGATACAACACTATTTTCAAATACCAAAGAAAAGTTGGGTCAAAAAGTTGTTGCCACAGGTCTGAAAGCTGCATTATGAAGAGTGCCCCCAAGAAACTGATGCATAATAGTACTTTAGAGGTGTCTTGGGAAGAGTATTTGAGTATTTAAAAACAATGAGAGTAAAGAGGCTTACAAAAACTACAAAAGCATCAAAAATCCATTAAAAAAAAATCATAGATAAACAATATATATTTTTTAATGGATCCAATATACCTTCTATGCAGAAACAAATAGTGGTGCTCTGTAAATTAATTTCTTGCTTATTAAAATAATTCTGCATTCCCAAAGGCACAGAAAGGAATTATGGGTTCCTCTTTTCAGATATCACTTCCACCATAAATCTTAAAACTTTATACATAATTAATAAAAATCTAATGCAGTGCGTAGCTCACTATTATAGATATATATAAATTCTAACATTTCTCATTGCAGCTGCTGCATGTCAAATGAGATTTTTTATATGTTCCTCCCATAAAACAGCCTACATTATGGATTCATATTTACTTTTTGCTTTTATTTATTTTTTGAATCCTCTGGCAAATACATAAGTTTCTGCTACTCCTTTAGGGCACCATTTACCTGAGAAGCAGGAATTTAAATGCAGCATTTTAAGAAGGTCCAAAAAAGACACTTCTTAGCAAACATCAGGGCAGAGCAAGTAATTTGGAATAATCATTTATTTATTGGCTTTGCCATTTATTTTTCTATTCACCACAGATTGCTAAATTCTTATATGTAAATTATTCATGAATTTCTGCCAATGCTTCTTCCGTTTAAATTACTATGAAAATGTAGTTGTGATTATTCAGATTTCAACATTGGCTCCATCCGTTTTTTGGAGCACTGGTTCTGTTCCATGATTGGTTGCAACTTGCCAATTTGGAATATGTTTCAAGCATTACACTTGAGTACACAGCTCAAAATTTACTTTGTCAGGTCTATACTTGCGATTTCTGTTCTGAATATAATGTTTTCTGACATTTCCATACTGACAAAAGCTCTGGAGTAGACACCACTGTATCTTCCTTCAACGGACGTTTCAGTGTCATTATCTTTGTGATTTTCAATGCCAAAGTCATTACCAAAATACAGAAGAAAGAAGAATTCTTTAACACTCTCCGCTTCTCTCTGTTTTCCACTATTGCTGATGTTGTTGCTAGTGCTTGAGACAGGAGGGCTCTTGCTACCAACCCCAGCTGGTTGCTACAAAGCTATATGTGAGCCACATACACAGCACATCAGGGGGTGATACAACAGCTCAAACCTCAAGAGTCCAAAAGAGACAGAAAGGCATGGCAGGGAACATTGCCTTCTGAACAGCAGGTCCAGGCCTTGGGCTTAGAGGTTGACTGCCTCCTCCCAGCAAGGAATGCCCTGCTGTTTAGCACATTAGCTCCAGCACCCTGGCACCCCATGGGGCTGCCCCCAGCCAGCAGCCCCTCTTCTCTAGCACCTGATGCAGTGCACATGTTCAGAGTGAAGCCTGACCTGCTGCTGCCACACAACATCTCTGCCAAAAACCTGTGGTGAAGCTTAAGAAAAGAGATATTTCACCTCCAAAGCCAGTGCAGAATTTCTCTGTTATGAGCTCCAGGGGCTCTCGCTTTTCGGTTCCCACATAATGTGGGGTTTTGATGTTTCAGTTTATTTCCCCCTAAGTTTTCTCCCAAGTGCTTCATTGTGGCAGCTTCAAACTCAAGTGAAAAACTGAATGAAAGAAGTTGTTCTCCTCAACATTAGCATTACTTAAAATTATCACAAATTAAACCCTTTCTTACTGAAACATTATTTTCCATCCATTGCTGCTCAAGCAGGCAGGTGACCCATTTACCGCAGAACAGAGTCACAGAAAACATTGCACATTGCAAAATGGTAATTCACCATTCTTTCAAACTTTCAGAAGTTTACTTTTTCTCATCTCTTTTTCAGAAAAGATGTCGCAGAAGAGAAAAATTATAATTGAATCTCCCAGTGTTAGCAGTAATGCATTTTACATTAGAGAGCCCGATCTTGCTTCACAAGGTTGAACAATGTTTGCAAGCCAGTAAAGCCACACTGCTTACTGTAATACATTCCTCTTTCTTCAAAACAGTAAGCTCCAGTGGTGATAGAGAAGGCACTCAATTGAAAAGATCCAAATAGGAAAGTATCATCATGTGAAATAAGGATAGATTATGCACTGTGCTCAGACTGCTTATTTGAGGAATGAAGCGTAAGAAATGCACCTTTAAAGTGATACGGATAAAATGCTGTCAAAAAATAGTAACAGAATTGAAAATTAAATTGATTTAATCTAAAAATACAATCTAAAATTGCATTAATTCTAAGAGTGATTTATAAACAAAGCATTTAATAAGAGTATGTATTCTGTATACAAGGCTTTCTCTGATGTCCCTGGGCAGCACATCAAAGAAGAAAGATAGCAAGGTCATTCTCTGGAGATGATGCTCAAGAAATCTTCCTGGCACAGAACAGGGACCCATAAAAACTGCACTGGGGACACATTTTGTCACTGCTCTCAGCAGAACAAATGTGTGGAGGCAGGTCCTGTCTATTGCCTTCAATGAAGATATGATCAAATTGCAGCTGCCTGATAAGTGCTGGGGAATTAGTCATCCCTCTTCAGACACATCCATGGGAACACGGAGCCAGGCAGCTTTCTGGGACCACTTGGAGGTGGTGGAGATTCCCAGAACACCGCGTCCTGATTTGCAGTGGAAAGTAGGTTTGAAGTCACAGCACATCAAGGCAAAACAGAGGAAGAAACATGCATTTCACACAACTTCTTTTAGCAGTGCTGCGGTTCATTTTATTCATTCTTTAAAGGAGTATTTCAACGGTATTTGAAGGATGAACCTGAATATGCTGCAGCCCATATAACAGGTAGAGGAGCAGGAGTAAATCAGTTAAATTTAAAACAAACAAACAAACAAACAAACAAACAAACAACAGCTAGATGGTGCACTGCAAAAATTTGTGCAAGCCACTGATGCTGCAGAAAATTGATTTTCCCACAGGTTCTGCAGCTTTGCACTGCCTTTTGAAGTACAGGAGCTAGATATATTTTGCTACCTACATTTCTCTGAACTACAGCCCATAACGGTTTTACATTTTGTTGAACATTTTCCAGCTGATTAATGTTATGTTTACCATACTATAAATACAGGGTGATGCCGCCTTCTCGAAGTAACTCCACTTTTCTCCTCTGTTTTTGAAAACTGTTTATCTTCTGTGTGTTTTTAAATAAATGATGTAAACATAGAACTAAAAATAAATCTTCACATTATGTTTTACATACAGGTTTCTTTTCAATAATGAACAATACCAAAATAGCTGTAATCATCCCATGTACAAACACAACTTAACCAAATAACGTGTGCTGAAGCTTTTAATACATTAGCTAGTTATTCAACAAAGCTGAAAATTATAGTATCATTTAATCAGAAGACAAAAAAGCTTTTTTAAGTGGAGTTCGAAATTTAGCTTCTCCAGTCCTTTCTAGGAAAATTCTGCTCTGCTGTCATCACTGACATAAAAACAGGCTTGTTTGCTTCAGAGGGGAGATTGAGGATAAATGCTTCTTCATCTGTCTATAGCTGTTAACCTTAATATTTATTTCTCCTGTGGAGAGCATACAAACTCTTGGCTGCTTTAAGTTCTTTTGTATCCACTGACAGAACTGATTAGGGATCTGAGCTCAAGTCTGTTAATGCTAAAGGGCTTTTGCATTGATCTCAGAAGGCTTTGATTAGCTTTTTATTAGAATTCTGTAGAATTGATATGCAACTGAACCACCATACATACCAACCTTCTCCAAAATGATGTTCCTTCTCACCTTTCTTTACTTGCACATGCATATGGTGCTGGTATCAGCAGTGCTGATGAAAATGAAATGCTTTCCCATGCCAGGTGTGAGACACAGGTATAGGAGATGATATTCCCCTCGGCCACAATGTTGTATCTGTTCTTCAGCATTCTGTGAAGCACTGGAAATGTCATTCTCCAAACGTAAACACAGTCATCTCGGTGTAAGGAAATGTTTTTGCTAATGATTTTACTGATTCAAACCAGGTCTTCTTTTTAGAACTCATTACATAACAAGTAATTTCGCATATCTCATTTGGACATTTTTTACATACCTCAGTAGTTTTCCCCCATGCTAAGCATTCCATGCTTTATGTGGTGTACAGATTATAAACAATGCTAAAATTAATTTGTATCTCACACATTCAGCTTCACTCTGACTTAATCATTCTGCTGTGTGTTTACTTAGATAAATGCCTGACAATGTTACTGACACTTCAAAGAAAATAAGTCATTTTCTTTATGCACATACATAAGCGTTGCTCACATTCACCAAAAAAAATGTGGAGGGATAAGATCAAAAATAATCCTGACTCAATCCAAATTCCATTTCCCCAAATTTGCAAGCATTGTAGTGCAAATATTTCACTAAACTATACTATTCTGTCCTCCAAACAGCAAGGAGCCATGAACAAAACACTGATTAGTGAGATCTCCCTCTGAATGGCATTCAAATGATTGGGTTTTTGCTTCCATCTTTCAAACATTTCTCCATCTGAGAGCACTGTTCACTTTCCTCCTAGAATAACTTTCTATTCTAAACACACTGATGACTCCTGAAACTTACTGGCAAAAATAAAGAAATAAAAAAACTTAATCAGAAATAAAGAATCTAGCAAGGTAATACAAAATAATGCCTTTTTTTCCCCACAAAATGAATTTGTTTTACTGCATCAATACATTCAGATCTTGCATTTGAACCTAGCAGGGTAAAGAAAACATTCTGATTCTGTAGAAGTAATAAGAAAATGCTTCCTTGCCTGTCTTATAAAGCTCGGTAATATCATTGCAAAACAACAACAAAACCTGAGTCCCAAAATTTCTTTTAATAACAAACTACAAAAAATCCAAAGACACATGTATTGTTTCGGAATTTGAATTCTTTTCTCCACTTTAGCTTTATTTCAAACTGTTCTCCATTCCTATGACCTCTCTAGGAGACCTAGATATGGCTGAAAGGCCATTTATCTTCCAAGAAAGTTACCCTAAGCATTAATTAAGAAAGTTAAAAACACAACAGCTTCTTACTTTTATGTGACACCTTCAACAATGGATCAAGTGCCACTCAAGCCAAGAAACAGCCAATTTGGATCTTAAAGACAAGTTTAAAGGAGTCTACAAACCCACCTCATTAACGTTAGCTAAAGAAACAAAACTCATTGATTTCAATCTAGGATCACAAAAGAAAGAGCAAACACGTAAGGACACAGCTTTTTTTAACACAGCTTCTGCAAAAGTGAAGGAAAACAAAAACTGCCAACCTGTGATCTGTCGATCCCACTACAAAAGCATAAGTGATACCTTCATGAGCACATTTTCTATAAACTTGACCGCTGCTTTCAAAACAATGTGTTTAGCTTGAACTTGCATTTAATAAAGCTTATTTGTATATTAGTGTGAGCAGCACATTCTAGTCCATCTTAAACATCTTTCTTGCCTTGCTGACTACTCTATTCTGATAGTTCAGGCCCTACTAGCTAAGACATGCTAAGCGCTCCTCGTACCTTGTTAAGCTGGCAGAAAAGTCATGGCTAATGGTTTTAGAGAACACTCCCAAAAACATTATTTAGGTCTCAGAAGCAGAGAACTGTATTATCACAACAGAATTCAACAAGAGCATGCTACACACAGACTCGAGCCAAGTGTCTGAATAACTGTGCTGAAAAGTGGAATTGATTTATTTGTCATGGAATATTCAACAAAATACTGTTACAATATCCTGTAGCATCTCACTGCTTTATTAAACCTCCAAACATGAAAAAACCCACACAAAAATTAAATCTTTTTTATAGTGTGGGAATTGTTTCAAGGCTTCCTGCATATTTAGAGGTTTTCTCTGGCTCTTATTCATATGCATTTGGGCCAATCGCTAACATCCTGGGGGGACAGAAGGTTTTGAGAACTCCTTTTTCCCCACGAGCTTTGGGTTTTGCTTAAATTTATAGAAAAAGGGCCTTTTTGGCCTCTTTTTACAGACTACAAAATAGCAGGATAGTTTTGAAGTAATAGCAGCTATTAGGGGAAAGAATAAGAAATAAACTTTTATCCCTTGAGAAACAACCTTGGGGTCAAATCCTCCTGTCCTCTGTAAGGCAAATCCTTCTCTTAACATATCAAGGATACAAAGGTTACGATTCTCAGCTCCTTTCTTCCTCTAGCCTACAAAATGATACAAGTAGGAAAATAAATCCCTCCATCTGACTTTTACAATCTTGGAGGAAGAATACCTCTGTCTTTCAGGAGTCTGGATGTTAGAAAGTAGAGCAAGGAAACAAAGCCAAATATTTGAACAGTTAATTTCATTCTGCCCCCAAGCAATTATTCCATAAAAAATATATTGGTAAAGGAAGGCATTAAAATGTCAATGTGATTCTGCAGAAAAAAAAGTACAAAATGTCTATAAATAACCAAGCAACCAAGGGGTCTCTGTCCCTTTATGCATATCATTATTTTCAGTGCACACATTTAAGTTTAAAGTGTACCAAATAGAAGATGCTGCCAAGTGATGGGAGGGAGTACTGGGGAAGAAAATAGTGTACTATTTTGTTCACTTTTTAGAGGGAAAATGCTGCTTATTAGTTTTAGAAGACAATGACTTTGGTGACTAACTGCCCTTTGAAAAAGAATTTCTAGAATTTCTATTTCTAAACCATTTCATCAACTGGAATCTTCTCCTGACTATGTTGTCAGATCCCACATTGGATTCACAAGCGAAAGTACTCATATCCCTTGAGTAGGACAGAGGAGGAGGGCACCAGTCAAATCCTTCCCCCTTCCCTCAGAAAAAGGCACAATCAATCATGTTTTGAGCAAAATGAGATAACACACTTGTTGATGCCTTATGCTCTTGAAGGGGAAGCTATCTGACTTAGAAGCTGGAGAAAACCTAAGAGATAGTTACTTTTAGAATCACCAGGAGATAGAAAAACTGATATGAAGCACAGAGGTGAACGTGAGCTATGCAGGAAACTTCCCACCACATTTGGAAAATGACCTACAGAACATCATTGAACTGGCGTCCTAGAAACAGGCATGTCTTTAGAGGAAAAGGTTATTTTAAATAAGTGGCTGAAAATAGAATGTAATTGTAGCTTTGTGAAAGCCAGGATTTAGAAGCTCAGAACTAGATCCCACAAGGTTACACACATAGCACAGTTACACAGAGGTATGGCCTCAGTTTTGCAATTTAGTCCATAAGGCAGGAGAGAATCTGAAGAAATTAACAAGTAAATGTCTAAAAATGTTTGAGAGCCTCAAAAAAATCCCACCTGCTGGAAAGGATTAGTATTGCAGTGCTGCTATTACCCTGATCCATAATTTGCTCAGTACAGCTCCCGGGGCTGCAATTCTAAAACAGACAGTGCTGAGCTGAAAAATTGAAAGTATTCTATCAAAATGAGATTGCTCCAGTGGCCAATCATCAAACCCTCCCACATTGGTATTGAACAAGATACAGCTAGCTCAAAGTTTTAGAGCTATTTAAAATTTAACTAAGATACGCCGGAACTACAACGCTCACTGAGGCAAAGGTATTTTTTCTCCAAAAGATCAGGGCAGTTAATCTTTGAAATATTGATAACTGCATATCAATTTGCCACATGCTTGAGGACATTTCAAAATCGACTGCAAAATATAATTACAAGAAATTCTGTACAGATCCAGCCTCCAAGATGACGACGAAATGATTCACAAAGGTCCATTAAGCATGTTCTCTGCCCTGCTCACCATGTAAGGTCCTAAGTAGTGGCCTAGTGTTAGACTAGATTAATAGTTTTCTCATTGAATAAATGATTTTTACATCCCCAGGTAGGTTAGGAATTGAATCACAAAAGAGATATGCTATACTTCAGGAAAAATTCTTACCCCTTGCTGCAAGGCTGACTAACCTGATCTACGCAGTGATGCAATGCCATGGTTGACAGTGATTTCCTTAAAAAAGCAGTCTGTTAGCACGGATTTAATGATGCCTGACATTATACTTTTCCCATACATTTTGCATAGCAGCTGTACCATTTAATCACACAGGCTGGAAACAAAAAGCAAAAGCAATAGAAAAGCTATAAAGCCACTGCTGGGGTTCAGGTCACATGTTCGAAGCTCTTTGATGTTACCATGGCCTTAAACTATACTTTCCCACAAAAGTTCCTTGCAACTGCTTACCTGTCTAGGAAACCAGAATGTCCTTGCTAACCTTTCACCAAGGAATATTCACTAAGAGGAACACATTATTGCCATTAAATCGAGAATATAATAGAAAAATTGTCTATGGCACTGTTGTATCTTCAGTACCCATAACATCTAACACAACCTCACCAGAGATGAGAGCCTATCTCAGCTTCCAGACCACCTCCCAGCCCTGAATGGAGACCTAGATCTGGCAGCAGCAGCTTCCTGAAGCTCTGCCACAGCAAGCTGAAGCAGCATTTATCAGAAATTATGGTTAATGCAGCTGTTCGGCAGTTGGCCCTTTTATCACTAGGCAGGGAACGCTCTAAAAACACCACAGCTGAGATCATAGCATGAAGATCTTTACTATACTACAAACAACCTGCCAGGGTAGGCATTAATCAGACTGTACAAGTATAGAAAGCTGATTAGACTTGCAATTCCTCTCTAAGGCTTCATGATTAAATCAAAATGAAAATACATATACAGTCAAAGACACACAAGAGGATACTGAATACATTGTAGGTATCAGCACTGTTAGGACTATATTTTGCCAGTTATCGGACTGCTTTTTAATACTGGGAAGTCATGTGAGACAAACATAAGAATGTGAAGCCCCCAGAGTTTTCCTGGACTGTCATATTTGGTTGAAGGAAGCTGTATGGACCTTACATGTTCTATCAGTGAGGCTGTTTAAAATGATTTCCTGCCAATACATCAAAGAACAGCCTTGTTCTGAGACACCAGCAAATTCTGTTTTCTGAAAGCAAAGCAGGATGTTCCAGCATCCACCTCTAGTAAATGGAGCTTCAACCAGCACTGCCTGTTTTTTGACAGAATTGCCCTAGATTAATTTATCAAGAGAACTCCCTCATTTAGAAACTGATAATTTGTGATTCTGAGAATTAATAAGCAGCAAAGCAAACATCAGCAAACAAACAAGTTCTTTTCAATAGCTGTCTCTCACTTGGCAGATGTTATAGTATATCTTAAGAACTGGAAATCTCAAAAGCACTGTTTATGTAGCAAGAATTTTGTGTCACTAAGCTTCTGGTTTTATTTTTTCATATATGTCCCATAATTAGTAATATAAGCACAATACTAGAACGCTCTGCATAGAGGAGTTTATTACTTCGGCGTTATTTACTACAGTGCATTCTATTACTTTTTGAAGTGAAAAAATCACACCCCTTCTGCTTGATCCCATTTCCTAATCTGTTTTTGTGATTGAAAAGGAACTAACAAAGAGACCGAAAGACAGAGCACCCAGAAGGAAAGGAACAAAGAGCTCTAAAATTTGAGCTTCAAACTACATTAGGATATAGCATGACGTTATCTTTTCCTCATGAAATTCAAGATCCTTACAGGTTTTTCTTGCACCCCACACATGACAGTGGATAAAAATCTCATCCTGTGGACAGTTGTTGCTCTTTTCTACCTGAAAAACCTGACAGTTTCATGTTGCGACTTCTTCAAAAAAACGTTTGTTCCAAAGCCTTGTTTCTCACAGTTGGATTTACTCTTATCCTTTACTATTTTTTCTCTCTTGTATTAGGCACTCTTTCCACCCACTCAAAATCTTTTTTAAAATGTCCTTTTCTCAGTTCCTTTTAAAGCCTTCCTTGTTGCTGTTACTAGCCAAATGACAGACTTTTTCAATTCATTCACCGCTGAATATCTTTAAATTACAATAACCCATAATTTCTATCGTGGTAGGTTTCCCTCGTACTATTTAATCCCAGAATATGTTCTGAGATACAAAGAATGTACTGCGGAAATGAAACTAGAGACAGCAAATGGCAAATACATAGCTTGGAATCTTGTGTTTGCATTGAAATGTGTATACATTAAATATAGTTAATGGATATTTCAATATTGTGCCTTTCAATTAAGAGGATACTTGCTAAAGGGCAAGAAAAAAGTTACACTCAAGTTAACATGGCCACACCAATGAAACAATGCCATTGGAAAAAAGTCATTTAAGATGCTTCAGAAATTAGAGTAAGTTTGCAAAATATGACACTTGTAGTGATACTGGAAAAACACCATTTCAGAAGGAGTGCAAATTAAATTAGCCTTAATGTCATGTACAACATGCACCTATTTTCTTTGGCTTTAGTTATATAATTCTAGGGAGAAAAATCATGCATTTAAAAATGCCCATTTGGGTTTTAAACTGTTGTAGAGTTCATTTTTAAAGGAGGAAAAAGACAGATTAGCAGACTGAATCATCCCTCTAAAAGTTTCCTAATTTGTCTGTAATTCACAAAAAGCCCTGGTGCTCTTTATCCTCTTAAATATAATTTCTTCTCAATTCAAAAGAAATGAATTATCCGAATGCCAGAGAAGTGATGACATCAACTTGTAAGACATTATCTTTCATGTAAATGGAATCTGACTGACTGGAAATGACAAATTGGCAGGTTTTTTGTTCAGCTCTGCTCTGCAGCCTTTGGGCACAGAAGTGCTTATTTGTCACAATGTGGATGGCAGGAGTAGCTCAAAGAATCGAAGTGAAAATCACCTAAGTTTTGCAGTAGGTGAAAGAAAAAGATGACCTTTCTTTCTAAGGAAATGCGTGTCTTTAAGTAACAAAGAGATACTTGACCTTTCAGTTGTCCCCATACGCATGACTATTTCTTCAAGTCCTCAAGCATTCAGTGCAAGCCGCAAAGCAGACAATATTTGAACATGAGGAGCCTCAATCTTTTTAGACCTCAGCAGGTGTGATTTAGTGATGGGATTCAATAAGTCAGGCTGATGGTTGGATTTTATGATCTTGAACGTCTTTTCCAACCTAGATGATTCTGTGATAAATCTCTAATGAGGAGGAAAGACCTTCTTTCTATTAAATTCTTGAAATCTTAATGTTTCTGAATGGTAGTAAGTAAAAGAAACTCCCACTGAGAAGTCTGGAAAATCCTCCTGAACGTGCAGCTGCAATAAATCAATGCAAGTTCAACTTAATTCATCTCATTGGTATATGAGGAAGTTTACACAAGATTTTAGGACTGTCCTCAAAAAATTGAATGCTGTTTTTTCCCCTAATAGGTGGCCTGTAACATTAGTTGATCCTGTCTATTTTAGATTAGCCTAATCAGAGCAACTCAGCTTCATCAGTTGTCCTATTTCATCTTGGGCTTGAGTTCAATACACATATCCAGGTTTCTGCTGTAAATCCAATGAATCCAAAGCACTTCCACATGCAAAGAATACCAGATGACATTTCCTCAAGTGCTTTTTTGCTTTGTTGTGAGGGACACAGTGATCAACTCTAAAAGCCTAAGCTTTTATCAGTGGACTTTGGCATGTCATAATTAAAGCCAACTAATGAAAAGCAATGTTTCTTAATGTAAATGCTTTGGTTTTAAATAAAAAGCCTTTTCAAGTGCTCTGGTATCTTGGAAAGGATAAATCATCTTCTATCCTATACAGTTACACCTACGTGAACCTTGAATTCTCCAAAAATATAAGTGCATTGCATGTGGATTTGTACTATATGTTAACAAAAGGAACTGAGCTTAAACAGAAATTCTGATATAGTGATATATTGTAGTACAGCAGAAAAAAACTTGCACAGTTCTATCAAAACTCTGTTACCACGTCCTTCTCACAGCAGCCATGATGCAGCAAAAACATGCTACAAAACCTCAAGTTTAATTCTTTCAAATGGCACTGGAGATGCACAGTGATACATCCATGTAAATACAGCAACGCTAATGCTATGAGCAAGAGGGGAGAAATGCTAAAAAAAATCTATTTTGGAATATAGATTTTAAAGTAAAAAATCATTTGTGTTTTAAAATAACGTCAGTGAGGTCTGCTGTGCCATTGATTTTTCTGAGTGGAAGTCTCCATTTAATCCAACAGGGGAGATCTTGAAAATAAAAGTCTACAGCATGACTGCTATATTTAGGGCCAGCTGATGTAAATCCAAACAACGTTGATTATAATAGACATCCTGATTTGCTTCAGCTGAAATTTAGCTTTTAAAAGCTGATGGTAGTCATTTGCATGTGCTACAGAAGTATGATGTAGAACAGAAAAACCCTGAGATTGCATTATTCAAATGTCGGCAGGTAAGCCATCACTGTAGAAAGGAATTTTCTTCTAAGCTAAATTAACAACAAATGAAAGCTACCTTTTCAAAAAGCTTAACTTTAAATATTGCTGTCACCACGGCTACTTGCTTATGTATTGATCCTATATGACATATTACAAGTCTGTGACCAGAACAGCAGATCAACATATGTTCTGTTTCCTATTTTTCAATTTTATCTGCTGGTAATCCAGTGATGAAAAAGAATAAGACTCAAAAACCTTTAACAGAATTTAACTGAAGTAGAACAAACTAGGCTTAATTCATATTTTGCTTAGCAAAAAAACTGCTCTTTATCAGAACATGTACAAGATGCTTAAGTGCTTTGTTTGGCCTCAGTGCAAAAGAAGATGTGCTTTGAAGGACAACTAATGTAAATGATGAACAAAGATGTGATGGTGATGTATGCATTATACAATGGAGTTAAAGACTGCAGTGGATATTTTTCTATTATTTTTAGTTCATTCTGAAGAGGTCGTCCCCCACATAGACTCCACTTCAGCTTTATGCTTGTTTGACCATTTTAACTTCCAGGAAAATACTGATAAAATGAAGTAGTCAGAGAGGAGCAAAGGAATGACTAAAGGATTGCAAAGCATGCCTTTTGAAGTGACAGGCTCAGGAAGAGCAATCAGTTTAGCTGATAGTGCTTGCCAAAGAAATGTTTACAGGTCAACTTGATCACAAGCTGTAAGCAGCAATACACAGAATAAGATGGACGCTCCGTTTTTCTTTAGAAGACAAAGTAGAGTAAGATATGTGCAAAGGTGGAAATTGAATTTCTTCTCAGTTTGCCAATACTGACAGTTGTAGATTTTTTTTTTCCTAACAGAAGTGCTCCGGGTCAAACAAAAACTAATTCAGGGAAATCACTTGATCTGTGTATACAGAGTATACAATGGCATGATCTTGGAAGTCTTCTACAGAAAATGCATTTTGAGTTTCTTCCAAAACAACATATTAATCAGTAAAAATAGAAACAGGTTTGTTGACCTTACAACATAATCAAAGACGTTCATTTCTAATTACAAATTAGAAATACAGATCTCATTAAAATATGAAGAAAAGCAGAATTGAAGAAACAAATCTATTTCCTCCAACTTAGCACTTGCTCAAATAAAGGCAAAAGCATTATAAGCAATACATTTTATTTTAGAAACACCATTGAGAACAAAACGTGACAGTTAGGATTAATTCCCACTGTAATATAACTTATTGCCTTTACCCAAGGAGTGTGTTGAGGTAGAATGTACCTCTCCAATTAGCGTTGGCTTCATCAAGAATTGTAACAGTAAAGTTGTATATAATGTTCCTACTTCATAGAAACTTAGTAAGAAATACACTGTGTGAAGAAGATTCACATAAGTTTTCTAGGGCTATATTCTGCAGTTCATTGCAATATTTTCCTCCCCTCCAAGGACAGTATTTCTCCAGGTCTTCACTGAAATCTCAGTTATCATAGCCAGATACTTATTCTCTGATCACTACTCACACCCTCCATAAGACCCTGCCACTTCAATGCAAAAAGAAAGAATATTATTTCATAGCAAGTTTTGATAAACTGAACAGATTCATACCTTGGAAAGTGAGTGGTTTCTGCTTTGAACTGAAAAAGACTGTCTGATGAAGAGAAAACCTTTAATCTCTGATCAAGAACCTAATTCCTTGTACAATTCTAATAGTCAGACTTGCCTGTTGTTAAGACTTTGGCAATAGTTGTACTTAGAACATTGCAGGGGGGTGGCACAAAAGATGCTCACCTTTAGCGACTAAGCGAAGTTGAGACAGAAGGTGAAACACAAGCCAGATTGTAAAATTTTTGCTACAGTGAAGACGTAAATCTCCCTGCAATTAAATATCTGCTACTAAACTACCTTAATGAGCATAATGATTTCACAGTTTAAAGGAATCTTAAAGTCAGCTGTAAGAGTGGGCAGAGGTTAAGCTTCTTGCCAAGGGCTCAACATTGCTTCAGACTGAGGGAGGAAACAGAACCAACTAATTCACAGTTCAATGTGACAGTATTTTCAAAACCATCCCCATAATCTTAGCAAAGGCCTGTATTTTAATTCCCTTGAAGTAGAGATTCTGAACATTAGAGCTAAGACATAGAAAAAAATGAAGGATATGAGTATTTAATAAAAGATGGAATTGAGGTGCGCACTAAACACTTGATAATGTTCAACTTATTCTCCTCAAAGTGTATTTTACCAAAATTTACCAAACTATTCTATACCTTAGCAAAGCTGAATGAGAATGAAGAACATGCATGCAAAAGAAAGAGCAGGTTACTAAAGTAAATGGGCAGGGGATTGTTCTTTTGTTTCTAAAGATGGTAAGTTTATGGATAAAGTCCTGGGCAACCTGATCTAGCTGTGGTGTCCCTGTTCATTGCAGGGGAATTGGATTAGATGGCCTTCAGAGGCCCTTTACAACTCTAAGGATTCTATGATTCTATATGAAAGGAAAAATAAATTTGGAATTCTCATTAGAATAATTTAGGAAATTAATTATAATTTAAAATACTATAATTAATATTTTACTTCTCCAGGAAAACCTTACAGCAGTCCCAGCAGCATTTTAAAACAGTTCTAAAATGTATTCTGCAATACTACAGGTTACCATTCAAAAGAGATACTGGTGTATTTTCCAGGCTAAATGGTTTTACAGTGCATTATACAGTGCAGTGATTAGAACTGATTGGCATCTAATTAGGGAGTGTTGCTGATTGATCATTGCTTCACCATTGGGAGATTTCAAATCTCTCTTTTTTATTTTAATGTTAAATTTCATCCTTGTACAAGGTTATCAGCCCTACATAATTTCATATCTCAGATACAAAAATAGATTTTAATTTAAAAATAATTACTCAATATAATAGTATATAAAAAGTATTCAATAGTTGCATATCCCTGTTCCTTTTATATTTTGATTCAAAGAGATGATTCAGATCTGTACTGAGATTGCAGACTTTCTAAGCTTCTGAATCAGAGATGAGAAATCAAAAGGAAAAAGGGCAATTAAGAAGTTTTGTATCTTTGCAATTATGATGTTGTCAGTCTATTACCATGAGTTTGCTGCATCCAGCATCTACACTACTTAACTAGATATTTACACACGTAGCATAAAGCATATTGACAAAAAGTCCCAGCAATTACTGAATTGGGACTCCGACTTCAAATTAATCGGGGAAGGGATCAAATCTACTTCAAGTTTTACTTGGAATACAAATGGAGGGTGTTTTTTTTTTTTTCAGATATCTCAACATCACTGTCAGATAAATAATAAGAACTGATTACTTAAGCAGAGTCTCCAGAAACACAAATGCATACACAGTGATACCATTTTTCTGGGACCAATCTACTAAAACCATGATCTCTTGACATTCCTCTAGCTAAGCAGATAAAGGATAATAGAATTTAAGATGAGCTCATTATCTCCTGCTCAAGGTATATCTGATGCATGACGTGCCACCATTAGTCACTCTAAAATGGCTTTTTTTATTGAGAACAATAATTACAGCTCCAAACCAAGTTATATCCAAGAAGTGTTCTTTCCAATACAACGATGTGCAAATGATGCTGGTAGCTAGAAGCCCCATCTCCTTCCTTCCATGCAAAGTATAAGAAAACTCAATTTCCAGAGATGAGCATAAAGACTGAAAGCCACCTGTTTTGGAGGTGTTGATGAGAAGACAAGGGGAAAAGCTGCATCCTTCACTTGGGAAGATGCTACGACATTTTAAACCTACCACCAAATTTGCATTATTTTTTTATTTATATTAAAAAGGGGAGTAAGGGGGGAAGGAACTTCTCACCCTAAAATAAGTAAAAAACAAAACAAAAAATCCAGTTGATTTCCTTTAGCAGAACATAATGACCCTTATGTTCATTACTTTCTTACTCTGCAAGTGTATTGTAAATACCAAATGATTGCATCTTATTTTTGTATATGAGTAATGGTCAAATATTCATTTAAATAAAGGAGAAAACAAAATCCCCTTATTTTCATTGGACATTTCCTCAAAACTTGAGCTGGAAAAAAAAAATGATAGCCATGTTTTAAATAAATTGTCCTCCAGCATGAAGCGAACTAGTTCCATTAACTAAAAACATCAGAATACAAACCTGTCCAACAAACAACAAAGGATATATCCTAGGCTCAATGAAGTATCTATCTATCATGTGCTACTTGCAAAAATGATATTTAGCAAATAAAGTGCTGCATTTGGACCTCATCCTATAAGATGTCATCAAGCATTATTTGCCCAACTTAATAGATGCTCAGATGTATTAAATAAGTACACTAATAATCCTTTTGAAATCAAAAGATCTACCCATGCACTGAATATTTAATGTCAAGCAATGCACCTGGGTACATATTTAATGACAAATAAATGGGCTCTCAGGATCTGAAAAAGTACAATACATTAGCTTCAGTTATTTGGGTAAATTCGATGGTGGATTAACCATTCATTCCTAGCCAAGTATCTGGCCTTCCCAGTTTACTGTCCCAGTCTTTTTACAGAACATAGGTACAGTTGCACCTAGTTTGTCTTGCTGAACATACTATCAAGTTTAGTTGACTTTCCAAGCAATATTTTCTCTGATTTAAGAAGTAGTACTTCTGGCATGTGATGATTCCACATTGGAAATATTATTTGGTTTTACTCATTCAATTAAAAACTCTACTTTATTTCCAATTTTCTGTTGGCTTTCACAATAATAAACAATAGTAACTAGGTCACCATTATATACTACTTTAATTAAAATTCTGTTTTCTTTAGCATGACTACAGTTGCCTATGAAATTACTTTCAGCAAAGTAATTTAAAAAAAAAAAAAAGGAGGGGGGGGATGTATGCCATAGCAAGTGAATTCTTCCTCCATAGAAGTGAAAATGAAGTGATTCTTGGGCCTGAAAGTCACTCTGAACCTTCTCTCAGAGATATATCCTAAGATCACCTTTCAGAAATTCTCCTCCCCTCCCCATCTTTCAAAAGAAAATTCGCTTTTTGATTGAAAAAAAGCCCTCAGTCTTCCTCAAAGTTTTCCATGTCTTTGATCTTTGAAAAGCTCTGAAAAAATGTTTTTTTTTTTTTTTCTAGAAAAACTTCTTCTCCAAGGATAAAGTGTAAATTCATTTTTTTCTGACTATATTCTATAGAGTAGTACAAATAAAAGTCAAAAATAGATGCAACTTTTGTGTAAGTCACAAGTTTCACATCTTAAGACCCAACATATGCATCTTAATCCAAAATAAAAGAGCAAGTGCTACCAAGAAAAAGACACATTTACAAAACAATTACTTGTCAATAATATCTGAATTGTTACAGTGAAAGCTCAGAATTCTCTGAAGTCAAAGGAATTTCTTCCACTGAAGTAGAATTTGGGCCAAGTCTTTTCTCTGTTTCCTAAAGAATTCTGTTTGGGCATCTTTTGTAATCATGAATAATAAATACAAATAAAATACTTGCATAGTACAGCTGTGCACATGGGATGCAGAGAACATTATCCTGAATTCAGCCAACAGAGGGGCAAAGCACGCATTTTGTGACATATGGCAAAAGGAAAGATTACACATGTTTAGGTGATAAAATGGCTGTATCACACTTGATGTGGGAAGGCAGTAATCACGCTTTTACAGCTCCAATGCGATGGCATCTGGAATATTGCACGCCCCAGCATGGAGATATTGACAAGTCACTGAGGAGAAATACAAATAATCAAGGGGCTAGAAATATTGATCTAAGGTAATGACTGAGAGAACCAAATATGTGAAGCTTAGCTAAGAGAAAACAGAAGCTGGAGTCTGATAACTGTACAAACACATGGAAAGGGCAGCTCTCCAGAAGGATTTAGGTCTTTCACAGAAGAATCAGTTGCAGTAATGGGATGGGGAGAAAGGGTGTGGGGCAGGTAGCACCCTCAGTCTCACTCCTTTCCAAAATTAATTTAGTCTTCTGCTATTAGTGGAAGTCTGTGCACAGAAAACATAGGAAAAACTTAGAAGTGAGAAGTAACTCGGAAGTAACCGGGCTGCACAGAGTTGCCCTATGGCCATTTTGTCTGCAAAAAGCACTTGACTTTGTAATTAGGATGAATGCTGTTCTGGGCAGGGCACAGCATAGTGGAGTCTTTATCTCAGTTGATGCTCTGGTTATAAATAATGCACGAAGCTAGTTAACAACTGACTTATCTGACAGCTTTAGGCTGGCTGCATGCAAC
The DNA here is from genome assembly GCF_987193195.1 of Phasianus colchicus. Classification (NCBI taxonomy): domain Eukaryota; kingdom Metazoa; phylum Chordata; class Aves; order Galliformes; family Phasianidae; genus Phasianus; species Phasianus colchicus. The sequence continues at coordinate 16,439,978 of NC_143448.1, read as the reverse complement.
TGCAGCAGAGCCTGGGCTGCATAGAGCAGAACTCTGACAGCACATCTGCAACACCAGTGTTCCAGTTTGGGAAGAGTACAATTTGGAGACTTTGGAATCTATGTGAACATCTGCTTTATTACTCTACTAGGTAGCTACACACAAACTAAACTACACACAAAAGCTAAACACAACACCAGCTGTGTAAATTTCCTTACAGTGAGAACACTGGTGGAAGAAAAGCAGTAGAAAAAAGTTCATCCAATAAACAGTTCTCAAGAAAACCAAGTTTTCTCCGCATTTCATAACTAAGTTGTGAAAATGTGGCAATATTAAATAGTATATGCTCAGTTTTCCTGTGTTCATTAACATTTAATATGTTAAATAATATGTTTATGAAGTTACAATGCAACAAACTGTACAATAGAAGTTATTGCAAAGAAAGAAAAAAGTCATATGAATGGAATATGAGCAACGCTACAATGAATACCACAAGAACTGCAACACAAAACCAGTCAGTTCCCTATTTATCTTACAGACTGTGAATGACTACTTATTTCCCAGCTTGTTTTTAGCTACAAAGCTGTAAAATGGGCTGTAGGCATGGATTCTGGACTTGCATTGGGCAACAAACTTGTCAGATGGGGCATTTATACTCTTTCTTATTACAGAAATATTTCAGAATTTGCCTATTTTCAAATCGTGAGAAGAAATAAAGAAGGATTCAAAGAGTAATTCCCCTTACTAATACTTACCAACATCATAAAATCCGGCTCAGGTCGTTTTCAGTGTGATGATTAAAAACAGAAAAAGAAAGTCCCTCCAACACAGTCAATGGGTTTTCTGCAACCTGAGCATGGCCTTCGGCCAATGCAAAGAGTAAAGGGCCCAAATGAACTGAAATTGCGTTCAAGCTCAATTCTTCAGCCATGTGCTGTTCTCGCAGGCTTGCTGTGTTCCATACAAGAGCAATACTTTACCTGTAATACGTGAACCCAATATGCTTCATCTTGAAAGCTTATTTTCTTGAAGTATTAGTTTTAGCGCTAAAAAAGGACTGGGTTTAATTGTACAACAATGGAAGGATTTGAAGCAAAGCTCTGAATAATGGCACTTTATCCTCCTGCAAACAAGAGAGCTGACACAATGTATTCAGAATTATAAATCCTGCTGTGCTGCTGAAGTTATAATAAGGCATCCTTAGAAGAGTGCCTAATGAAGGGGTAAAGTACAACTTTTTTTTTTTTTTTCTTAAATGAAGTCATAAATTTTCTTCGAATCACAACTAAACAGGAAGGCATTACATGCAGGAAGATGGGTTGACATCAAGCTGCAGTTGCCTATTTGTTTTTTACTTTCTGATTGTTACAAATTATGCCTTCTTCCTGAATATCGCACTAAATGTAGGTATTATTGCAGAGCTGTTAACAAAAACAGCCTGAATTCCATGAAAAACAGCTTTGGTGAAAGTGATTTGTCTCCGACTTCTGTCTGTTGCATCTGTTTAAATACCCCAAATAAATACTTCTGTTTAAATCCCAAACCCACAAATAGATAACGTTACTTCATTGCACAGTTTTGAGGGTGGCATTCTGTCTTGTTTCTCTAACACAGAAATGCCTTTGGGCACCAACCTAACTTGTAACAGGAAAAACTCGGCAAGCAGCAAGTGCTTTGGAGTAATAGTCAACAGGCCTTTTCCCCATTATTTTTACCTTATAATAGAGTGAATGTTCCCTTCTTCTTGTCACCCAGTGGAAAAGAAACATGAGAATTTGTAATAAATTCACAGATTTTCCTCTATCTGGGTGTTATTAAGTACCTCAACTTCATTTTTCAGTTTAATTATCCGCAAAAAATGTTTATTGACTAATATATCTCTCTCATATGAGGAATTAATTAATATAAATATTCTATCCAGGGCTCGGCATGCACAAAAATAGAACTCTGCATTGAGATGCAAAGAAAATAAGTATTTCAGGTAGTTCCAGGCTAATTCAACTTTGGCTTTATCTTGTATTATTGTTAGGCAATATAATTGAATGACTGACTGTTTCCTGATAAAATGAAATTCATGAGAGTGTCAGGCTATCAAAACTGTGTGTGAAAGAGCACTGGTTTGCATGTTGTACAATAATCCTCCATTCATCACTGAAAGCTACACGGGAAAGATATCTTATGCAGCAGCAGGAGTTAGATACTGTATGTTAAGATAAAGTATAATACTTAAAGCATGCTCACAACTCTCACCCTGTTGGGAATGAAGAAAGGTGAGGACTGTTGTTGCTTCTGTGAGAACTAATAAGCATATTATCCTCTGTTATAATGACAGTAATGAATTAAATCATGGTTAGATAATGAATTCCTTCCAGGTCTAGGGGATCATCATAATTCTAGTGCCATAAATATTTACATCCGTTTCCCATGATCCAAAGACTTAAAGCTGCAGAATTATACATAGCCAGGGTATTTCTTTCTTTTTATTCATGCCTTCATTTCAAAACACCTGCTCCATCCTATACTAGAGATTTTTAGTGGTTAATTCTGCCTTAGGAAGAGCTAAACCTTTCACACTCAACAAAAGCTAAGAATAGAGCCCTTGCAAGCTGGGCTTATTGGAAGCTAATTCTGAGCTGCTGAAATTCTGAACGTATTGAAATGCTCTCTCCAAAAGGCCAGCTGTTCCCTCTGGCTTCACGGGGGCTGCTGAGATAGTAAGCCATGTGGGATATGGCTCTGGGTCAGCAAGGTTAGACTTGCTGCCAAATTACAGTAAGAAACTTCTACCAAAGTCTTCAACATTGTCAGGCACACTTAATGACCTTCCAAATAAGTGTTAAGATGGATCAAGTTTGAAATAATAATTGGAAAACAATAATTTGCACTTCTTTTAGTTTACCTTTCCCAAGAAGACTGTGTGTGAATCATTGCAGGGAACTGTGATACAAACATGCAACAGATTCTTGTTTCCCAATTCTATGCAGTCACCTTATTCCTGACCACATTGAACATTTGCTACAGCTTCAAGAGGAGCAGGATTAGAGACTTATAAACACAGTTTCTAGTGAAAGTCTCAGAATTATCAGAGTTCTAAAATGAGAGAATAAACACCTCAGTTTTTATAAATCAATTCAAAGTCACTGCTTTCAGTAATATTTCACCAGTTTATAAAAGATAGGGATATGCCATACAAAACTATGATAATGAAATACAAAAATATGTCATGCTATCATTCCTAGGCACCAAGTCACCAAGTCTAACATACAAGATGCCTGAAGTTTGTATGAGTGATCTTAAGTATTACAGTAGCATTACCAGGCATATCAAAGGATTTAGTACATCATAAACAAATTGATAAGCTGTTTGTTACACTACCTTGTTCATCTGATAAATATATGTGACATTTTAGATAGCACAAAGATTTAAAAAATTGTGACCCCATTTTGTATAAAATGCCTTTCATCTAATCTCACTTCATGAAAGGACATAGATACAAAAAACAAGTACCCAATCTATCATATATTTCTTTAGAACTGTTTTTAATTTGGAAGTTTGGAAGTGAATATCTGTGGACAGATACTTGTGAAGTGTTTCCAATGAAACAACAAAACATGACGTATTGTGAGAATCTGCCAGGAGGATTTCTGAAGGACTGGTGTGACAAAGGGAGAGCACCAGCAGAGTGCATCTCAAACAGGCGTGTTCCATGCTAATCCATTAGAAAGAATTGATGTAATTAAAGTAAATTAATAAGTCAGACTGACCAAAACCAAAACTGAAATGAAGATATGCTTCACTGTCACTAGGAAATGTCCAACACGAAATAATGAATGTTTCCATAATGCATTCATCAAGAAAGCCCTCATTAGTTAAGCAGAGCTGTAAAGTGCTCTACCTGCTGTAGAGGCTCCTCTGACATGTATTTGCCTCAAAGAGTTCAGCCCAAAATATATACTGATTTATGGAACAGAAGTAGAAGAGCCTTCTGGAAACCAAAGCCTTTCTTCCTGTCCCAGCAGGCAGAAGTTGATGCATGTAGGGAGCAGCATAAGGAAGGCAGAGCACTGCCTGCTGGCTGTAAGCTGTTGCACCTGGAACAGCACTTCCAGTTCCCTTCACATCACATCCAGCACACTGAGCCTTTAAGCAGTTGCTGTGTATTATTACCACATACCATATCAAATCATAAACTTCATCACTAGAGCTCAGTAAATACAGAGGGTTCAAGAGATGGATAAATTTTGCAATTAGATGGCTGTTCACAGAGGTAATGCTGCTGGGCTGACTTGAAAACAACAGTTTCTAGATCCTCTTGATGAGGAATTCTGCTCCCTCTGCTTTAGAAGCCAAAAGCTTATCTTTCTCCCAATTATATCAATTATTATAATATGCTTCCACCTAAAAGTTTCATCCTATAAATATTCCGAGAGCAACATGGCTTCACAAAACCTCTGAAAGATATGTAGCCAATGTGACTTAACTGAAGCAGTACTCAGATGAAAGTACATACATTAGAATACTTCTGTGTAAAAGCAACTCTCTGCAACCTTTTGGAACTGCTCTGAATAGCTTTTTTGACCAGAAAGTGGTCATGAGTGCTGAGTGGCTTGAGAATACCCTTTGCTAATGGAGAGGTTTGTGTACACGAATGAATGAAATGTTTCAGATTTAACACAGAAACCTATCCTGGCAGCACAGCCTTGTTCCTCATTACACCACAGCTCACTTTGCCCTGGCACTTATCGTTCAAATTCTATATACCATAGTATTAATAGTGTTGCAGCAGCAAAAATAAAACCAAATTCCACCAAATCTGGCTTCTTGCACATTAGCCAGTTCCAAAAGACGATCAGATTACCTGACAGAGAAGAGGGAAATAAAACAGCATTTCAGAATTGTGTTGCTCCGTCATAGCAGTTTTGAAACATTTATAAACCCAGACTGTGTGTGTTCTAATCCCAGTGGCTGGCAAACAATGGCCCCACAATCCTAGGCTGTCAAGAACAACAAATTGCCAACAAGCGACGCATCCTGTAAAACACTGCCTGGGTAGTTTATTTAAATTTGAATTGGTATCTCTGTTGTTGGCACATAGCATTAGTCATGACTTAAACCATTAGTAACAGAACACTCTCTCCCACCTAGCACACAATGCAATAACAAATGTGACTGTCGTATCAGCAGGGAACAGACTTTTTTTATCAGTTTATTTTAAAATGCTAGTTGTTTGTAAAAATAAAATCAGGAAAAACTAAGGAGAGCATGCAGCACTTTTCAGCTCACTCGTGGAGCAACTACAGAAAGCAGTGTTAAAGGTGGTGGTGTGCCTGTTACATTGATCTTCATGCCAGCATACTTGGCATGGTGCAAGAGCATCAGTACATGATGAACTACAATGTGTTTTCATAATGGAATGGTTTGCATTAAAAAGGAAAAACAACAGAGGCTTGCTGGGTGTAGGCCATACCATGCAGTTTTTACTGTCTTGGGAGCAGCATGATTTATAGGATATGAGCAGACACTGGTTTATATCTAGCTGTACCAGCTGTGTTTAATAACCTTAACTATCCCTTTTGCCAATGAAAGAGCACCCACAAACCAGTGGTGCAGTCAGCAGGGGATTACTGTGGTCATACCTATAAAAAACTGATGCAATCCAGTCTCTCCTAATGAGAAACAAGTAAACAACCGAAGTAAATGCATGGAAATGTAAATCTCTCCCATGTATTCTAGACTTAAAAAAGACCTGCAAGAGGGGCTGAGTCCCTCCACAGTCAATGGGTGGATCACCTCCATAGATTATCATCCTCCAGATCTCCTGAAGGTTAAATTGATGCTACCTGTTTTCTCTCTTTTAATAACACAATCACTTACATGACTCCTGGTACATCTCACTTTGGCATCCAAAGTAAGTACACTAATTCATCTCACCTTTCTCTAGCATCTGTACACTTACTTTGTTTGCTGTTTTATCAGTAGCAAAACACAAAGTGTAGCCATGCTTTCAGGTGCAGAAATTAAGCAGACAGAGGTCCAGCCTGGAAAGCTTACATCTCATGTGGAAGGCATCTGCCAGTCTTCCAAAGATTGTAACTTCTTTTATCACAGTCCTAGGGACAGCATGATAAATGACAAAAGTACCAACCCAAAGCTTTCATTTCCAGAGGCTGAATATAACTACATTTTTAAAATCTTGAATTCCTTTTAAGCAAATACATCAGAGCTTGGTACCTGAGCTGTAGCAGCAGGAGGACCTACTGACTTGAAGATTCATAACAGTTCTCCATTCAGAAAGTGATGACAGCATGCGTTCTTCGATGGCACAGAAATAAATACTCCGAAGCAAACTTGTTAGTTTCCCATTTGGACAGAAGAGTGAAGTTGACACAAGTCTGAGTTCATATTTTTCCTTCTTTCACTACTTTCCCTCCGTTGCATTTTGGAAAGAATTTCTCCTAATCCAATTACCTCCATCTCTGGCTTACAAAACTGCTAACCACAGTTTACATGCTTCTTTAACATTGTGCCCCGCAATGCTTATCAGCTTTCTTACAATTCCCAAACTGAGCTCACCCACATTTCCCAACCCAACCCCCCAGGGTTCTTTTTTGGCTCAGTGCTCTCTTTTGAACCTGGCCTCAGACTTTCAAAGAACATACCACTCACAGCCTGAGTGCAACTATGAATATGGCTCTCCTAAAATAAAGACTTTCACTGCTCTTTTCTTGAGGATTCCAGCTGTGACACTTCTGTCTGTTCTGCTCGCAGCTTTCAGTAAACAACTTTGATTTAGGAAAATGCATTCAGTAAAGCTAATATACTGGGAAAACTAAGAAGCATAAAACTGTACAAGCCATTCACGAGGACAGAATTTTGGCCAATTATTTCTGAGTGTGTGAGTTCTTGCACAATGAAGATTCATTCAATTTTATATATGCTTGAATGTTTATAAGCAAAATAAATCAAAATAAAAAGCAGAGAATTAAGATATCAAAAAAATTAACTACCAGTGACTGAAAAGCAGATATTTGAGGCTTATTTTCTCTTGAACTGTAATTGTCTGTTGAGAGCTAATGACCAAAGATTGTTAGCAAATAGAAATTTTAATCACAACAAACCTGTTAATTTGGAATTGACTCAAATATATAAATAAATATAGTTATTTTCAGGCTGAATTTTCTTTTAAGTGTCCTGAGATTTGTATTAATCTCTCTGCAGGCAATATCTATGTCCCCTAAGGTTTTCATGTACTTCCTACTATGTTTATTAGAGAATAATTACCAGCTGCCTATTACTGGCTTACATTCATAGCTTTGAAAAACCTTGTGCTTTCATATAGTATCAGAATGAAAACTGCAACTGTGCCATCCAAGAGCAGTTGTTATAATTGCTTCAGAAACCTCGATCAATTAAAAACATGTAGCTCTGCTTTGAACTAATAAGAGTCAGTCTAAGAAGAACTATGAAAAGTGTGATGCAGATTTCCTGCACAGGTGTCAGGCAAAGAAGGCAGAAAAAACTGGGGGAAAAAAAAAAATCACCCAAGAAAATTGGATTAAAGAATAAAACTTAAAATGCATATAGAAAGAAATGAAAATCCTAACCCAGCACAGGCGAGCTAAATAGCATGTTTAACTGTGTCCATTATCATCTGTTTTGACCACAAAAGAACACGCGGTGGTGACTGTTCAATATGCACAATGTAAATTTAAACTCTTTTTGCATAGAAAAAAAAAATCTGTGAATAATTGCCTTAAGTCTGCCCTGGAAACAATGGCTAAGGGTAAAATCAAGACAGGAATGACTGGTAAAAGAGATGAGATATACCAGCCTGGAAGTTATGAAGTTGGTTCTCAGTTCCACAATTTCTCCAGACCACGTCTGCTCCTCCTCCTTAAAATCTTAGAAAATCTCACTGAAGTCTTTGTGCATCACCTGCTGTTTAACGAGCCATCGGATGCTTTATATATCATCACAGGCTCTTCGCTTCAGGAAGTTGACTACACTTACAGTTGCTCTGAAATATAATGCATTTCTCATTTAAATCTTAGATATTTTCCAACTTTGCTTGCCCTGGAGCACCACTTAGGCTTTTTATCTTTCCCACTTTTTCTTTCTTTCCTTCTTTTTCAAAGTAAATGTTTTGTCTATGCGCTGGTCTTGGAATGATTCTTCCATGCATTCTCCTTATAATTCTGCCTCACGTGTTGCTGGGCTGCTCTTGCAGTTGTAGCCCAGGCTGGCAGCAGGTTGATTTTGGAACTGGAAGTGATCTGGCTGCAGAAACAAGAGATGGAAGTTTGGCATCCTTTCACGATACACGTTCATTTGAACTTCTGGGATATTATAGAACCATATCCACCTTCTCCCCCACCAGAAACTTCTTTCTTCAATTACTGCATGTTCCAGTTGTTTTTCTTCCTATTATGGCAAAATTGTTATGGTCCTTGAACTGAGCATTTTTATTTCTTCTCTGTACCATTTCTCATATTTCTTTCTTCTCTTCAATTTGGCCTACAGACTTCCTCTATAGCAGAAGCCATAACTGCTTTCATCTATTCCCAAAATCACTAAGCAAATAACCTTAAGAACATGGTAGCCAATCCAATGATCTGAGGTTATTCCAGACAATACTGTTTCCTTGACTCCTTCCCTTCAGAGACAAAGGAAAAGGACGTGCCATTTGTGTCCCCCTCTTTCCCTTCCAGAATGTGATGACTGCATGATCTCACAGCAGTACCGCTGCTGTAGTTTGTCTGTTGTTTTGCAACCCAGCGACCTCAAAGATCATTATGAGAGCACACAGCTTGTTTGTTTTGCTTTGAGATTTTGATTTATTTGCATGTTCAACCCATTCCCTCTTGGCACTGGATCATGTTTGAGTGATTTCTGCCACTATGCTTGACAGGCCGCATGGGCAGGCAGCTTCATGCTTCTTACAAGAATGATTTATCAAGAGAATTAGTCGATGTGGTGCCACTTTTCAGCTGGATTTCTCATTTATTTCACCAAAGTCTTTTCGCACTTTCTCTTCTCCTTCCACATCTCCATGCGGGTTGCTCCACTGGTTTTGTGTGCCATTTTTCACACTAGTCCAGGTGAAAGCCTATAGCACTCATCACAACAAATTTCAAAATGTGCTGGAAAAGCTACAAACACATAAATGATATGTCAAGAAAGCTAACAGCATGATAGTAGTGCATGACTCAGCGGTCCAGTCAGGAACAAATCATTGGCATCTGTTTCGGAAACAATTTCAGAAGTATTCTCTGTCTCTTAATTAGTATATATTACAGTATGTTGCAGTGCATTTCATTACCCTTCACTCCATGCCCTAGATAAATCAGTAGAAGGAGGGACAAAAGTCTCTCCAGACAAACTATTATTCCAAGTATGACTTAGAAAAAGCAGTCAAGAAGATGCTATTTAGCCTCCAACCATTTCATTGCAAAAAGATGCCTTTCAGTTGACTGTGCAATGTCAAATTGCCTCACTTGAATCACAGAGAAGAAATTATATATGACCTTTATCCTTCTGCACAGTCTTATCTATCCTAGAGCTTTTTAATACAATTTAGCACAATTATTTAGAATGATTTCACAGCAATATGAAGGCAACATTTTTTCTACAACCTTCTGAAAGGCATCTAAGATATAAATTAATTTCATGGACGCTAATTTCACTGAGCTCTCAAAATAAAATATAACTAAGAAAGCTGCACTGACAAATAGGCTGAAACTATGCAATTACAGAATATTTTTACAAGGAAAATAGCTGAGTTTTCATGTAAATTTACCTTTCATATTTTGAGTATCTAATTGCATGAATTTACTCCTCATTTAATATACAGAGCTCTCTAGCATTTTGGTACCACATTTTGTTGAAAGAAAAGAATTTAACAACCAACAATTTTGGGGCAGACATTACCTGATGCCACAAGCAAAGAAACCAAGCTGTTTACAGCTAAGCCTGGTGTATAGAAGGCTCTGTCTACACTGCAGAATAAAGCAAACCACATACAAAATATACAGTTTTAGTTAAACAAAGTCTCCTACAGTTGCCAAATCAAACCCAGCTTTCACCCAAATAAAAACATTTCTTAACAATGAGTAATACCGTGTTACTGAATTTCAGCTGTCCTCCTACGCTCGTTGAACTGTATGATGCAGAAGATGTGTTTTTACAGAAAGAAAACGGGCATTTTTATTTTGGCTGGGAAAAAAAAAAATAAAATGTTTTCCTTTCAGAGTTGAGGAGTGTTTTGCTCCTTTTAGTTTTCATTTTTTTAAGATAAAATAAAATGCAAACTTAATCAAACCACACACAATATCTGGGTAAAGAATAAATGTCTCAAACTTGAGAAGTTAAGAAAACTAATAAGTTGAACACAAATGCTTGGGCAACCTTAACTGCACCTATACACATTTTTCCAGCTATAATAAGCCCATTAAGGAGCATTAATTTTAATAAATACAGGCTATAATCTGGCAGACATAAGTAGTTTAGGAGTACTTTATGAAATTGTTTACCAATAAAACCTTACACATTATTCTTTAAATTTATTTTTTAAACTAACACTATTGACAAGCTCTTCGGGAGCAGGAGGGGATTGTAATCTCATATTTAAAGATGTACAGTTCAGGACTCTCATAAGTGTGATAAACATCCCACTACACAAGGAAGACAGATGTTCTTCTAGAGAGGAAAGTAATTCTTGAAAGGTTTACAGTATACATAAAAATAATATTTCCTAATATGCGGTAATAACTTCTGTAACTGAGTATTTTGAATGAGGATTAATGACTAAGTAATTAAGTAGGTGCACAGGAAAGACAGCATGGTTAGGAGAAACCCTCTGGACTATAAAAACATCTATAAGCCTCTGCTTAGTCTAATTTTTCTCACTGGAAATGGCCAGCACTCTCAATATCAGGCTTTAGAATATAATTCAGATTTGTCCTGACAGATAATTATGACAACATGGATAAAAACATTCTCGAGGACTCCAAATTTTCCACAAATTGCAGCAACATCAACAGTTTCTTACGCGATTTGAAATAAAGAGGCAATTTATACAGAAATGTCTTACAAAATCTTCATCTTCAGTACTGCTGACCTTGAGTCTGCATCTCCGCATTTGCAGATGCCCAGTGTGGCAAACATCTGGCAGAAGTCATAAAACAAATGGACACTTTGAAAGATGACTTCGTTCCTTCAATCATCAAATGGAGGTAAGGAATACTGGACATTCCACTTGTCTATCTGCAAGCATAAACCGACTAGGCTTCTATTAGAACTAGTCAAAAGAAACTCTTATTTATATATGAGCAGCCCAAGGATGGGGTTCAAAAGGCACAACCCAACACCTCCTGCTGATTGCAATCACAGAGTGCTGCTCTTTGTCTGGGTGTTGGGAAGGAGGGAAAGAAAAAATGTCTTAGCATGACTTGCACCTAAGTCTTTGAACACTGAGTTATATTCAGCAGTAAATTTCACACGGTATCATCTATTACTCATGAACCAACATTACACTTTCTGCAAGGACTGGTGGGGTTTGCTCCTAACAGACAGCCAACAAGAATAGCAATTAAAAGGAACCAGAGCATAGACGGGTACATGTTACAAACAAAGTGCTCTTTGATCCTCCAGGTTGAAAGGCCTTCTGAGAAACCTTTATCTCATGAGGTGACAAGAAATGCTTTAGAACCTTTTGACTTATCTGATACCAGCCTCTTTTGAGTCAGGTTTTAATGATTCTTTGTAATTAGTAACACCAAAGTAGAAGCTGATTGACAGGCTCCCAACAAGCTGTTTATACAGTGGGAAATCAGGAAAATTATGGCAACGTGTGGGATGTTTATTTAACTCCCTACACAAACACAACACAGTCTGACATTACCTACTCAGTCTCAGAGCCGTGTTGCAAATGACATGAAAACAGCAAGTTCTGCTCACAGCTAGGAAGCCAATCCTCTTGCTGGCTTTGCAAAAAGCTTTGAACGGGATTCACATCAAGGCGTGGAAAGCGGTCAGCTTCCACACGCAGAGAACCACGTGCACCTCAACCTCACTGTAATACCTATGGTCCAGCCTGGCAATAAGGTTCACTGGGGCTGTGTGAAGAACTAGTCATATCAAGGAGAAAGTCACAGACACTGACACTGAGCTCAGACCATGAGGAGCTTGGACAGGGATCTTGCTTATCTTCTTTTGCAGTTCTGCTCCTTTTTACTCTAGAATAGCTTTTGGTCACTGAGACTTTGATAGAACTTTTCAAAACCCAGTAGAACTTGACTTTCTAAAATGTTACCTCATGTTTGATCTCTTTGTTTTACAATTTCAAGAGGAGCATGGCTCAATATGGAGGAAGGAAAAAAAATTATAATGTACTTATCAAAACAGCAATACCCAACAAAAGCAAACATTATTTTCAGTCCATTTCTCCCAACTATTTAATAACTTGACTTTTGTATACCGGTATTGCACAGTTATAATAAGAAGACAGCTACAGCATAATGTGCTTTCTTCTAAAAGGTCATCATTGTATTAGAATTATTTGATGCATTGTGACCACAGCAGACATTTTTTAAGAGATAAGAGTGTATGTAACATTTTTCTATGATTTATTGTCATCAAGAAAGCCTATTTAACTTTTGCTTTCAGAAGAAACATCTGCAAATGATTGGCATAACTCAAGGAACCTTTGCAGCTGCAACTTTCCAAAGAGCAGAGCAAAAAGCCATGTTTATCAAGATGTCTAAGTCGGATTAAGCAAGTACAAAAAAGAAAAAGGAAATGAGAAAAAAAATATATCTCCACAAGTACAAAACAGTTAATTATTGGAAGTAAATGTTTCGTGATCTGCGTGTGACACCCAGAGCTGAATGGATCATTAGCTAAACTCCCCGTCAGCATTCCACATAATGTTTTCTTCATAAGCACTTGCATAAGTTTGCCGGCAGTCTCATTGCCTTAACTGGAAGGACTTACACGCACTGTGCAATGAGCAAGGACAAGGAGAAGCAGTGATTTTTCCAGGGTCTTATCTCCATAATCACACTCACTTCCAACATATACTCAGGCCTGATTTGGGAGCATGCTGGGGTCAGGGATCACAGCACATGCAGCCCCCTGGTTTTCAAAGTAAGAGAACTTAATGGCACAAAAGCAGGCAGCTCAGTGCCAGCTGGCCGCGGTGCCGCTGAGCAGTCCCAGGCACATTCACGTACTGCTGTAAGATGTAGCTGTAGAACATTAAGGAGCAGCACAGACAAGGCGCTGTGAATTGTTGGCTTCCACTCGCACAGCGTACACACTGTGCTCCCTGAGCGCTGCCCGTAAATTAGCTGACAGCCAAAGATCAGTACACAGAGAAACCAGCTAAGTACAAGCAAGTCCAGGTGGAAAGCATCGCAAAGATCTTGAGAGAGCCCATAAGGGAATAGGATAGCAGGTGGTGACAACTCCAGGCAGCTCAGCTCTGACCCATGACTGTTCAGGCCAGTTTTAGCACCATGGGCTCACAGCCACTGTCTGAGCCCAAGGGTGCCTTCAGCATCAGCTCTCTGCCTCTGTAGCAGCAGCCTTCGAGAATGCATTGAATTATTTTAATATTTAAAACACTTTATAAAATGCTATAAAGGCTGGGAAATGTACTAATCTCCATTAATCTCCAGCAGTGATCTACCAAGATTCTCAGTAACTGAAAACAGATGTAGGAGAATATTCCCTGCCCCAGAGGTCATATTACTTCTAGCAGCTAGGATTATTTACCAGTTACAGAATGCTTCTATCTGTGGTGTAAATAGGATGCAATTTCAGTAATGGACCTCCCTTCTCCATTCCCCTCAGAGAGGCTGTTTTAAGGCAGGTTCTGCAGCTCATTTGATTTTAAAAGAGGGAAGCACCATTTGCCGAAGCCTTCTGCTCAGCTCTGTTTGTTTGCTGGCTCCTGGGCTGTAGGTGGGCTCTGCCTGCAGCCCCTGTGCTGGGGGAGGCGGGTGGGTGGCAGGGACCTGCACTTCCTTGCTGCACTCGTTTCCAAAGACTGAAATAAACATAAAAGAAGTGCAGCTCACTGAAGGTGTTTCAGCACATGAAATGAGTTCAAAAGGCTCCCGGAGGTACAGTCTTCCTGAGCTGAGAAACTACAGCACTAAAGGAGAACTATTAATTAAATATATCGTAATAGTATCTGTTGGAAGAGACTTAACGGGATCCTGGCTGCCCCTGAATCTCAAAATGAAACCACAAATGGGAACCAGTTAAGGAGCAACAAATGCTGAAATTTCTTTCTCTGGAAAAACGGAATTGTGTTTCATTTTCATAGGTACAAAACATAGAGCATACATTAATAAAGAACTTTCCAGTAAGCTTTAAGTAACAGTGGCAGTAGTGTGCCAACCAGAGAACGCGTTTTCTCCAGAATCAAATCAAGAGAGTTGATAAAATATGCTAACTTTGGTCCTGAAAACCACACTGTCCTCCTCACTGAACTAAATGTTCACAAGCATCATTACGATGGTAATTATCGCATTGATTAGACAATGCACTGCCACCTAAGCTAACAACGCCTTGTGACACAGCCAACACATGGTTGCATCATGCTCTTGTGACACTGAATATTGACTACTGAGCTGACCATTTTGATTACTAGGCACCCCAAACTCTCTTCAGATGCTCCGTTTTCAGGGTACTATATAACTGTACCAACATTTTTTTTATGTGCTCCAGGACAGAAGAGGAGAGAACGAGGCAAAAGTTCAGCTCTACATGAAGCTGGAATGCAGCAATGTGTTTTCAAATCACAGAGCACCATTTAAGGAATTAAATACATTATATGTGAAATGAGTAAATAAATCCCAAGAAATGGAATTAAGATGAGCATTAATCAGAAGGGTGTTGAGCATGGCATGTGCGTGGACCAGTTCATAGGAATCTTACTAATTGCCTTTCAAAGGCCACTTTATCCTATTAAGATTATCCTCAGGAGGCTCAAGACGTTGAGGGCGGGGGAAGGACTGGAAAACCTGGCCACATTTATCATGTGAAACAAACAGAAATTGATTTGTATTTATCTTATGAAGCAAAACCTCTTATCTTTCTCTCCTGATATTTAATCCTTATTTTTTCCTAGCAATATAAATAACGAGACACACCAATTAGGCTGAGGGTAACCTTCTAAGCAACAAGGAATAAATACCACGACACCAACTTCACGTGTAATTTCTCTTGTGCACAAGCATCAGTGCAGATTACATGACAGTTTTAAACTTACTGCCATGACCAAGCAAGGCATAAATTATGACAGGTCCACATGGATTACAGATGATTTGAAACAAATCAAAGACATTAACTTTAATAAGGTGCTTTGTCTCTCTTAAATGTCACTCTTACTTTCTGTAACAGCAGCCACTAAAAATCAATGATCGGAGACCTCTGCTTGCAGCAGAGCTGTTAACCTCTGGAACTTCAGCCAAAGGAGCCCATGCAGCACGGCCACAAACCCACCTTGCAGATTCCTCCTCTGCAATGCACAGCACCTGTAGTAACTCCACATTCCTCCAAAAGCAGTGCCTCAGATCAAGTCTGACACTGACAAAGATGAATGACAGCACGTTGTGTTTTCTTTTGTTTTTTGCTGTTGTGCTTTTTTTTAAGTGTTTTATCTTTTCATAAGGAAAGGCAACAAAGTTTTCAATTAAAAATATTTTGTAGTTTCAAATTACTGTCTCCCTAAAAGCTGCAGTCAGAGTATGCAGTTCCTCATATACTGCTGCTTATAGCAGGACTGTAAGCATAGCAGGGCTAAAATAAAACCACAAAAGAGACTGAAAATTGAATCAAAATGCTTATTACACTTTCAATAACAAGGCAATAGCTCAATCTGAGTCTCAGCCAGCTCTCAGTAAAGTCAATGACAGTTGTTTCATTGAAATGAAACTATGTGTGATTAGGTCCTCACAGAATTATACGTAATGGTATATTCAGAATTGTAAAGAGTTTCAGGATGGCATCTAAAAGCCTATTTTCCTTCTGGATTTCTGCAATGAAGCTACTGTAAAAAGGAGAATCAATACATAATTCAATATAGTGGAAAGATTATTATAAAGCATTATTAATATCACTCAAAGATTTTGGATAATAAGAAAGAAACCCCTCATTGCTTCAGACGTGCCTACTGACTTGCACCAAACACACGAATGCTGTTTCAGATTAAAAAAAAGACTGTTCCAGATTTCAAGATGGAATCTCTAATGCAGTATGAGCACTAACAGCACTGTTTTGCAGAGGGGTCAGGGGAAGAAGGTCTTAAAACTCCTCAAGATAAATTTTCCTTTACAATTTAATTTTTCATGATGCTTTCCAATGCAAAGCAAAGAAGTATCTCTTTACCTAGTCTGACAGTTTTGCTTACAGACTTGCGCTGTTACTGATAATATCCATTGCAACTCTTGATCTTCCCATGAGGTCTGCAGAAATATATCTAAGTGCTAACTCACACCTCAACACTTCTCTGTCAAAGTTAATCTGAAATTGATTCTACTTTCCACAAAGTAAAACAAAACTGCATGCAGTCAGCTACAAATGGCACTGAACATATCAGTGCTCAGCACTTTTTGAAATTCCTGCAAGATTTCATGATATACCATAGGAACTTTCTACTAAGCCATTAAATGCTTCAGATCAAAATACAGCCAAAAATATTTCTATCTTTGGAAAATATATATATATATTTTTCAGCTCCTGTGATTTTTCTAATTAGATTTCTTTTAACACAAATTTGGAAGAGAAGAACACAGAACAGTGTATTTGCATTCATCACCAAACATTAAAGTTAAGCAGAGTTCAATTTTGACTGTAGAAGATCTGGCAAATGTCATTTCTAGTTTCGGCTTGATAGAAAAGGAACTTTAAATTCAGTTTAATTAATTAGAAATAAATGTGTTTCTGAGATTCAAAAACTTTTCTTTACAGATTACTTGTTTGTCCTACTACTACAATTAGAAAATGATTTGTTTAATACAAAAAATATAAGAGAGTGCCTACAAAAAAATCCCAAGTGAAGTGATGTACTTGATAAAAGAAAACATTTTGTGACATTTTAAATAACACTCACAGCTTTGTGGGCCACATTAGTGTATTACATCTATCTCACTGCACAACATTCTAGACAGGGAAAAGGAGCTCACAAACGTATCTGGTGACCTACCAGAATAGCATGTTATTATTGGAAGCCAAAATAACCTTTTGATAAATATGCATTAACTAATCAATATCTCAACAGCATGATATCACCAGACAAACTTTAATTATACGACATTATGCTGGATAACTGTTTATAGTAAGTTTCTAGGGAAGATATTTCCATTTTGTCTCATATGAAGTCTCTGAAATACAACTGAGGAAGCATGCACTTACAAAACTCCCCAATATCATGGAAATTGACCATTATCACTTTGGGTGGAAGTCACCATGTGAAATACCAACCACTCATTTGTCTTGCTGTCTTGCAAGATGGTAGGCCTACAGATACTCCTTTGCTTCTCTGAGTAAAACTGCTTTTAACACAATATGCCAGATGGCTTTCCTATAATCTATTAATGAACAAACAGCAGATGATGCACAATGGAAGGGATGCTCAAAATCTTTCAAGGGCATCCTTGTTGCTTTTCTCATTTCACAGCAAAACCAGTTATTAATTTCTCTGCAAAATTCCTATTGTCATTTGTCACTAATAATGATCACTGTAGGGCATTCCAGTGAGGAAATGCAGCCTTGTTGTCTGTGGAAATCAATTTACTGACACCATTAGAGCCATGCAAATAATTTATTTTTGATTCAGCTGCCAAGCAGGAGGTATTGAGGGAGTGTTCCACCAGAACTGAACTCAAAAGAAAAATCATTTTTTTTGCCAAAAAAGAAAAAGGAAGAAGAAAGGAAAGAGAAAAGGAAAAAAGAAAGGAAAAAGAAAGGAAAAACAAGAAAAAAAAGTTCTAGAACTATGAAATTTCAAGGTGAAAGAGTGGCTGATGTTCTCCATGTACCCA
The DNA here is from genome assembly GCF_987193195.1 of Phasianus colchicus. NCBI lineage: Eukaryota > Metazoa > Chordata > Aves > Galliformes > Phasianidae > Phasianus > Phasianus colchicus. Next base: position 16,421,949 of record NC_143448.1, on the reverse strand, counting down.
GCAGCTCCACTATTCACCAGGATCTGGATAGGCTCCAATTCAGCTGCTCCCCTTACCCAAAGCTACTGGAGCACACTTTCACAACTCTCCTAACTAGCAATCTACATCAGCCCATTCTGTTCAAATCATCTCAGTTCTATCTAGTTAATCATTGTAGAAAAAGAAAATCCAAAATTACAGCAATGATACTCTAATATATGGAAAATCTGAGAAAATCCAAAGGCACTTTTTCTCTCCTTGCTGAAACTGATGTTTAAATATTTCCACTGTTTGAAGTCATTACACATGAAAATTCTCCTGCACACAAGCAGGTTCCAGTCCCCTAAATACTTATTAAAATATCTATAAAAATAATTATTTTAAAATCACTAACGCTTCTCATGGTTTTAATATTTTCTTTCTAAAAAGCATTAAAAAAGCATAAGCACTCAGGTAAGCAAGGACTGAAACTGCAACCTCCCCTCACGTGGCAAACTATCATGCTATGGAGTCAGTCTTTCGTTTAATCCACACACAATTAATCCATTTAAAGTATAACAATTTCAACAAAAGGGTAAAGCAGGGCATATATGCTAGGAGGTTTCATTCTCCTGGTTCTATGGCACATATCAATCCTAATAAAAGCTCTATTCCTCAGGAAATCCTAGATGACTACTTTGTTCAGTTACCAAAATTCAGTACCACTCATAGCTAGAAAGAACACAAACCTTACCAGTTTCATGCATGAAAACCAAGCTTCAGCAAGAACAGTACCCTTCTATGGAAACTGGATTTCTTGTTGTAGATATGGTTTTCATCGTAATTGCTCCAAGTCATTTGCTTCAGCACAGAAAGCACACACTAGGAAACATGTACACCTTTACTTTTGCGTGGCCGCCCAGGTAACACTCACCTTACAGTTCTTCTGGAAGAACAAACCTTTTTGTGAGCAAAATCTTCTGCTGAACTGAAGGGAATTTAGGGTTATCATTACACCAAAATAAATTTCTATGGAACACATAGGGAGTTTGATTTAAGTTCCTGCTGAAATACCTTGCTATTCAGGATCTAAAGCATAGTTATGGCACCAGAAAGAGTTAAGTCAAGTGTGTCCAGCACTTGTTCAATTACAAGTAATTTCATTTCAATTAATTATCAGCGCTAACTGTAGTTAGTATCATACAATTCTGGGAAATGATGCTGACGTGTAAAAACAGTAGTAAGTAGTCAATGACTAATATTTCCAGAAGCATTAAGATTAATAGATTTATTATGCAAGTGTTAAAGCTTCTATATTTCAGTTCTTCTAACTTTATTGGAGAAGCTATTAAGGACAGAACGTCTCAAGGAATAAATATGTCAGAAGTAATAATCTCATTTTTAATAAAGTTTCTTATTTTGATTTACAGTTGACAGAAGCTGTTATTCTATCATACCAGAAAGACTCTGCCTAGCTGCATAGGATCTCAGATACTTCTCAAAAGAAACACAAATCTTACAGAACACTTGGAGCATTTTCTTATTAATCACAGGAGAGAACACGCTGGCTCCATTGTTAAAGATAATAGTAGAGAATTTCCAATGAAACAAAACTCATTTTCAAGAATTAGAAGTAGTAAGCTCTTTGGTTGGGTATCACACTATAGCTCCCAGACTACTACTTTGTTTTCTTTAGAAAAATGTTATGAAATAGTTATTTCCTCTTTTCTTCTGACTACAAAACACTTAACTTGATTCTCCATAAAGAAAAGGCAGACTGTCAAGCAGACAGCAAAAATAAAGTTGTCAAAGGCAAGGGAAGCAAATAATATTTTAGGTCACATAAAAGCAATTTCTAATCTTGGCACTGAAGCATCTTCAGTTGTTTACAATGGAAAAAAAAAAATTAAAAAACCCACTAATTTCAAGTATTCTTACATTTACAGTTTCAATTCAATTTCAGCAAAAGAAATTGAACAATGCTTTGAATACTATTAAAGACAATGGGAGACTTAGAAAACATTCTTGGGCATGCCAAAGCTACAAAATACAGTGAGCTGCCACACCACAACTCATGGACTATTTCATCCTGAATTAACCTGAAATACATGCATATTAATGACTATTTATGGTGCTGTATACACTTGGACTTTCTTTTGTGGAGGTCAGTACTGAGTTACCCCTTATATGATATATAAAACATGCTTCATTCTGAGCATGGCAGCAGACTGCAGTCTCCAAGGGATGGTGAAATTACAAATACACTTTTTGGCCAACTATGCAGCATTTTCTTATGAAGATCAGAAGTTGACTGCAAGGAACCAAACAAACCAACTCTGCATTGCTGTCCACATTAGTGCATTCTAATGTTTTTTTTTTCCTTATAGTTCTTTGATTTCTGCCTCCCACTGTATTTATTCTTTAAAGTTGAAGCTATATTTTTGCCTAGGTTGGTGTTAATGTTTTATAGAGGTCAAATTATAGTGGTCTCCCGACTGTTTTATTGTAGGAGTTGAGAGCAGGCACTGTAATTAAAATTCCATCTAAATAAAGCCTGCAGGAGTCCTACATGTAAACTAAGCAATTTTTGTAGCAAACCAGCACACATTTTCTGTTGCCTCTACTTCACTGCCACGCAAAAGTTAAATGAAATCCACGTGCCTGAACGCATTCTACAAACAATGCTTCTCATCAGCATGACAGGCAGAAAATGAGTAGATTCTAGTTATAGAAGGTAACAAAAAACAAAAACAATGCATCCATCTTTTAAAAATCTCTGCAGTATTTTGACAAATCTTCAAGACAGGACAACTTCTGTACATAAACCCAGATGCTGCTGGAAGGTCCACGCCACAGCTGATGAAATGTAAGAATGAATTGCAATTTGCTCTGCACTAAACCTGAACTCATGGTAACAGAATGGTCCCATGCATCAATTATAGCAGCAATTGTTTCAGTCCAACATACCTTTAGTTTCAGAACTTGCTTATAGGTGTACCAAAGATGTACGGATGCTCACCGCAATTTTAGTGCAGGATTTTTCTTTTGCTATCCACTACCTGTGAGCTGTTTCAGTATTGCTTCCTTTGTTCTGCTTTCTTTAAAAGCTCCTCAGTTCTGCTTCAGTTCTCTCTGCAGCCTTCCACAGAGAGAAGGTAGCATTCACTTTCAGAGAGGAAATGATCCAAGCTAGTATGGACAGCAGCATCCCAGATTGCTATAGGCATCATCTTTTAGGTCATTTCCCTGTTCTCCTGGTTTTATTTCCACTTTAAAAAAGGATTCTTAAGATTGTTTGTTAAAGATAATCCGTTTTGGTCAGACTTTCTAAAGCCAATTTCTTCTTTCAGCAAATTCCACCACTTTCCATCGTTGGTGTATTTCAAGGAGGGTTAAAAAATAACACAAACATTTGATTTAATATGCATTACAGATCACTGGATGAGCTTGCTTCACTACCTACAGCTGCACTTGTATGCCCACTGAGACACAGTCAGTACAAGGCATTCGAATGTGCTGAAGACATTCCAAAATGATCAGGGTTTTCAGAATCAATCCACTAAAAGTTACTTTCTCTATTCTAGAGAAAAAAAAGTTCAGATGGTTGAGCTGAACTGAGACAGAAGACAGAAACACTAGTCTCCAGCTAGAAAAAAGCACTCAATCTAATACATTTCTGAAAGACGTCATGAGTTTACTGCCAGCATTACTTATTCTCAAAGAGAGACGGAGAGATCAGATGCCACAAGAAAGCTATGTGAAAAGGAAATGCATCCATTAAAGCAGACAGTAGGCAACGTGTGCAGACAGACTGCTCTGTTCAGGAAAGTCTGCTTTAAATAAGCAAAAGGAAAGAAAAACTGTGAGTCGAAACATGAGTGTAATCATTTAAAAAGTTCTAATTTGATTTGGATTAGCAGAGATAAATCCTAAAAGCCAAAAATTAATTGTGAACTACATCTGCAATTATTTTCAAGAATACTTGCATGCTTTAAGATATCATTAACTTAGAAAGGATTCTATCTTTAAAGAAAGATTTAACCTCACTTACTTCCATTAACTCTTGCTAAATGTCCTCACTGAACTTTGAAGTGCAATGGAAATGGTTAGCTGTCTTTTGAATGGTGCTTTTCCAAGATCCTCAAATTAAAAGCTGTCAGAAATGCAATCTGTGACAATACAAAGCTACTCACTAACTGAAAGGCAGGAAGGTCTCAGCATGCAGAGATGTGTGCTACATATGTTTGTCAAATCCAAAGAGCTTCCTCATGATGGAGTGACGTGGAAGGGGCTGCAACACCAGACTGTGCCCTGCACCTAACCCATATTTTCTCAGGAAGATCACCCTGTTACATTTTGTCACCTATGAGCAGTTTGCATCAGCTTTGCTTGTTGAGTTGTCCTGCACCAAAAAGCCTACATTACCCTAAAAGATAAAGATTTCAGCCTTCCAACACGTTAATATACCTGAAGAAGGCTGCCTCTTGGCCTGCATTGTTTTTCAATTAGAGAGTAATAGTTTAGTTAATCTGATTTTTGGTTTGGAAATGCCGACTGGAAATGAAGTGAAAAGTCTTCCATTAGAGCACCTGGGGACATTGTTAATACAGGTTTTGCACTGCACTGAGCAACAGACCCATCCTGCTAATAATGAGCAGTTGGTCACTGATTTGGACTATTAGAAGAACAGCTGGCATGCTTCAGTCAACCAAAGCCTACACATAATTTCAAAAAGAATTATCTGCAAACCATTATTGTTCCTGGAAAGTCTCCAGAAAAATAACAATAATAATAATAATCTAATCTCAAGTGAAGTAATCTACTTTTACCCTCCTAAGCTCAGAATGTACAGGCTACAGCTGATACCTTTATCTGTGATTACCTAAAACCTGCCATATTCAGCATGAAGAGCCAAAATATTAAGGAGAATTTGGCATTTTACAGCATATTGGGTTAGTCTGCCACATTGGCTCTTTGCAAGTTGCAGAAAAAAAAGTGAATCAGAAGAGATGAAAAATGTGATAATTGTATGGATAAGAGTAAATAGAGAGTAACACTGTCATATCAGTAGCGTGAACCAGTTGCAGAAAGAGGCCATCTGTAAAGACAAAGGGCATGGTAATCAGTGGGAATAGTGGATGTGATTAATCACAGATCTCACATGGCCCTCATCTACCTGTCTAAGAGCCAGCAGGAAATGTTGTGATGTGAGTGTGATCAGCACTACGATTTGTGTACACACCTGATGCTCTAACTTTGATCTTTCCACAAGCATTATTCTACTAAAGCAAAGAAAATCTTGAAGGCTTCAACCTTCCTTAAGAGCAGAATTAGCTTTAAGTATTAATGATAAGCAGACTAATAAATTTCACATCATATGAGTAAACAAAGAGTTTCAATATGGTTGAGTAGGAAAGTCTTATTTAAAATCTACAGAATGAAGAAAGCACCCAAATGCAAACAGACAAAGCCCTGATCTTGAAACAGTCCAAGCTCTGGAACATGCAATCTATCATGTAAGAGACAGAAGAGGTCAGCCATTAATTAACATCCAAATTAAAGCTTTTCAAGTAAGGGTCAAAGCTTCCTTTGTTTTGACATTTAGATCACTGACAGTGTATTCCCCAGCTTAGTATGCACAGCACACCACCTAACGCCTTTATGTTAATTGCCTCAATTTTTCAAGTGTACTATTTGATTTATTGTCAATTAAAAATACCCCCAAAAGCCAAGACTCATGTATGTTAAGTATAAACATGATTAATGCAATGCAATTACATTTCCACATTTGATGGGTCTGATTAGGAACTTTCTATCTACCTGGCATGACGGAGCACCGTCACTACCAGTGACCTGTCAGTGTTGCCAAAGACAAACTTGCTGATGAGAAAATTTGATGACCACAAATGTATCTGATAGGTAAAACCTGCAGTTAAATTCTGTCAATTACTGCCTTATCAAGAAAGTAAGAATCTTTGCTATCTTCTCTATTTGATTACAGAAGGTGGTTATAGGTGTAAACTGCAGGTCTACAAAGAAGAAAAATCTGGTGATGTCACTGCCTGCTAAAGCAGCAGTTATGTAGACAGATGTGACAGTATTTCCAGAGAGTGACTGTACAAATCCTCTCCCAGAATATCATGGGACCACCTGGTTTTAAGAAAATTGCACTGAGGAAAGAACTGGGCAGATCACAAACAGGTGAGCAATGCCTCATTTTGTGCGTGGCCGTAGAAGACACAAGGGATAATAACAGAAGGAGGTCTGATGTAGGAAAAAAAATCCATAGAAAATTCAACAAACGAAATTAAGAAAATTGAAGAGTGGATAAGGCTGGAGATTGCTGTTAAATGGGACACAATGATTAATCAATAAAAAGTAGTTCAGTCTTAGCACAATGAGATAAAAGATAACAAATTGCAACCTGATCCCAGTGAAATTAATAGGAAGGAGGGCAAGCATCACAAGCAGGCTGCTGTACTTGTTATGGTCAACTCGCATTGTAAGTTTTGATAAGAAGCAGTACAAATGAGAATAAGAAAATTGTGTATACCCTGCCTTTGAGTTTCTCTTCCAGTAAGGATAAAATAATTAACACCACCATATTTGTAAGTAGTAGATACATAAGAAAGACCCATAACCGATATTTAATTGCTAGGATGATGCTAGCAATGGAATGTACAATAGGTCCTTGTATAAATTGAAAAATAAAAAGGAGAAAGACTTTTATAGCACTTCAGAAAAGAATTAAGAAGCTCCTTGCCTTATCAAGGACTACAGAAGCAATCCCTGCTATAGACCTGCTTTGCATATTCGGTCTATTAATTTACATAGCCCTGGTAAGCCTCACATTCCAATGCAACTGCTAAATTACACCACTCTTGGGTAATGAGTATAAAAAGATGCAAGAGCATGCAAAGTGTATTCAAACAGACAATTAAAAATATCAATTCTGTTGACAGCTAAAATGAAGAAACTGTGCAGAGGTTTAACTCTGCTGCATGAAGGACATACTATTTACAAGTGATTGCATTAACTAGAATCATGCATTGACAGTCTGCCTTTGTTCAGCATTATGTATTAGGCCAATTTAGTGTCTGCTTATTAAAATAATTTAATTCCCAAGATAGTTTCCAGGCATTTCTAGATCTCTTCCTGTTCTTTCTTCCTGTTTACATTGATGATGGTTTCTTATGTACCACTTTCACACCAGTGCAGTTTACTGGGTCACCACAGAGCTCACCAGTCAACGCAGGCTTAACCAACTTGTCCTTTACATGTTTGGCAAGACAAGCACAAGTTAGCAGATCTGGCCACATGTTCTACACTCTCAAAGTTCAGAAGTACCCAAAGAATATAACAAAAGCTATTTTTATTCAACTTAAACTAATTAGTATTGTCTTTCTTTGCACAGGCCTTCAGTGCTGCATGCTTATCAAACGCATGCCACAGATTTCTACTTTTAACAGCAAAGGAAGGCTTAAAGCCAATCAAGGTGAGTTTATAAATGACTGGAAACTGTCCTGTGAATCAAATTCAGAATTTAAAAGGAAGCAAAATTGCCAACAGAAACTGGAAGTTTGAAATCTGTGTTTTAAACTGAATAATCCTATATCTCTGAGTAGCACTGTTTGTTAGCTTTTGTTTTCTTTTTTTATTATTATTTGTGGAAGTGGTATTTTAAAGCCTCTTTGCAAATATATTATACCTTCCTCCAAACAAGCATAGCAGTGCACATATATCAGTACATTGTAAAAATATCTGGAAGTAACTGAGATGAGAAATGCATGCATTTGCTGAGTAACACTGCTTTGCATATTGGTTTCACCAGACCATGAACTGCCACGTGGGATCCAGATACTGTATTTACATGCTAGCAGCCATGCTGCATATCTAGAAGTATTCATGGTTTAACAGCAAGCAACCAAGCATAACTAAGAACGTATTAGTAAAATATATCATGTGCTAATACCAACATGTTTGGAAGTTATGAAAATTGCATCATTTAATATTTATTTTCTTTTAATTATTTTTTTAAAATTCTTTCAAGATCACTGACCACTGAATAAGGTGCTAAGGACTTTGAGTTTGCATTCCTGAAGTCTCAAAGCCACAGAAATAAATGAACAAACTGTAACACTTGCTTATTAAAACATATGAATAAACTAACACCAGGAATGAAAGAGAATTAAATTTCCTTTAGTTAATACTTTGAGCATACAGTACCAGCATGGATTTTATCAAGTCACACCTGGTCTTTGGAAATATTACTGAATTTCTATTTGTACAATGTATGTTAGAGTTTGCTGTCTCTGATGATCCAGTCTCCTCTAAATTTCTTGTAGAGGCATGGACATACCCTAGCTTTGAATGAAGCTTCTAAACCTGACTTGCAGAGCTGAATGAACAGTGAAGCGTTCACAGGCAAGCCCAAGAAATTTCCAAGATTATGGGAAATACTATAAATATTTCAGAGGAAATTTACTTTTTCAGAAGTGGATGATTTAGAGTTTTGACAATATACATATTGTTCTAAATACATGTATATATGGTATTTTGACATCTCTAATACGTGAAACCAAGTAAAACCTCTAGAGACAAAGCACTACTGCAGGGGAACACAGGCAGAATCGTGGCAATATTCAACTCCTATGTACAATAAAAAGCTTTCTGATAAATGGCAGGAGTGATACGAACATATAAGCGATTTTGATTTCTGCAGAAGACTAATAAATGAAAATAACATACGGTTCAGAATTGGCTGGTCCTCTGTGAATTTAAATCGCTGTTCAATATAAAAAACCTTCTGCTGGAATCCAGGGGTGCATTCTAAATCTTCTGCACACGCAAGCAACAGAACCTGAGGAAACAAAGGAAATTGACTTTGAATATCCACTCACTCATTCATCACGTAAGCTTCTGGGAACGATACTGGATTTGGGCTCAGTTCTCATAAAACAAAACACCGAGCTTCATGTTCATAAAACAAAATATCTATCTCATCATAATTCTCTTTTCAAATCTTGCTGAACATATTTTAAGTTAGATTTTGCTTTTATATATGTGTTGGTTGACACGGAGATCACAAAATATCGAAATATAGTAACTGTGAGAGCTAGGTTCTCAGTCCAGATGATGGATACAGGATATTATTGGTCTTTATGAAGTCATAGGATGCTTCTACCAACAAAAGTTAAATCCAATTCAGTTTAAATATATGATTAAGTTAAGGACTTTTAAGTTGATTTAAATAACTGATAATTAGGGTCCATAAGCCTAGTTTTTAAAATTCATTCGCCAAGTTAAAAAAGGAATTATTTATTCAAGGGTGATATTTCACATCACAGAAATTTCCTTTAAAACAACGCCAATAAAAGGAAAGAAAAGAAAAACCACCAACAAAAAAACAAAACCACCTTTTTTGCTACCAAATGTGAACTGATTTTTTCTTTTTTCACCTCTGAGCCACAGTTCAGTCATTTTTTCTGTAATCAAAAACTTATTTACACCGAGAGAAGACAAAATTAATTCATCATAGTGGAGGTAGATCTGAAGGTTAAAGGTAAATACACTTTGTATCATTGTTGGTGTGTGGTCAGAGTTCTTTGTCACCGCAGGAACACCTTCACAAAGGAGGGAACTTAAAAGAAAAATAAAATTTGTTGGAAATAGGTACAACGCCAGCTGCACTTGCCGAAGGTTTATGTTCTATCCCTGACTACAGACAACAATCTGAAGCTCTATTTTTACTGGCAGCTTTTAAATAGAGCATGGAGGTAAGAATGTCTGAGGAAGAGGCGGCAGGAAAAAGCTGCTAAGTTAAGAGGTTAAAGAGAAAGGCAAAAGGAGGAAAGTTCAAGCGAGTGGGAAAACCCAAATCTTTATTTTCCAACTAACATAGCAGCATTTTCAAAAGTGCTTTCTGCTTCAGAATCTCCAAAGGCGCTTTTCAGAAAGGAGCATTAACCTGGTGAACACAGCACTCTGCTCTCATCAAAGGTGTTATGGTCAATCTGTGCCTGCTGGACATTCAGACAGCACTCAGAGAAGAGGCAACCACATTAACCAAGGAGAAAACCACTAAGGCAAGCATGGTGACCCTGGAAGATGCGAGTGCCAAACCCAAAGTGGCCTTGCACAAATGGGTCTGTTAAGACATGCTAAGCATGAAAGAGTAAAAGTTTGCTAATAAAGCTCTTCTGCTGTAAAATGAGGACAGTTGTTCCGCCAGATCACAGAGGTGAGTGTTGGAGGTTTTCTCCTTAGCCAGCTCTCAAGTAGCAAACCGTACAGTTCTTTATACTGACCCAACAGCAGCATCCCACACATTCCTCGATTCTCTCTCTACATTAACATTGTTCCTAATCCTAGAGAGATGTCCTGCTAAGTTTTAACATCTGTTTTCCACTTTCCACCACCTGTAATCTGCTTGCTAAATCATAGCGATGCATTTGCTGCTGTCTCCATTCACACACCACACACTCACAAAATTTCACATGACCCCATTAATAAAAACCAAAGGCACCCAAAGGTACCCAACCTAGTCTGCATTAGTTCTCACTGAATTCAGGCTCTGGATCATTTGCTTCACTTCACTGGCACTTGCTGTAAAAGCTTGGCTATAAGTGCTGCAGACTAAGAAATAGTGACAATCAAACTGGCGGTTTTCAGAAGCAGTAAATGGACACCTTTCCCCTTCCTCCCTGGCCTGAGCTACATTTATCCCTTCAAGAGATTAACAAAGAAAGACCTGAAGTAATACATGAAGAATGGTGCAATACACTTGACTATTATTCACTTCTGTATGTCTGTGTAACTGCTTCCATTCTTACAAAGGCCTAAAAAAGTACAGTGCCTAATCCCTCATTCAATATTGAGAGTGAGATATTGATTTCATTGGAGACTCTGCAGAGGTTGAGTGTTGGACAGTGTCCCCTTTGGTCCTCCAGTACAAGGCATCTGTTAAACATCAACAGACATATACTCAGAGCCTGCCAATAAAATTGTGCACAAAAGTTGATTACTGACCATCAAAAATAGCCTGGTGTGCATTTCAGTGGTCACGTGCAGAGAGCTGTGAAAGTCAGACTTGCATTTTCTGCACACATCTGCGCAGCACAGAGGTGTGTTTTTAAAGTACCTGTCTTTCTGAGTCATGGTATTACTGGATGAATATGCACAAAAATGCAATCACAGCAGAAGGAAAATTCTCCCGATCTCAAGATGCTAGCAATAATTCAAGCAAAATTATTTAACAAGTCCACAGCAGAAAAATAGCCCAAGCAGAATAGGCTGAAATTTAACTACAAACATAACTCTTCTCCTAAAGGACTAACACAGCAGGAAAGAGGCAAATTATGTTGCCATCTCCCAGTTTCTGACATCTCAAAGTTGAAATTCTTGTCTTACAGGGCTATAAATGTAAAAGGCTGCTTTGGACATCATCTGTGACAGTGCTCTTAGAGAAGGGAATGTGTCTATTTTATCTGATTTGTGACTGAATAAGTTGAAATCTGGTCAATCTAAATAGGTCATGAGTTAACTTCTGTTAGCCTGTTACAGAAGCCTCACATAATACATTTGTAGGAAATAGAAAATGACCTTTACTCCCTTTGAAATAATTACAAGACTGAGGCTTGGCCTTGCTGTGAGATGGAACATTTTATTCTACTTGTGCAACTCCGAGTACTTTCTACATCTCCACATGTCAGACAAGATTTGTCACCACACTGAGAGTTTTTAATTAATTATCTTTTAGAAGCACAAGCATTTGTTTAATTTATTTTTCTCATCTTCCATTGACCTGAATGCCTATCACATTAAAATAATTTCTTTTGAGCTCCTTCACTTAAGGAGAAAAAGTCTTTAAAAATATCTTGAAAAAAAACGAGATGAGAACAGATTTGTGTTGAAGACAAAGAAAATATTGTTCAAAGCAGAACACATTCTGAATTTATCGCCCCATAGATTTCATATATTTTGAATACAATAGCACTGCTTATGGGCTGACAACGATCTAAAGGAAGACCTCAGCTAAACACACTGAAAATAATGTGCAAAGTGTCAAACATGTAGAATTCAGAGTACATAAACACTGTTCACACATGTAGTTAAATATGAACTGGGCAATTAGCACAAAAGGATCTTTAACCCACTGCTGAGGAAAAAAACTTCATACTTGAAAGTATATCACAACTGAGCAGCAGACAATTCACACAATAATACTGAGGGGTTAGAAGCCTGGGAAGCAAACCAAGCAGTTGTGATTCTCAGCCCTGAAGCTCCTCTATTCAACAACAGGCAGAATCAACGTTTTTCATAACCTAATGCTTTTCACAAATGCAGAGAGTGAAGACTCATTTTTAATATCCTGACAATTTGTCTTTCGGAATTTATTACCAGCCACTATAAGGAAATGTCACTAGTTCAGATAACTCCTGCAAAAGCCACTGGTCTAGAACTGTGCATCTGATAAGATAGTGAGCCTAAGAAACACCTTCTTTTGTTGTTAATAAAACAGCAGGCATATGCTGCTGACCTTACCAACCTCAACATTTGCACTAAAGCTGCTCCCATAGAATACGGGTTGGAAAGCAGAAGAGCACTGCAGTTTTATACCACGCTGCCATGGAAATGAATAAAGCCTTTGGTGTTAAAGTTCCTTATGGCAATGCTGCATCTGAAAACCTGGGGTTCCTTTACTTCCATAGTGACAGAATGTTGATCTCTGCAATGACCCTACAGAAAATTTCAAATTCTCAGTATATTTTATTACTTTCCTAGTTTCAGTGTATGAAGAAACTCCATTCAGATTTGATCAGCCACATCCTCACTCTTGAAATGCATTTTCTCACCTTCTACTTTAAACACTCAAAATGCCCTTAGTCTTACTTGTATGAGATCAACTTTCTATTACAAAAATGCAAGAATGAGCATACTAATTACATCTCACATATATTCTTATGGTGTTAAATTCATCCTTGTGTAAGGCTTTATTTAAATCAAGATTTGGCTGGTGCGGACACCTGTGAAAACCATCTGCCCAGGCAGGAGTTTTTCAAACAATAATTGCAAACAAACCCCATTTCATGGTGCGGTATTCTGTAAGATACATTCTACATTTCACTTCAGGAGAGTAATGTTAAATGCAAAATAAATAAAAAACAAACACCCGCAAAAGAAGATTTAAAATAGAAATGACATCCAGTTTTAACAATACATGTAATTCCAAAAGGTCAAAAATCATGAGTCACTTCCTGGGAAATGAGAAATATTTATGGTTTGGGGAGGTGTTTATTTGGCAGAGGGCAGCATTGTGGAATTATTTTGACTCATTTACTCAATTGATTCAATTTTTGCTTCTGAGCTTTTCTTTGGGAGCACGAGAACTAGAAATTTGTTCTTTGCATATGAAAACCTGAGATTTTCATAAAAAGTACAGTGATCCTAAAGCCACGAAGCAAGAGGAAAAAGTAATCGGAATAATAAGAACCACCAACATTGAATTAAATTGCACATGACATAATATTTTTATCATGCAAATTGAGAATTCTGAATCTCAAAACCTTTCTATCTTCAGGTGCTGCTATACTGGGCTGAAAAAGAAATAAATGATGAGGAAGCCATCAGAAAAGAAAATCAAGTAATGAAAGGCACACGTAGTCACCGTGATTTGCAGAGAGATGATGAAACCCTTCTTACTGAAGTCAGTAAGAGCTATTCATTGATTTCAGGGTTTGACTCAAGATTTACATGAGGGAGCCATTTAAAGGAAATTAACAGAGGGAGACTTAAACAGAATAAAGGGAGCACTGCTTTAAGTGAGGTTCTCATTCCGTGTTATGCAAACACCAGCTGGAGTGTCAGCAGGTCCTGAAGCAATCGTTTCATCCAATCACATACAGACTGGACGTGAAGTTCTGTTTGTTTTCTGGATACTTTTTAATATCAATTGGCATAGAAAAAAGAAACAAATAACTCAAAGCCTTAATAATTTATCCTCTTATCTGTATAATTATCAAAGGTGCTAAACATTTTATAAAGGTATGATTAACTTTTTATCTCCAAAAGTGACTAAGTAAAACACACTGCTTTTTGACAATAGTTTGTTATCTCGGGCACCACGGTTTGGTGATATTTTAATTCTTTTTTTTTTTTTTCTTTTTTTTCCATTTTGGAGAGAAACTTTTCATTGTTTCAGGCTTTAACCTCTTCTTTTTAATCACTAAGGGAGTTCAGAAAGAGTATTCCCAATCTCTACAGTTGTACCTCTTCATCTGATAGTGAATTCAAGTCATTTTTGTACGAAATGCTATTAAGATTTGGCACTAAGATTCTTCAAGGATGATAAATATCTTTTTAAAGGGTCTACATATCCATTTAATGCATAGCTCTGTCCTAAAAATGAAAGTCACAGTCAAAGTACTGAAGGGTGGGCTATGAAAATGCAAATTAGAATGGCTTTATTGGCTGAAATGAATTCAGTTCTCCTGTCACTAAGCAGTGTGACTGTGGTAGGCATCCATTAACTGGAAACAAAATATGACGAACTCTTTTGTGAGACTATCTAGAACAGGAACTTTCTTTTTATGAGCACTTTCTTTGTGAATATATGTTTATTACGAGCATTTTATCACATATCCAATAAAAAGTGTGCATCTTCCATGACACTGGAAATCTTGTTAATTTAAGTTATTCGAGAAGTAATTTGCCAGCACTGTTGTCTGAACAGACAGCTACTTTCCTTCCCAAATTAAAGATCCCTGGAAGAGGAACTATTCAGTTTGCTGAGATACAGCCTTAGCATCCATTTGTACAGAGCCCAAAGTACTCTGGAGTCCATTCTGCTTGGGGCCAGGAAAGGTATGACAAGTGTACTAGAAGGTATGAGAACATTTCCATGGCACGCCCATTTGAAGTTTAGCTGTGCTGATTTCTCCCCAGTCTCTGACCTGCCTGGAAACCAATCATTTTTTCTGCTTCCTTCCAGTCACATCTGCTCACTGAATCAAGATACTGGAGAGCTGTGAGAAAGCAGGAAAGCTCAGCCCAAGAAACATGGCTGGGTGCAAAATCATCACATCCTACACTTCATCTGGTTAGGTTGCCAAGACACTGCAGTATTAGAAAGAGTTGGGATCATGTTCCATAGTACTGGCATCAAACAGCTTCCACAGCCATCAACATGACTTAAGCAATGTGAAACAAAGCATTCATGAGATAATGAGGCATAATGAAGAAGCTCTTCCCTGTTGCTGGGACCTGAGGTTATGCCATGATGTAATCAAAGGTTATGTCTGCTCTGATTTACCTCAATTAGCCTTGCCATTTTAACAGTGCAATCAGGATGCATCACCTACACTGCAAAATGCAACACTGCTAAAGGTAGAACCAGAATGAGAAGAAAAGTGGTGTACCACCATGATGTGGTGCTGGGATAAATGAATCTACTTAGAAGTGCCTAGCACTCAAAGATGCATCACCTAGTAATGTTGTCCTGTTGAGCTAAGGAGCAGAAAATTATTTTATTAAACTTCTTCTGAGATTCAAGCTGCTGGATTGGAGCATACCTCCACACTGTGAATGCAGCCAATGGGCTCAGATATCAGAAATCATTATATAGGGCACTGGGTAGTCTCTTACACTGAAATCCTTCCTACCACATCTTCCATGCATCAGAGCTTCTTCTAGCTTAGCTAAAGCAAGCTTTGACTTGGGAATAGATAGAACCATCTCTAATCTCCAGCAGACTAACACACATGTCACAGACAGGCAGTCTCTTGGCCATGTCACTGAATTCTGAGCACTATATTCATCTTGTGCTCCACAGTTCTAGACTCTCTTTCTAATGATATTTCATAGTTTCCAGATTCCAGAGTAGAATTGTTCATACTCTTGTACCGGTCCTAACTCATCACTTAATTAACTTTTTTCCTCTCTAAGTCTTCAATTTGTTAAATTAGACAAACCAAATTCTTCTAATCTCCTATAGCATCCAATTCTTTTATCATCCTGGTAACTTTCCACTATGTCTGCTAAAGTTTGCATGTGTGCAAAGTACACAAAGAATTCTAGGAGGACTCTTCAAGGTCTGGTAAATGATATTCATATTTCCTTAGGCCTGAAGTAAGTTGCCTAATGCTTCCTAACATTCCTTTTCCTTTTTAAAGTCTTATCATATTGATGGATCACAATCATTTTAAAATTAACTAACACACTAAAAAGAACTGAAAAAATTGACATCAGCGGAGATACTGCTTCCATTTAGCTCCAACAATGTTAAGCAGCCTTTGCAAACAGTCAGGATTAATCTTTATGAAATACAAATACAGATGCAAACTCTCATGCATTGCTAAACCTGTGCCCTTTCTGATGGCAAGCAGCTTTGCTTACAAATGGCAGGCATTGTACAGTGCAGAGCTTCACCTTCCGTCTCAGTAGAGCTTATTAGCTCAGACTCAAACTTTGCTGATAGAAGACAACTTCCAAGTGAAGAAGTGCAGTACCTGCATGGCTCAGAGCCTCCTCTTTCATCTGCGAGACATATCTGAACATTGTTTGGATTGTTCTAAGCCAGGCAACAACTATCATCCTAGTTCATTAAATATTTTAATGATTAATAACTGAGACCATAATGTGTTACTTGTGCTCAAAGGGAGTAACGTGTTAAATTACTCAATTATTTACCAAGTAAATACCTACCCATCGTGATTAATGACCCCATTTAATAAATTGGACTCCTCAGGCAAAAGGATGAGTTGGGCCCCAAGGTTATTTTTTTGTTTATTTCTAAGCGTTATGAAAAGTGTAATCACATTTTGCTGAAACCCATACAGCACTGGAATGAGATTACAACTGGTTAGCCTATTTAGAGAAGCCGCATAATAAATTCATTTTACAGGGCACAGAATAATGCAAATTAGCCATTCAGTAGCACTTCTGTACCAGCGAAAGAGGCATAAAGAAGAAACATTGAAAGTCAGTGTTCTGTTCTGGTTATACTGCAAGATATGGAATTACCGAAACCTAAACTGCACGACAACAATAACCTGTTCACAGATTTGTTTATGCTGACTATTTTAGTTATTTATCACCTAATGAACTAAACACGTTGGTCCTATTTTCCAACAGGAATGACTTCATGAAACACTTAGATGAATGAAAATACGAATCTCTTTCTTGTAAAAGGAAAT
This sequence comes from Phasianus colchicus, assembly GCF_987193195.1. Taxonomy (NCBI): domain Eukaryota; kingdom Metazoa; phylum Chordata; class Aves; order Galliformes; family Phasianidae; genus Phasianus; species Phasianus colchicus. The sequence continues at coordinate 16,404,799 of NC_143448.1, read as the reverse complement.
AAATTAAGAATTTTTAAAATATGTTTATGACCCTTCACAAGAAGCATGGGGCAAAGTCGTTATTCCACACAGAGAATGCTGATGTGGCAAAAGCCATTAGAGAAAAAATTGAAACAATACATTTCTCAGAGCAGATAGTGTTTTTTCAGGCATGATGTCTAGAACCTTTAAAGAACATGATTTATGTTTAATTTCCCAACAGTTTGATCATTATCAAAAAAGGTCCAACCTCCCGCCTGTCGTTTTCTTTATATTGCACAAAGTTATAAAATAAAGCAATTATTTCTGCACCACAAAACTGAATTTTGTGTAACACTGAATATCTGTCTTTTGCACTGGTAAGCTAAAATTGAGATTGTACTTGGATGAAAACTTTCAAAGAGTAGCATGGTTTTGTGCATTAAACACATGCACATCACAATCACCTTGATATCAAAAGCAGGATCCAAATCTCAGAACTCCTATCTTTAAAAAAAGTATGAGGAAAAAGTGAAAATGTCCGTTTTTCAGCTTCAAGAAAACATTTGCTGAACATTTTCTGATGCTTTCCCACACAGTCACAAACATAAGATTTTATTTTTTAATGAAAACTTCAGGTAAATCCCTTGATTCCAGCAAGAGTGTTGGAGAGCAGCAAAAAAGAGTCCAAAATCTACACTCCTAATAAAAATTGAAAAATGACCACAGTGCAAGAGTCCTAGTGCAAATCTGTGTGCTGACTTTGAGTTAAAGAGGAGTTGGACTTGATGATCCCTGTGGTCCCTTCCAACTCTAGGTATTCTATGATTCCAGGAAGAGAAAATTCTGTGGAGCAACAAGCTATATACAATCAGCATCCTATTCCCTGCATATCACATGCTTGTTGTCATTTTGTGTTACAAAACCAAGCTGCTAGGTGGATTCTCTTTTTGTAAGGACAGGACATGTTAACCATGTTGATCTTTCTGTCAGACGTCAATATGACCTCTATGTTCTCACTTCCCTCCATTTAACAAAACTGGCATAGACATCATGCCTACTAAATATGACTGAAACTGCCCAGTGGTTTGAAGTGCTATAAGATGAAGATCACCAAAAACATCAAGAAAGAAGAGAATAAGGCTTATTCAACCTTGGACAACCAGACTAGAAATCTTACAAGTGATACATGCTTCTATTTGTCCAGTCAAGGAAAAAAAAACTGCTGTATATATCAATTTTTCATTCCAGCTGGTAAAGCTTAGGTACATAAATCATTTCAGGATGCAATACTTAGCAAATATTGTTACATATACCTTTAGGAGAGGAAATTGAGATTCAATGAACTATGACAAAATAGAAACCAGAGACTGCTCACCTGCACAATATCTTTTGCACACTGGATAGGTACACTGAACAAACTCAAAAAAATATATAGAATTTAAACCTTTATCAGATGCACTTACTGAAATCATTGGAATTGTAATCAGTTATTGCACACAGGACACAACACTTAGGTACACCATCTATTTTATCATCATCTTACAACCTAGAGAACAGAAAATCTAGAAAGGAAAACTGAAGATTAGCTGTTACCTACTGAGTCAAGCTCCTGAAGGGACACACTGCTGTGTATTACAGAAGATCAACCTACTGATCTGAGTTATGTAATGACACTGCAGTGAATCCATTGCTATCCTTTTGTGCTCCTTTCCCCCCCACACACAACGTACGCTTGTCAAAATCAAACACCACTGTCCCCAGATAACCCTGATGGCTGATGTTCAACTACAAGAAGTTATCAGGTTTAGTCCAAAGAAAATAGCAGATCAGCTTTAAAATAATTGCCACAGCAGAAAGAAAGTATTTGATGAAGAGAATAAATGATATTTATGTATGTTATGTGTATATATAATGCATTGAACTTTATATAGATTTTAAATTGTTTTAGCAGAAGCAGAATAGCAATCATATAATTTCACATTATTGCAACCTAGAATTCATCCCCTAAACTGATTACTAAAATTACTTACACACTTCTGAACTTTTTTGTGCAACGCTTTGTTTTTCAAGTTATTTTATTTAGTTTGTAAAAAGCATTACCTATGCCTTATTATAGGTAGGTTAGCTACCATGCAAATTTTTAATTTGTTTCACTTGTATGGTCCAATTTGTTGCATCACTCTTCATTTGATCAATCAAGGGCTCGTGCGTTTAGTTAAAACAGGCATTAATTTTCAAGCTGCTTGTCATACAGAAATTAAAAAAAAAAAATCCAGGTCTTTTTGCAAGCATCAGCTGCTACTTGAAGAGTGTTTTTAATGAAACACAAAATACAGCCAAAGAACTTAAAAGAATTTGTACCAACTCTTCTGACTCTAGAGAAAGGATGCCTCGGGGGAAAGACAGCAAGTAGTTGAACATTTCTGAGCACATTACAATAAAGCAAAGTCTCCAAAGCTTACAGTCTCCCTTGTGTTACCAGTGACATTACATTGAGAATGACCTTTCCAAAGAAATAAAACCCATTAGCGCTAGGAACATGATAACTCTTAAAGATCAACACTTAGTAGTCAAAGGGAAAAAAATAAAAGAATTTTACAATCTGGTAAATTAATTAGAACATAAATAATATGAAACCAAGATCTTGGTCTATAACCCTCTCTCATATAATTGCTTGCCATTTAAAAGCAGAATGAAATCTTTTATGCAAAAGATACAGCTATTGACCCTCCCCTCCATGTATTCAAAAGTCAAAGGAAATCCTGTGAGAATGAGATCTGGTGTGTCCTGGAGAATGCTTTAGCAACATCCTGCTGAATACTAATTTACTTTTATTTTCTCCATTGTAAAACTTAATCTCAGTTTTCAAGAGATAATGATACTGGAAAATATTGCAAGTTAACTTATATATATTTCATGGATGTATTTAGTCATTTTGTAAAACCAACTGTCACCAAAAATATTGGACAAATGATGTGTACTCAGGTGAACATGATTTTCTTATACGAAGTGATAGTCCTGTACCATAAGGACACACTTGGGATACAGATTCCATAACAAAGTCTCTACAACAAACAACTACTTGCTTTTGAAAGCAATTATTTAGGCTTTTGCTATGGATGGAAACTCGGTATGTTAGTGTAACCCATCCACTTAATGCTGTAGACAGCGCTTTCAGTATTCATTGGTTCTGTGCTATCTGTATTTACCAAGTCTAACATCTGTTCTACAGGAGATTCAACAAGTGAAAAAGAAAAGCAACAAACACAAAACATGAAAGTTTGTGGAAAAAGGTGAATCTCTGCCTTAAGCTGCAAGAGCCATGTCTATGCTAATATGAATATAATCACTAAAAATGTTGATAGGTCAGATGCACATCTTTGTTTAACAAATTTCTGGATGGAAAGCACACAAGGGTATGCTTTAGCATCCACCTACATTGAACAGGTAAAGCGATTTGAAGGGTTCTGACAGAGGCCTATTTTTCATTCTTAGATACAGACTAAAGACTTTTTCATTTATTTGAGCTATGCATAATAACAAAAGTACTGAGAATTCCGACAGCATCATACATGCAGTTGATAATTGAATGTCCTACCATCACTATTTGCAACAGAAAGTATTTTAATTTGTTTACACGTTTATACAATCAGATCTTTTGGTCCATTTTGACAAAGTAAAGCTGTTCAGGTTGTACATAAAAATAAGTAATCTTAAAGAACAAATTTAAGTATCCAATAATTTAAAGGCATTTTTTCTTGTACATAGCAATTTAAAATTACTGGAGCACTTCAATTTTTTTTTTTTCATAAGTGCTTCAGCCTGGAAGTGATTGGGGTTCTGTGCTTGCACAGTATAAAGCAATTTAGAATTATTCAACTGCTTCACTTTTTATAGGAACTTCTATTTGAAAATGATTGGGGTTCTGATCATGTTCAGTATTGAACAATTTTAAATTATTTAAATGTGATTTTTTTTTTTAAATCAGTGCTTTATGTTTGTGACTGAATTCTGGGAGACTATAATGGAGCATAAGGAAAGTTAAATTACAGGAGCATTTTAGCGCTTTTTCATCTCCTCAATACGAATTTCAGTTTGCAAGACTAAAGCCATGAAACATTACACTTCAAAATAAATCAACATTACATAAAATACTAATCATTTCTTTTTAAAATATTTAAAGACTTTCATAATCAAATTCCCATGCCTTACAACATAACTGTGAAATATAAGCATGTCAGAAACTACAGACATATTTCAGTAAATAAAAATAGTTTCCAAGGATGAGAACAGTTTCTTAAGTGTTTTGAGTCTACAGAACTGAGAAAGATGTATTCCCATAGAATTTCACTAATCCAACCTCAGGTCAAGCAATGTTCGAGTCCTTTGTGCTACAGATACATTGTGCTCAACAGGTTCTAGTTCAGTCTGTAACTTTAAGAACATTATTCTTCCCTTTGCAGGATTGGTACGTAGAAGCCTGTTAAGATTTTTTCCCCCTTTATCTGATCAATGGAGTTACCTTTTTCAATAGTCAAAAACACACTGCGCTCTTAAGCTTTGCCCTTTGAGAGATGAAATTAAGCCATAATGTCTGAAAATAGCACTGGGGATGTACAAATGGAGCACTGAATAATACAGCTGACAGACATCACACTATTAGTGAATCCTGCATTTTATTATGACTTTGTGTCCTTCTCTAATATTGTACATTTAATATGATTACATCTACGACTAAACACATAGCAAAAGTCCAACACAGGTATTTTTGTACTTTCCACAGAAGCATTCAATTAATATGAATGTGATTTAACCTCCATTTTAAAATGTGGCATTCTGGAAGGAAAAATGAGCTACTCGTTTCTTCAAAAGGTTTGTCTTCATATTTCACCTTTTGCTTTTCAGCATAAATGATGAAGAAGAAATAGGGTAATTTCTGACCAAGAAAAATAACTTGGTATTCCTCTGCACATTCATTTGAAAGGAGAGCGGCTAGTCCTTGAAGATATTTCATTGGCATGCCTTACTAATCATAGACATTTAATTTTGTCTCTCCAGTTTCAATTATAAGTAAACACAGACATCCTCAATTGCACTACACAGAGCTCCTCTTTATCCAGAGTTAATCACGTTCACTACAGCTATTCCCTGAGCTGAAGTTCCCGAGTTCCTCGCTTCTGCAAATCCTCAGTATTACGTCTTTTGATTCAGAAACAAAAACAGCAGCGTATCTTATCATTCACAAACATGTGCCCTGGGTTCAAGGGCTGTTTTCCTCTCTCCCACTAGTGAGCTGCTGCGCTCCACATACGGAATTAAGTTGTAAAGCATTGCTAAACTCATTTGAAATATTTTGCTTAGGTAAAACCTCATATTACTGTAATTAAAGAAGCTGTGAGAAACAGTAATTAGACTGAGTGTCCCACAAATATTAATCAGTAAAGTAATATTCTATTATTAAGAAGCTGCTATTCACAGTAGGAGCTTCTCTTGCGAGAAACAGGATTAGGAACAAAGCCAAAAGCAAGGCAGAAGGCATATCAAATCAGCTTATTTGGTGCCTTGTTTTAGCATGAATACTTTCACCTGTAGTTTACTTATTTGTGTACTGCATTTTAATGGAGAATGTGTGGGAAGGCTTTGGGCTCAGGTCCTAGATCTGCCTATTAGTGTCAGTGCTCCTGGAAGTTCAGTAAGAACTTCCATTGTCTTTTGGTTTGAAATGCAGTGGAAGAACTGAAGCACACTGTGGACAAACCTACTCAACCTCCCTGTTTCCCTATCTGCAAATGAAAACAACCTACATAGCAGGGAAGCTCTGCGATTTACTTGAGTAAGAAAAGTAATACTCGAGATAGGTGGGTAAGAAGTACGACATACATACCTACATATATTGGCTGCTTGAGGCACCATCAGTAACAATTGTGAGCAAGCAAGAAGTAAAGGATTGTGTCAAAAGCCTCAAAGTCTCTAAAACCTTAGGCCAGATTAGCTTTTTGTGTTACCCTATCTCTCTGCCCATTAGTAGGAAGAAAAACAATAGCCAAGATCAATTGTAGAGCTTTTTCTTTTAAGTATATTTCTCTCTGCAATGTAAAAATACCATGAGATTCAGACTAGAATCCAAAAAGAGTAAGTATCAGGCATTTAATGCCAGATACGGCTATTTTTATGCCAAAATTATTTCTAAGTTACCCTATTAAATATAGGTGTAAAGCAATACAGTGCAAGAGTACAGATTTATTTTGGGGAGAATCCGTACTGCGGTGGTTTATAAGCAACAAACTATATGGATCAGTTAATCAAGTACCTGTCCTTTCCACTTCTGAGTTACTCAACATAGATCAAGCAGCAGCAATAAACTGTGCTGGTCGACTTTTCCACTGCTGTCCAAAAGAATTATCTTTTTAACAGCATTTTAAATCACAGATTGTTATCTGAGCTGTTAAAAATAGATTTAAAATTGAGAATTTATTTAAGCTATATCTATTTACTATATCTAGAATTCAACCATTAACTTCCTTATATATTGCTCCTGTATGTATTCACCACCACTAGGAGAGAGGTTTTCTTCAGAAGAGAGGAAGAAGATGAGATCTATAAAGCCCAAGACTTAAAATTTTGGAAGTCAGATTTTTTTAATTATTTTTCAACAGGTACATTTATGCATAGATATACAAGTCAAGCACCAGCTATTATGATACCATGTTAAAATTATAATCAAGACCAATGTCAGTTCTCCAAACTCCAGCACTCATAGATGTTCTTTGTTATTGAGGAAACAAAAAGCCAACTAATGGCAACATCCACTAGCCTCCATAATTAAGTGCAACTCAATTAGAAGAGTCACTTCAGTAGTTTATGGATACAGTAGTGCTACTTCTCTCTTTTTCCACTTGTTTTCACCTTGACAAGTGCTTCATTAATAACTTGCCTAAAATCAATATTAATATGCAAAATTGAAAAGTAAAACTCCTGCAGGAGGTTTGTGCTCAATGTGATACTAAGTGACAAAGGACATCTAAACAATCAAACAAAGCAGTGATCTACTCTGCAGAAGACAACAGAAAATTTGAAAAACAAAGCCATAATGCAAATGAGACAGTTTAGTTTGTTTCTGCCAAAAATAAAACTACAAATCCCTTGCATCTATTGGCCACCGAAATAAAAGCAAAGTAGTAGCAGGAACAAGTATTATACAGAACAGATGGAGAATGAGAAAGTTTGGTCACACGTCAGGGAAACCACTCATTCTATTACTTTCTTTCAGCAGTAACCGAAATCCATATAGTTAGGCCCAGTCGATTTGGCAAAAGTAGAAACATTCCTGAAGAGCAAGAGTTTGCTACAATATGTTATTCTCATGTAGTGAGATTTTATTTTTTTCCAAACCAATTGATTAAGGATCTAGACTCATTAGTGAAAGTCAATTAGCATCAAGGGAGAAGCATGCAACTACAGAGATGACTTGAAGCAGAAAAGGAGAGGGGACAAAAATGCCTGGTTAGAAAGCTCCCAGGGGATGCTACACAACAGTGTTGTATGCATGATGGATCTACACTGAGCACCACCAAATAGCACCATCAAAATCACAGGCTGCATACCTTTTTATCCAATATAAACACATCAGTGTTTCTTGGCACGTAGTATGTTTGACTAACACTAGTAAATTTTGTTTCCATGTTCACCAAAAATTGTTAAAAGAGGATAGCAAAGAAGGAATAATTATTCTTTTTTTTTCAAATAGGTTGCTCTAGCCAGCTTAGGGGATGGAGGATTCTCTTGCCAAACTGCAAGGGCAAAATCCTAACGCTCGTGCACATCTCATCTGCCAGAATCCCATCCCACTTATTTTTATTTCAACTCTGTGCCTTTTTAGTTGGCAATTTACCACTTGTCATTAGCTGCCTTTCATGGCCTAGATTTGGTTTCCCTCTTTCTTTTGGCTTTCATTTCTGTTCCCTATCCCATATCCCAGAAGCTGCCAGTATTATTGGACAGTTCAAAGGGCCACATGTGCACAAATTCCCTTCACAGCCATGACAAAGACAAGAGCATCTATTTTGCACTAAGTAGTGCTCATTTGCCAGCTATGAAAATGCAGGTGGCCTGTGTGCTTTTAGTAAAGACTTTTAGAGAGGAATTCATACAAATACATATACAACCGCATGTGCAACTCAAGTTTCTACTGGAAAGTGCAGTATGATTGATAGACTACAAGAAGATTAATATACTTCATAACCTTTACCTCCACAACAGTGTTAAATCATTTTATAACACATTAAGAGCTGAAAAGCTAGAAATTATTAGTTAACCTGTTAGCAGATGTGCATCGCTAATTAAGTAGAAGTATAAACTTATGTTGTAAGGTTTCTCTCCAGTTAAATCAAGGAAGTTTGGTAGGTAGAAAATTTCTACTGAATAATAGATATACATCTTTCTGCCAGTGAAAAGCCTTGGGAAAAAAACAACGAAGTCAATATCTTCAGGGTAGGTCAATATTAAAGAACTGCGATAGGAAAGCAGAAAACCATTTGAGACTAGCGAAGATTAAATTAGGACCAGAAATGAAGATGTATAAGACTTCAAAAAACAGAAATAAAACTATCTAATTCAGTTAATATTAATGGCATTTGTTGTGATCTGTTATGCATGCTTAGATAAAATATTCCATAAGAATAATTCAAGTGTGATTTTCCCTCCCTTGGGCAATATTGCTGTTCTAAGGGGGGTATGCTGGTAAAAACCAACAAAATAGTTTTGTAGTTTAGAAGTGCATAGGAAAAAAAATCAACAACAAATGGTCTTGAAATGCTGGATCATTTTGTGACCATTTTTGAACAAAATGAGAAGTTAAAAGACTCCCAAATCAGAGTGCTTCATTGTTTCATTCACGTTAGTTCGTTATGCATCTTCACTGCTGCTGTATGGCCAAGAAACCAGTAATTCTGCCCCTTCTGAATGCTTCTGCCATTCAGGTTGGCAGGGCAAGACAACTGAGCTGAAGCTTAGGAGGCTTTGCAGCTTTGAAACTGGAGGTGACATAAGCTAAATTAAAGAAATTTCATTGCCGATTTTCAAATGGAAGAGGAAAGAAAGGTGAAATTACTTAGAAAGCACCAGGAAGAATTTTCAGGCAGAACATCTTGAACGACTTGTATGGCTGGACTTCTCTGTCTTGCTGAACCACCAGCTCTCCCTTACTTTGGGAACTGTTTGAAGTTATTTCATTATGCCATTATAGTGATATTTAACATGTTTATTGTGCATGCAACTGAAGTGTTTTGAGTGACCAGCTGACACCTCTCAGAGTAACACAAAGTCAAGCTCTGCCTAGCTGGAGACACTCTTTAATGCTCCAGCTGAGGTTATAGTACAAGAAAAAGTCAAAAATGAAGTTGTAGGGTTAAGGACTGAAGAGGGGTGTTCCTAAAATAAGAACTACTTTCCAAAGTAGTTCAGATTTTAACCAGCTTAACTACATATAAGTTACAAAGAAATAAAAAACCAGACTTGTCATCTCTGCATGTTTTCTGTGTACTGAATCACATGAGTTTGGGTACTAAAAGAACTGCTACTAATGAAAACTACCCTTTAAAATGTATTTGAATTTCAGATCTATAGATAAGATTGTGTTTCATGAAGCTACAATAGCAACTCCAGTTCACCTGACCTAGTTTCTATGAAGCTATATTGTAAGCTATGCTGTCATTATGCTTAAGCAAATGCCCACCGAAGCAGATTCTGGCAGGCAGGAATGAGGCATAACTCCAGAGGTAGTGCAAGATGCCTTCCTTCTATTATCCTCTTTTGTTTGTATTCCCCATTGTATTTAGGGTTCCCCATTGTGCCATAAAGAATGGTGAATCTACCTTGAGCATAAATTACCATGAAGCTATTGCATAAGTTTCTTTCTTCCAATATAAATTCTCTCTACAACACACCTGGCTTAGGCATGCAGTAATTATTTTGCTGTTACCTGCCAGTAAAAAAAAAAAAAAAAAAAAAAAAAAAAGGAAGCTTGATAGTGATGAATTCAACTTGCCCTTTGTCCTCTTTCATTGTATCTACCTACAGCAGACAGCACCAAAATGCAACTCAATTAAACACAACCCTCTTGTCATAATGCACACAGAAGCTCTCCTCACAGCAGAGGCAGGAAAGATTTGCCATGACACTCCTTGTTGCATTTGACGAGTTTATTCAAAAACAAATATGTCAGTGGGGAGGTCTGTCATTCTAATCCTGTTCTTTATGTGAGAGCAGCTAATGCAATTTCAGCTACCTGAATAGAAAGGCTCTTGCTTCCAGATGTTCCATTGTGCCTTGCAGACAAGCACTGTAGGACTGACACCAAAAGAGACGAGCATTTTTCCCCCATCGATAGCTTCCTCTTAGCACAGGATTTACAGCTGCCCTGTTGATTCCTGTAATAATGATAGGTATAGTATATTCTAAACCAGTATAATGCTATCCCTCTATAGGTCTGTTACATAATAGCAACAGAAAGAGAACAATTGTACTGAACAAGGTGGCAAACTTTAGATACTCTAAACTATTCTAACTATTGGAAGACTGCTTAACAGATGAAAGAAAAACAAAGATTGATTCTATTAATCAAGACCTGAAGAAAATTATGGACTATTTATACTTCAGGACACAAACCTCAAATTGCAGCATCATAGATTAGCCATTCTCATACTGATTGGAGATGCAGCAAACCTGCAGGAAAACCTCTGCAGAGGACATCAGGACTGAGAAAGATAAGGAGCTGGAGCGGCCAAGCTGGTGTGAGTGGTACAGCAGCTGAGAAGAGCTGGGAGGAGGCTCAACTAAGCTCTGGCAGCAGCCTAAGGTATACACACATCTCTGATGCCCGCTGGTTTGCAGTAAAGCTAAGAAGTGATGGAAAATAAACAAGAAAAAACCCTAATAACAAAGCAGGCATTAACTTTTCCTGTCACATTTGTTAACATTGGCTAGCAAATAAGCTGGATTTATTTCATTAATAATGTATTGCTCTTTTCTAATCAGCATAGCATGCTTTTTTTTTTTTTTTTTTTTTATTCCATGCAGCCTCTGCAAATATTAAAGAAATAAGCCTTGTTATTAAACTTTTAGAGATATATTTTTTTATGTCAATGTAATTTAAAATAGCAGAAGTAAATAAAGCTGTGCAAAAGAAAGAAGAGTAAAAGAAGAACACAAAAGTTTAAGTTTTCATATAGATATGCTTTTAACAAATTGAGACCTATGTTTTGCCCTGCTTCTAAATACCAATTTAAACTTTTTTTTCATATATTGCTTATTGCCCAACAGCAACATGCTTTCTTCCCACTACCTATCATTTGTGATGTATACGTGGTATTTATCTAGACATTATGTGTTTTTGTTTTGCTGCTTTTCTGTTGTTGATTGTTTGTTTTAAACTAGGAGCTTCTGCAAGGAAATAAAGAGCTTTCCTTCAAATGTGGAGCGCAGCTATTAAGCTGCTCCACAGGACTGCAGAGTGTTTGCAATTCTGTCTACAGTCAGCAGAGGCTGGAGGTGCCCAGTAATTTTCCATGGCTAAGAGACTCCTGTGTTCACACATGAGAGAACTGGACATGAACAAGTCTACCACCTGTGCCAAGCACAATAGGCTTTGCCCAAAACAACTGTGAATGGATGCATAGTTGCAGTAGTAGTGCGTTTGTGGGGTAGTGCAGTTACTGAGCATGGCAGTGCAGAGTTTCACTCTACATATAATTACTTAGGCGTATGAGCAAACACTATGCAGCAGCATCTATTATATGTTTTCTAGTTGCTAAAACCCTGGGGAAAATAATCTGCTCTTCTCATCTTCTCCATTACGAAATTAAGGATGCTTTATAAAGATCAAGATCCAAATCTGATTTAAGCACAAGAGGAGTCATTGGTATTTAAGAAGTGACATCATTGCTGCTTATCCAGTTCAACAGCAGAAATCTATTTCCTAAGAGCAGAGATACAGTCATATTCCACGAAGGGCTCACACTCAGCAAGATGGAAAGAAAAGGCAGTGTGTCAGCTTATGCAGAGCAAGATTCTTTTTCTTTAGACCATTGGAAAAATTGTCTTATTTTAAAGTACTGTAAGTGATCCTTTCTTTTCTGAAAGAAAAAATTGCTCCTGATTTGCTTGTTATCAAAGTATGATGATGCATCCTTTTACTCTGTAAAAATTCATGTAGCAGAGGTAGATAGACGCTGAGATATGCCATTTCTCATCCATATACCATTTTCCTTACCTACTGTTTTGGAGAAAAAAGTCTATAGCACAAAAGTAAAGTGAGCAAAAATGCAAACCTGTGCACTGAGCAGCAATAGAGATGTTCTTTCAGAGACTTGACTGCAAACTGCACCTCCCTTGTTACACATGATAACTAATGTGAGTAAATTAACCACCTGGTCTACATTCAAATTCCTTTTCAAACATCAGTTCTCTTGCAATTCCTTTCTGTACTGAAATAGAAGAAAATCTGCACAGCCTTAGAATATAATCATTATCAGGTGATAATCTGGGTCTTTCTCTATATGAAGTATATTGTTTTCCTACCTACAAAAGGATAGAAGGATTGGCTTACAATTAAGGCACTGTGCTCTGAGAAAATGGGTCAAGTCTCCAGCTGACTCCTTTGTGCTATCAAATGTCTTTCGGACGGGTTAGCAGACTTGTGACTGATGTCTGTGGGGTTTGGCTCATGTCCTTCACAACTTCAAGGAAATGTGGACAGCAGCTGCCTCCTCTGCCTGCCTGATCCCCTTCCTCCTTGCTTGCCAGGTAATTTGGGGGGACAGATTATCAGAGTGATGCCTCTTGGCAGTAAATAACCTCATGTTTCCGAAATCTCAGTCAAGTGAGAAGAGAATTCCTTGAGGCCATGTCTAGATTTTCTCCCCTTTTCTACATCACAGAGCACACTGCTCCTCTTATAATAAATCATTCTCTGAAATGGTAACTGACAGAGTAAAAACACTTTGAATAGTAGCATATTTACACCAGATGTGAACATAGGTCACCAGAAAGATGTTCAAATTAAAACAGATGGAGAATCAATGAGGCGGGGAGCTATAGGAAAGTGCTTCTGCATGGCAGGAGTAGCAAAGGCAGCTGTGCCTTGACTCCAGAAAAGGAGACAAACTGAGAAAATACAAGGGAAAAAAAAGCCACCAAGGTCCTCACAATTTTCCTCCTTCTACATCAACACAAGCTGCTTTTGTACTGAAAACCTCACAAGAACCATTTCAAATCTTATGAAAATCAGTGGGAATATGTCCAGAAACAATAACAGGTTTTGGATCAGGCACACAGTGAAATATTTCCTCATAATAAAAAAAAAGATCAGATTTATAAGATCATGAAGTGAGAGTAATGAGTACCCTGATGTCTGTCATAGTGTTTGCCAGGGGATAACAGTACGTACATAATAGAGGGTATTCAGTTTTACACTGATCCAGTTGGATTCATGATACCTCATGATACCATGATAGCTACTCAGAGAAGAACAGGCAGAATGTTATGAATAGAAAAGGATAAAAGATTGTATTATTTTCTACGTTCAGTTCCTACAAACAGAAACAAAGGCATAATGCCTTCAAATGACTCATGGATTATATATGTATCTTAACACTGAAAAGACTATCTAATGGTTATGTGGCTTTTTGATACGCATGTGGATATTTCTTTCCTGTAGAAAACTTCCATTGCTAGCTCAGGTTTCATCCCAGTGTGTCAGAAACTACACCTAAAAATTTATATCACCATGTTCTTCCTCTGAGGCTTTGAGAACTTTGTTGTGCAGATGCCATTAGTTTGTGTCCTTCCTTTTTCTCCACTGTTCAGTTAAAAACATTCCCTGGATAGACACAGAAGTCACATTGGGAAGAAAGCTTATTGTGCATGCTATCAAATAGATTCACTGTGTTCTGTGCTACAGGGCTGGTTACCAAGGCTGCTTCAAGACTTCTCCCCTGTTGCCCACTTACTATAAAGCAAGAGAGCTTCCTTTTCCTCACTCACATTCATAAACCCATTTCAATATTAAGTCTGTCTATCCAGCAAACAAAAGCCATCTCTAAAATGGAAAAAGCTGACTTTGTTAGCAGAGATTTTATTTTCATATATTGGGTACCACAGCAATCCCATCTCCCTACCTCATTTTGGAGAAAGAAGCTGGAAAATGTGGATGAAAGAAGTTCTCAGACTGACAACTTCACTGCTGAGGCAGCTTCCTCAGCCTTTCAAAAGGGAATCCCATCTGACAGGGCTTCTTCTGTAGTTGGGATTCACGCTCACAATAAGGAGACATAATAGCGAGGTGGGAACTGGGCAGCACTAAAGAGAAACTGCTTGAAGGAGATAAAATAGACAGACGTAGCAAAAGAAGGTAAAATCAGAAGTGCTGTTGCTTTTGTGAACTCTGTGGCAAACCACTCGAGTACTATGGCTGAAAAGCCAAGCTTCAGGTTGCATTTTTCATTTCCTTCCCCTCAGAATTGCTCCATAGTGAGATTTTCAGTAGGCTGCAGCCCTGTGCAATATGTAAAGCTTGTGACTTCCCAGATGACTCTGGATCATTTTAATAACACAGATAAGCTATCATAGGAAATATTTCCAACAAATCAATTGTAAATCTACCATTCCTAAGAGTTTGTAGATTTTGAAGTCAAAGTGAAATAAAGTGATCATCTAAGTCCAACCTGCTACATAACAAACGCCAAATATTTTTCCTCAGTAATTCCTGCATCTGGCTTGAAGTCTTGAGCTACGTGCCAAGGATGAGATGTTTTTGCTCACTGAATAGCCTACTTAGAGATAATTTCAACAAGGGATGTAAAAGTATTACAGTAATGTCTTCATTCAATGGAAGCCCTTGCTACAGACCAGAGCCAGTGTTAGAGATCTGAAACCCAGAGGCAACTGCCAAAGCATTTCCACCATCTTCTTGCCCACTGGAGAGGAGACTTATCTACCTCAGCCCAGGGGGCTTTCCCTGGTGTGAGACTTCAGCTAACTCCAAACTAGTCCGTATGGTAACTTTATCATCTCAACAATTAACTTATCCTACAGAAGGCTGATGACATATCTACACCAATGCAGGAAATAACAAACACACCCCATAGTAGATGTTCATTATGTAAAATGCATGCATGCCCAAAAGTACCTTTTACCCAATTCTGGGTCTCAGAGAGTAGAGGTTGAGGTTCTGGTAGAAGAATCAACTTGAAAGAGAACAAGTAATACACAAATGGAATAACCCTTGCTGAAATACAGAGTCGATCAATTAGTTTTCAACATAATTGCATCTATCAGTAAAGGCAAGTTTCACTGAGACAGAAACATTTTAGAGGAGAGCATTTTTTTCTGCTTAAACCTGATTTCAGTTATGTCAAAAGAAATTAATAGTGCTTTGATTTGCATAATATCAAGTAATATATAAGGCCAAAGTATTTAATATTTAAAATCAAAATACAGCATTTTCACATCACTGAAACACAGCATTTGGATTATTCCAGAGGGTCATTTTGGTGTTTATGTTCCGCAGTAATTTTTATTGGAAAAAATTCAAAGCACAGTTTTGAAGTGTTTTTCTTTCCCTGAGAATATCAGCTTCGCTTCCCAGCCAGAGCTAATCTAATCTACTTAACTGAAATTTGGTTTCATTCGATCTCAGAAATCCCAACTCAGACACTCTAAACTTGACTGCCTCCTAGGGTATCACCACTAATTGTAACCCTGAAAAGAAACATAGCATTATCTCTGCTAATTCATTAAACTGAGGAAGGTTTCTCAGCTTATAAGCATCATGGCTGACAACAAGCCTTGTAGATACCTCTTAAATATCAGCTACTGCTTGTACCTGAATTGGTTTTCACCTAAGCTGCACAATTCTCGGGCATACTTACTTCTGATTTTCAAGAGCAGCCATCTCATCCCTCTAAAGAGGCTATGTACTAAATTGATTGTGAAATTTGTATTCTTTATATATTGAATGATGATATTGTGAATATATATTATTAAAATGGGTTTCTTTTCTATTTGTGAATTACGTGTGCTGATCAATCTTCCCATCATTTAAACACTACTTTCTGATTGTAAAATTAACTAGGGGCTTTCCAACACTGACTACTGCTCAGTATGGTTACATGGATTAAAAAAGCTGCATGCAAGATCAGATTGCTTTTAATTGCTTTTAAGGCAATGTTAACATGCACGGGTATAGTTTAATCCTATAGGGTTATGTCTAACTCAGAAGAGAGAGAATGAACTGACGTAGCTACATAGGCATAACTTTGATTGCATTGGCAAAGCATTAAATGAAAGCAGAATTAGGCTAACAGTGAACACTTCCTAAAGTCTACTTCTCGTTTTGAGTGGGAGCCCAAACAATAGCACTTGAAAACTTAATGTAGGATGACAATAGAAACAAGTGGCACACATCACCCAGCCTTCCTTGCCATACACAGGGAACCATATAATCAGAAGAAAAGCAGCACAACGGACATACAATCACACGTGTCATACAAAGGCAGGAGAACTACTCCAGCCCGCCTGCCACTGCAGTTTGGAAAATTGCAGGCTCACCTCCTTCCTGCAAGAGTTCACCTGAACTCTCAACAAAAACACACAGAACAAATGAGATGCGTATGAGCATCTCCTCCAACACCATTTCACTAATTCGATACAAACTATGACACCTGGGTGCCACATCTAAAAATCAGCATGATTTCCTTCAGCCCTTAATTGTAATGCAGCATATAATGCACCTTACCCTGATGTTTCTGGCAGGAGACAACAATATTAGCTATGAAGTACACGGGTTTCTGCCAAATTCATAAATACTGGCAGAAAAACCTATGGAATGGGCAGACTGGGCTGCGAAAATGAGGAGTAATTTAATGCAAATGTTCTACAGCACTCCCCAGGCTCCAAGATTAGGGATGTCAAAAAATTTAAGTGCTCCTTCTGGTTATTACTGTGGAGAACTGATTATTGCTCACTGTATATGAGGTTTTCTAAAATGATTGTATTTTCCTTAAGTAAGTCTCTCATTATTTCGTTCGCCAAAGTATATTTTGCTGCGTGCTCAGTAATACTCCCCTTCCCCTCAAAGTGAAAGCTAATTGTTAAGTTCTGATTTTAACTGTGATTTCCTTTCACTTAACTTATTTTTACTCCCTGGTGTAGCAGATAATGATGTATGTTCAAGAAAAAAAAAAAAAAAGAGGAAAAAAAATACATTTACTAATGTAAGTAGGCATAACTTGCTTTGGGAAAGAGATTGTTTCAAACATACACTATCTAATTTTCTCAGAAAATGTTCAAAAAAGAACACATTTAGAGATTGCTTTTAAAAGGTGAGAGTACCCATGTGCACAAGGTGATTGGAAGTTACATAAATATATTTGCTCAGCCTTCCAAATACCATAGAGAATATTCCTACAGGCCACTTTCACTCACTGAGATGGATACACCTTACAGTCACGTTTATGCAACAGAAATAATCCTGATTAATTACTGAAAATTTCTAGATTAACAGCTGTGCTCTCATGCACAGCTGAACAGTTCATTAGAGAATTTAATCTAAACTGCAATCTGTCCAAAGAGGAATAAAATATATTGAAGAACGGTAATGAGATAAGCACAGTCAGCAGACCTTTCTTCAAAGAAAAGAAACAGACTTCTACTTCTGATTTTTTTTTTCTTTAAGTAGAGGCTGAAATAAAGAAAGTTTGTGTCTTGAATCAATATAGGAAAAGCTGCTAATGATAAGTGATCTCTGATTTATAAGCATTTATATTCCTCAAAAGTAAATATTTAAGTGGCAACATCCAAGAGGTAGCTCTTCACAGAAATTATCTGCTTTCTTAAAAAAAGAAGAAGAAAAAAAAAAAAAAAGCAGCCAGATTTCATAGAAATACAAATACAGCCTGAAGTTGCTCAGAAAGTTCTTTGGTTTGGTGGATTTTCATCAGGCAAGCTGTGCTCCTGCAACTGTGGTCAGTCCCACAGAGTGCAAAAGTGATGCAGTTGTACGGATAAACCACTGTGGTGAAACTCTGAGGGGATCCAGAACTGAAATGGGGTGGATACGTCCTGTAAAAGTACCATCATTTTTTAGTACTTTATGTTCATCTGTTCTGAACATTTGAACCAGTGTCAAAGGTAATTTTGAAATTTGATTATTTTCCAGTTTTAAAAAAAGGTCACAATCTAAGAATGGGATTCACCCATTGTTGGTCTTCCAAGCCATAGAATGAATTCTTTCTTTCATCTGACTACTTTTAGAAGTGTGCATCAGGTAAACAAGAACTACACTCCAAAGAACATGCCTAATCTTTTTCATTCAACATGAAAATAACAAGAGAATCATAGAATGGCCTGAGTTGAAAAGGACCACAATGGTCATCCAGTTCCAACCCCCTGCTATGTGCAGGGTCACCAATCAGCAGACCAGGCTGCCCAGAGACACATCCAGCCTGGCCTTGAATGCCTCCAGGGATGGGGCATCCACAACTTCCTTGGGCAACCTGTTCCAGTCTGTCACCACACTCTGTGTGAAAACCTTCCTCCTAATATCTAACCTGAAGAGAATTAGGCCAGGTACAGACATACTCACAGGTGAAGTCTAAAATAAGATGAGATGTGTAAAATAGAGAACCAGGGAAGGGTGACTTGTGAGAATCTGGTTATCTTTCTGCCTACGTGCATGCGTATATGCTGACTGTGATCCAGCTGTTCCTGTAGTTGATAAAAAGCCACCTTCATTTACTGCAGGGAAAACTGATACCTCAGTTCCCATTAGAGCCACAAAACTATTTTCAACTGCTTTTTTAGAGGTATGTATTTCTCTTCCTTATTTACTGAAAACAGTCATAATGAAACTCAAGTGGTTAGAAATAAAGCATTTAAGAAACAACAATATAGTCAAGATAAAATCACTGATGGAGTGAAAGTGTTCATTAATCACTGGGTGCTCAAGTATATGGGAGATACAAGTCTATATTTTGGTTGAGAAAGGGGTAATTTACAGTTGCCCACATTCCTTAGAATTGATCCAAGTCAGAGATGCGTAGCAAATTTGTCCATAATCAAGTGTTCTAACAAGATTTAAACTTTTTTTTTTTTTTTTTTTAATCAATCTACAGTCAATGGAATGCTTGCTTATTACCCAAAGTCTAGAGCACAGTGGGAAATTAAGGACAAGGAATTTACCACAAAGTTGGTATCAGTTATAGGAATTTGGAGTATGATTAATTAGGCACGTACTGTGAATGGTTTATCCTGCCTTGTCTCCAATTGTGTTGCAAATGTCTGCAGTGGACATCAGTTATATTACCTTGTTTTACATATTAATATGATTCTAGAGCTGTTCATGAAACATTGCCTTCAAGATTTGCTGCAGCTCTCTGGAATGTCAGAGCTCCTAATATTTCCAGTTAAAGGATCTGGTAACTGTGGATAGACCTAAACTCAGGATGGGGAAACTAAAACTCAATTGGTAAAATAAATGCATTGAACAAGTGTTTGTTTGCTCTGTCAAACCTGTGCATCTGATTATTGCTGGTTCAAAAATCTGGAGGATTTTTTTTCACATAGGAAAACAAAAGAGCAGAAGTCTGTAATTAGATGATTGTGTTTATGCTCTAGCTCCATGCTTTTCTGTAGCGTAAGAATACACTTCAACAACTGGGCCAAAAATCTCATCCCAAAAGGGACTATTATAGCAATTGGCTATTTATCTATCCCAAATAAAACCACAAAGCTTCCTCAATCTTGACTATACCATTACTGTGGAGTAATCTTATAATTACAAAAGTGTAGCTCATTCCATCACCAAAGCAGGGAACCATTTGCTGCAAGAGCCTGCTTGATTTTTCTTCTTCTGTGTTGTTTTTATTCAAATGAAAGCATGCCCACTGTTTTCTGGAAATCTTAGAATTTAATAAATTAGTGGTTATTCTCAGCAGTAAACAATATGGAAGAGGTTCAGATGTGCAAAATCTTTAACTGAAGGTTCTTCCTTGCGTCAGATATCCAGATGTGCACACAGTGCTGCAGGATCTTTACAGCTGAGAGCCCTGCAGTGTGCCAGCAGCACCCCTACCTCACAAGCATTCAAAAAAATAAAGAATCTCGGGTGTGAATGAAAAAAAGGCCGGGGAAATGTCTCCTTTACTCTCCAGTTTGTTTCACTTGGTAACACAGGTTTGTTCCACATATGTGTGAAATATACAGTCATTATTCTTTTGTGCAAATGAATCCATGAGAATTACACACATCACTTTTCCATAATGTCTTGAAATCACACGAAGCTATCAGCCAAACAGATATGGGAAGGGGGGAAGAAACACTGAATGCTCTAAGAGCACGTTTTTGCATGTACCACCCAGCTGCCTAAGCCCAAGTTTCCCCAATTAGAGGAGCTCTGCTGTGGTTCACCAAAGACCACTGTTCCTGATGGGTGCTGGGCTCAAGTCACAGAAGAGCTAGCACATTTAACACATAGCACAGACTCCCAGACATGCAGAAAGGGCATCGGGAAAGGCTCTGCAGATTCACTGGCTTTATGACTTCAAATTACCACTGAATCTGGCTTGATACCTCTATGCCAAAAATAGGCTGTTGTTTCTTCTACTTAGATGCTCAACTGCTGCCAACCACCAGGTCATTAAAAGGGAAAAGATGAGAAATGGCAACATGAAATTTTGATGAACATCTGGCAGTTAAAGATTCTAAGCTGCAATGCAGAAGATGCAGTTGAACAGAGTACAAGCTAAAATAAAGAAAAATTCACCTTTTTCTGTGACACCAGCTCTGAAGCAAAGAAACACCAAAAGGTAAAATCAGCCCATCCCAAATACCTACAATTCATTCTACTGGATTTGCAAATACACTTTATTCTGGCTCATGACCCAAGAGTACAGAAAAGTTTTAGTTGTTTCATAATAAAGAAGTTCAGAGGGTTGCTTTACTTTTCAATTTTGCTTCATCAACTTCCCAGCCCTTGGGGGACTCAGCTTGAATTGCATATGTATTGAAAATGAGTTAGGCAGCCTGCAGTGCCCACATTGCATATAAATGCATATTCATTCATCCATTTTGGACTGGTGTCTGGAGATGTCCATTCAAAAGAACAATATTGAGGGAAAATAGCATAAACATCAAGAATGACCAATCCTTGCAGAATTATCAGTGAGATTGCTTTGCATTTTGTGCACTAGTTCAGGCAGTTAAGAATCAAAGTCAGATCTTTACAGGAGCTGATCAGAAGGGAACATTTGATTTCTGCACTAAACCAAGCAGTCAAAGCACACAGCCTTTGCTCAGCAGCCAAGACTCTAACATCCAGTTTTGTGTCCAAATAGAACCCATCATGATATAACAATTAATCAGCCTGATTTTGAATAATGTTTTCACCAACTGAGAATGGCTGCACGTTAACATTCATCCTTTAAAATCTGCAAACATATCCCCCCACCATTCACGACAATGCAACTAATTCTGCCAGCACACTGGGGTTGGGCACAAATTCCCGTGACTCATCTGGAAAGGATGGAGTCCTGCCTAAAATAAGAAGTGCATGGTTTCAACATACTCAAAGGGTAAAAGCCACCATTACCCACACAAAACACTGCTCATAGGCATCTGTACCCAGTTGTATGCTGACTTGTGACTTTAAACAGCTCTTTTCCTGATCCATGTGCTATAAGCATTCAGAGAGTTTTCTTGTTGACTAACAGATTTCCATATGCTGCAGTTTGACACAAGAGAAATAACTTCATCCAACACAATAGCAGGAACTACGGAAATAGCTGACATACACGTAAAACAATTGAAATTGCACTTGGTGAATGTTATTTAAAACTGGAGTTGATCAGACTTGGTAAAAAGTTGTTTGAAGCAAAGCAATACAGAGTTCTGCTAACCTCTTCTCAGTGCACACAAATGAACGTTCAGGTTCAGACCTCACTGGAAGGTGTCCATTTGTGGATGTTCAATTCAAAATGGGAAAAGTTTGCTCTGGCAAATCCAGAGTAAACATCTGAACTGACTGACAAGAGAAGAAAGCAGCCAAGCAGATGGGGAGAACAAGAGCATTCCACCAAAGTGGAAATTGTTAACATCAGCAAAGAACTGGACCAAATGAGTTTCCTATGAACAAACCAAACAAATTTTATCTTCCTTTGTGTAGAGCATGTAAATGACATTACAGAAATGAGTCAGAAGACACCACAACAAACTGCCTACATGGCACCCTCTTCATCTACAGCCTCCCCATTTGTCTCCACAATTAAATGCACATTTCCCCAGACTTGTCTAACCACTTGATTTGTGTCTTGGCACAATAAATGAAAACCTTTCCCCACTGAATTTAAATAATACTGAAGTCGCAACAGGAGACAATGAAGCCAACATTCAACATTAATAGTGGAATCCATTCTTCATCTCTGCAGGCTGATTTCCCAGGAGAAGAGAATACTGTCATCAAAACATTCTCATTACTTTTTCTAAGTGCTCCATAATTCACAGAATTACTTATGTTTTTGTCTAAATTATCCAGTTCTTTATACTTTTGCATTCATTCTAAGACCAATATAAAGTAAGGATTATCTGAAGGTCTTGAAGGCCCTTATCTTGAAGGGAGCTTGTAGCATAGCTTTAGCTTCTGAGGTTTGGGGATTTTATTATTATTTTTATTGGGAAAACCATACTGAGGATCACGTGCTTGTTCCCTCCAGAGAAATTCTAAGAGGGTCTTTTTGCATATATGCGGTGGACCTCTGCTCAAAAATGCCTATATCAATACTACAGCAGCAAAATCACGGGAAAACCTTCTCACAACAGTCTGTGTGAGGACTTTGTGAGAAAATTTCCTGTATGGCTGGCTATGAGCAATTAACTTGGAAAATACTCCAAGGAGGCATTCTCATTGCTTAGCATCACATTTAGCATGATGAGGTCTCAGGGAAAGATTAAGACAGAACCACAGTGTAATTAAATAATTATTTTTAAAGCTCAAGAGCCCTCATACCTCCTATTGCAGGAAAAGGCCATCTTCTACCAAAATAGAGCCACAGTACAAAAACGGAAGATGATGACTGTCAAAGATGCTGCACAGCTAATGAGAAAACAAGATGAGAATGGAATTTTCTTGTAGATCTACAGGTAGAGAACACAAACATCTCCCGAATGAGCCAATTTCCATTGAGCAGGCAGCACTGTGAGCTGAAGAGCTGCTTGTTGTGAGTCATGTGCATAAGGATGGGACTTGATGGAAATTGTTGGCTGGCCTCACATTACTGTATTCTTCTCCCATATTCTTGCTCATTAAAACAAAAAGCTAAACATTCATTAGGCTTCTTTTTCCTTTTGTTATCTTCCCATTCGGTTAATTATCACAAGCAGGAATGTTATATGGCTGAGAAAAAGGCAAAAGACAATAGCCTGTGAAAGACACAACGTGGTTCTCAAACTGAAGCAGGCACTTCACCTTTCTGGTTTGAAATGCAAGATCTAGATGGCTCTCCCCTAAATAACATTGTACCACACATTTCCAAGCTATAAAGGTACATAACTGAAGTAACTGCACTGCGGATACTCCTTTCTGGCCGCACTTTGACCAGCAGTGCTCTGCTCACACAGTGTCACTACCATTCAAAGGACAAAATGGTTTTTTTTCCTCATGACCTGACTGGCCCATAGAAATAAAATAAATAAATAAATGGAAGGGATCCAAGGTTTTTTGCCACCCATTTTAGAGGCTTCCTTTGAAAATACGTGTTCTTCTGTTGCTAGGAAAAATAAAATGAAAGCCTTCAATTAACACTAAACGGATGACTACAGCTGTAAGTATTGATTCAATAAGAGTGAAGGCACAGATTTACTGGTAAGGAAATCATTTTACGCAAGGAAAAAGTAAATTAACCAACATGGGGAGGAGAGCATAATGTATGTAAATGTGAATGGTCTCAGAGATTAATTTTGGATGAAAAATTACATATTAGCAGTTGTACCGCAGAAATGATTAAAGTAATCAAAGCAATACAGACATGCATAACATAAGAGGATCCTGATGTTCTGTTTGGGATATACAGATGTTGCATTTCAATAATTATCAGTAGCAAAAAATGAGATTCAGCTGCATAAAAGTCTAATTATAATTCTTAATCAAAACATGAGAAATAAAAAAGTTACTGGAATACCTTTGAAGTACATTAGGAATGAGAAATAACATAAGCCCTCTGGTATCATGCTGGTTAAACAAACACCAAAAAATTAATACTTGCATTTAGTCAAGAGAGAGCCTTCAGTCAAGGCCACATGAACACCATGCAAACATACAGCCTGTACTTTCCCTGCAGATGCTCCTGAAGGGTTAAACCTGCCCCAGGCAACTACAGTAGGGGGTGCAAAGGTGAAATTCGATGTAGAAGTTGTTCCTACAGTGCAGTCATTTGCCCAATTACCAGCTCCACAGTAACGCCTCTGGGTTGTGATAGTCATCAGTGCTCCTTTGTTTTAAGGAAAACAAACATCCAAGGAGAGCTGCTCCTTGCCCTGAGGGGTTTAACTTCCAGAGGCACAGAAGAGACAAGGTACAGAAGAATGGCAGGACTACAGAGAGCCACACATCCCCAAGTCCTGGAAAGTTTGGAAACCTTAGGTAGACAAAGAGCTGCAATTTCAGTAAGCTCATAATAAAAACAGGAAGCATCTATATTGCACCTGCAACTTTTTCATGGATCCCTATAGGTCATTAACTGTCAGTGTTCGAACACCTGTGACAGCTCAGATATTGCTTAAGTTATTTTCAGAGCTGTTACAGTCTAAAGAGTATTTTACATCGTTCTTTCATATCACATCTCCCAGCTCAATGGCAGAGGTAAAGAGAAACCATCTGTCTATTTCTTTTTGCATGTCCTCATTTGCATGCCATTAATACAATTAATATTGCATTGGAATTTACACAAACATATTTCTGATTCTTCCAGCTAGAATCGCTCCAGGAACACTCCAATCTGTAGCCTGCAAGACAATTTCAGGCATAAGCGAATGTGAGGTCACTTCAGAAGCCAACTAAATTGGGAAATAACGGTGTTTGTTGTGAGATGACAGGTCACTGGAATCCTAATGAGATTACATCAACAGCCAGTTACATGTTTGGCTGAATGCAGGAATCAAATCATTCGTGGGAGCATTACAACACTAATGAAAAAAGATGAAACAGGTTCTGTTTAATCATGTTTCTACTTTTGGTAGCGCTACGCATTAAGAGACGATTAAAGAAGCTATAATGTTGTTGGATTTTTGTTTTGTTTTCACAATGGCACTTTGCTTCAGAAACAAATCCAATAAGCCAACTGAAATTATCTTTGAAATTGTGTTTGCAACACTTACTTTAAACCACAGAAAAGCAATAGATGTACTAACATAATTTATTTTTTGACTTCCAGAGGGAACTTTTATTTGCTGCATTTGAATAGGGAGATTGAAGCCCACCTCTGATTAATTCTGAGTGCCAGGTTCTCACCCACGTTTACTAAACATGCTGCTTCACACACTAAAAAGAAAATCCCCTTTCCCCAGCAGACTTGCGTAGATTTAGCGACAGATAAAATGCCAATTAGGCCTCCATCCCCAGAGGTTTTCAATGAGGGTGTAGGTGCAGCACAGAGGAACGTGGTTTAATGGGAATGATGGGATGGGATGATCGTTAGACTAGATGATCTTGACAGTCTTCTCCTACCTTAATGATTCTGTGGTTCTAATTTGCTGACCTGATCACAACTACAACACGCAACAGGGCTGTACCATGACATACCCTGCAGCTCCTTCTTCCCAGTGCCCTTATCAGATCTCTAGAAGTGTGCAAGGGCTCCATCCTATACACTTGCCTCCTCTTCAGAGAGGAGTCGTGGAGCCACTCTCCTCCTGTGCAACCGCTGACTCAGAGACATGGAAAACCTCACTCCAGAATAGAACAGACTCAGCAGACTCCACAATGAGTTTTTAAATCAATTGCAAACTTTTTCTACTACTGTAAGATATCTGCAGGAATTCATTTATTTTTCCTATTCTCATCCAGAGACCAAGCTGTCCTTTCATATTTCTTACAACTATATTCAGCTTGGGGAAGTGTTTCAGGATTTTCATAATCATCCATCATCATTTCTCAACATAAGAGTACTAAAGACAGATGGATAAAGAAGAACTGCTAACATTTTGCCATTGTAACAGCTTTCTCAGGGCCGTGTACCCAGACAACTCACAAAAATCAGTCCTTGCACAGAACTGGAGACATGGCAGAACACGGACAAGTTCACAGTGAGACGGGAACCATTCGCTTTTAGTGTGGAAGGAGCGACAAAACCGTGTATATGAAGCAGTGCTAGTATTAGCCAACGGCAAATGCACTGCCAGAGATGTGATAATCTGAAAGCCATTGTGCTGTAAATTGCCATTTTAAAATGACTACTCTTCTGAGAGAATTGCCCAGCTAAAGGAAATTGCCAAAAAGTTCGAGTTTAAGAAATAAACTCGTATTACTTTTCAGATCGTGTTTAAATTGCTCTAAATGGAATAGCCTACTAAGGGAGAAAAAGAACAGCATGCTGGTCTCAGAGGAACCCGCTGTCAGTTGGAACACCACCTGTGCTACAGTGATAAATCATTAAGAAGAGAAAACATCCCTGCTTGCTTTTTAACCTGACAAATTAATTGAGAAGGTCTATAGTGTACAATATTGGTATGTCCAAGTCAGACTGGCTGCTTATCAGCAACACTACATCCCTCTCTGTTCTATCAGCTATTTTTCTTAGTGGAAGGAACAAAGACAGGTTAACAATTTTACCAGGATCCAGGCCACTGCCTGCACCGCCATCGTTCCAACCAGCCTGGAAGAGATCAGCTAGATGGATGGAATAAACATCAGCATGTTCTGTAACCTTCAGAGACAGCAGCTACTAGGGCAGGTTACAAATCAGGCTGTGGCAGCACTATAGGAGTGGAGAGTAAAAGCTGCAATCTCAGCCCCAAACTGCTCTAAGCTGGAGAGGATTTCTGCCCATTTCAAAGTGTGGTTTGGAGTCTATTAAAGAACCTTTTACAATCACATTTACCACTGATATACACTTCTAGCTTTCATAGTTAGCCCAGCTACTTAAAAATGGCATGCATTAAGAGATCATATTTTAGGCGAAACAAGGTTAAATCTGGTGCCAAAAGAAGGATATAAAGCAATTTCCTTTTTATTAAGAGAAGATAACAATTTACAGGCAATCAATTCTAGTTCTACTGAGCCCTCAGAATCTTGAGTAACTGAGGCTGGGATAGGAAATGTCGCTCTGTGTATGAGACAGATGGGTTCAAATCAACATTCTGATGAATAAATTAATCTCTTCAGATACCAGATTGTTGTCAGTGTACATTTCTCACACATATCAACTCACTCAGTTTGGACTTCGGGGCAGAAATCATCTTTCTGAATTTCTTATAATGAATTTTACTCCCCAGACCCATTTGTTGTCCTGCCTTTGTTTACACGAATGACCCTGACTTTGTGCAAAGTCCTTAAGAATGCCAGAATTATATATAAGGGGTCTCTAGGCAACCAAGAATTGAACGCTTTGAAAAGAAAGATGATGTGCATAGCTGTAGTAAGAAAAATTTGAAAGGAGAGAGAGTAGATAGCCAATCTCTCAATACGTAATTACACAGCTTAGGGCTATGATTTCCCACCTTCACAGCACTCAGTCCCCCACATATAGAAATGTTTTCTTCATATTTTTAAATAAAAAGCTACATTCGAGTCAGTCAGGACTATTTGTATTATAAATGCTTTGAAGTAGTGTTAGTCTGAGTCCTGGCGAAGAAGAATTAAAAGTGACACCTGAGGTGGAGCTGAAGGAAAATTTTTCAAATTCAAAACAGTTGTAACAACAACTGCAAGAAGTAGCAGTTTTTAGTTGACTTCATTTCCTTTTCTCAAACTGTTTGGATGACCTGTATATAAATGTGCCCTGCCAAGCGGGTATTGTATCCTTAAGGGGCAGCTTGCTTCTGCCCCAGATCTTTGAGATTGCATTTGGCTGTCGAAAGCATGCACTACTGACTACACACACTGCAAGACATTCTTTTTTCATTAGCAATGTGATCCTCTCCAGACTGTCAGAGGGGAAAATGTTAGTGCAGATAGCAGTGATTATTTTGGCTAATTAATTTTAGCTGAGACGCTTGAGCTGACACTTTCTAAAGTTGTGCATCTGTGAGTTAGGATGTACTTCCCCAACAGATTCATTTATTCTGAGAGCACTTGTCCCATAGAAAACAGATTTATTTATTCCGAGAGCACTTGTCCCATAGAAAACATCTCCACCAGCTTTCTTCCCCACACCTCCAATGCTGATGATCTCAGGGCATTAGGGCACCTCATCACCCACCCTTAGGCCCACACTTTGATTATCACCTCCCGTCTCCTTTCCAAAGGTATCAATAGCCTGCCTGCTGCCATTGTACATGAGGAGTTTCTTCAGCTCCAGATCAGCTTAGATGGGATAAGTTATCATTTCATTATTTTACTCACGTTTTACTTATGTATCTGAGACGGTTCAATCAGAAAAATTCTAAGTGCTATGTTGACTTATAAAATGGTAGTCAAAATTATTACTTTCTGCCCTGTCTCTGAAATAAAATAAAAATAAAACATTATTGTTTTTGTTTGATTTTCATAGTATATTTGTAATACTGTAGCAAAAGTCCTGTTCCAGAACCTTGTTCAACTTCAGTCATCATCTCAGAGTTCAACTAACCAGACAGTACAGGGGAGAAGTCAATTCAGTAAGACACACGGGATGCTCATACTCAGTGTGTCCTTCCCCAGGCTATGAACAGAAGATAAAGAAAATGACATGTACAGCAATCAAAATCCAGAAAGAACAGGTTAAACATTAATTTGCAAAATACCTCGTTAATGTATTTTAAACCCTCATCATCAATGTTTAAATAAAAGAGGTTACTCGCTGTGCTGACAGAGTAGAAAAGTACACTGCAATGGAAGTTCTGATTTATAACCATAACTCATCCTGTTCCAAAACACACAAAACAAATCAGTAGCCAACAATTTTAAATGACAACCTCTCTACCAAATAACTTCCTGGACACAATAAGATCCAAAAAGCAACTTCAGGTTTGTTAAAGCTTTATCCAGATATTATCTTGTGGTAGAAAATAAAAAGAGAGCTTTTAAATGGCCGGGATGCATTTGTATCCCTTATTTGTGCATGGAAGAACCGTGATTGCGTTTGTAATTTGGGTAATTGTGCATGCACAACTGGCCAGCTGCATGCAGAATCGCCCAATTTGCACATGCTGCCTTAATTACCACTTGAATTATGACATTTTACAGTTATGTGTATGCAAATATGAGCAGAAAAAGACTCATTTGATAAACAAAGCACTTGGCATTGGTTTTCAGTCCTTCCTAATCAGTCAGAGTACTTGAGGCCATTTCTGCTGACTCTTGAAGCAGTAGATGTATCCTGCATTTGGTACAGAGCACTTCTACTGAAGAAATGTCTCCTGACTTTAAAAAGTATAGTTAAGAAAACAAAGCTATGCTGCATGACTAGAACTTCAAAAGGAGTTGCTTCTCAGTTTCACTTTGTAGACCCCTACAATATTGCTTGCAGTCAACCTGAATGATTCACTGATGTTAAAAATCAGTCTGTGAAATCCTTCACAGCTCTGTGAAATTTCATCCACTGGTCTGCAGGTAAAACAAATCCTAGAAGACAAAGCAATGAAAAAGCAACCAGGAATACCACAAAGCAAAGTTACACTCCGTGACTAAAATGATCCATGTTGGAGAATCTCCATTATGCTGAAGACCAAACATGCAGAGATGATCTCCCACAGAGCAGAAAAGCCTTCAGGTCAGGAGATAGCCAAGAACTGGACTAAGCTTAGCACTTGAAGTCTGCACCAGTAGTATGCAAATGTGATGAGCTGAAGCATCCTTAAGATCGCATATCAAGATATACCTCATCGAGCAAAATTAGCTTTAAGATACACTGCACCTTGGAAAAGAAAATAATTGAATTCAAAAAGATTTCCTGAACAGAAGATGAAAAGAAATGGCCAGAAGGGACTGGAAAAAAAAAAATGGAAAAAAAAATCAGGCATATGACTCATTCTTTACAATGGTAGGAAAGAATCCATTTCGTTGGCTAAGAGCTCAGCAGCCAAGAAATAGCCACGGTTTCTAACTACTCAATTATCCATTGTGATTAAAGGAATAGGAAATGGAAGAGTAACTGAAACTTTATTTACTAGCATTCCGAAATGAACCAACACACATACTCCAGTGACTATTTCCTAAATCAATATTTGGAAAGCAACCATAAAGAATAATTGAGGACCACCTTGTAGTCACACAAGATTAAAAGGCTTAGGTTTGGAGTTCTTTTTTCCCCCCGAGCATCTGCAGGTAATAAACAGAAGGCTTGTTATTTCGTACTGAGCTAGCCATGATTAAGACATTTATATACATGAGAACAAAATGTTCAAACATAGCTTTCAGCACATTGCAAAAGAGAATTAGTCATCAAATGGAGGAAGTGAGGGAGGGAATAAACCCTATCTGTTACCTAAATGCAGTTTTTAGGTAATATTCATTTGTCATAGTAATCTTTGGTCTTTTCCCCTTCAGTACTACACAGTATTTATATATTCCATTAAAATATCCAATGTGAATTGTGCACAAACTTGAGAAATCAACTTTTGAGTATTTGGAAGAATATATACAGAGATCCAGTGGGAAGCAAGTCACTCTCTGAAGTTAGGTCCAGCCACAGCATCTGCTTCAGCAGCACCTTGTTAACAATGTCTGAAATGAAGACCCTCCTGTAGGTTTTTGTTGAGATCTTTATTTTTCTGCCCAGACTAAACCACTGCAGAATCTGCAGGTCTTCTGCACTTTTTGTATTTATTGTTATGACACTTTAGTGCAGCTGGAAAGTAACTGACACTTTGTTCAAAAGCAAACCTACCAACCAACAAGAACAACAACCACGACACAGATCTTCTCGATCTGCTCAGTCTGACACAGCAAGTCCACCTGAGACGTGATATTTTTCTGTCTCTAGCAAGAGTTCAAATGAACTCATGTCATCACCAGTCAAATAGCCTCAGCACGCTCTTTCTTAAGGAAGAAAAAGATGGAACTTTGATTTCCACAATACTATTGGATGTAAACTACTGCTTCTACTTCTTTTCTACACTCTATCAGAAATTAAGTGAAATATAAGCAAGTATAAAGATGTTACACAGTGTATGAATTTTGAAGTAATCTTTTTATAGTCCAATTCTCATGTGGGACATAATTCTATCTTTATTCCTTCCATATTACACACAGGTAGTTGAACAAAATTTCAGGCTTTAGCAGTCATCTGCCTAAAAATATGGGATACTCAAAGACACGATATTCCATTTTAATCTCAAATAGTGATCTTGTTACTCCTTATGCAACTACAATCCCATGCACTTGAAATTATCTCATCCAAACTGTGCCTATTTTTTTTTTTTTTTCTGCTGTATTTCTTGCAGTTCTCAGGCTTTGTTTAGTCTTGTTTTAACTGCAAGTTTTTTCCTATTGAGTCATGGCATGCTGATGCATTTCACTGGTGTTACTAATAGCCATCTGAATAAATAATCCTCTTTATTTTTTGGTAACTCCAAGGCACGCCAGGGATACAAGAAGCTTCTGTCTGTGATAGAGTTGGGTGGATACCCCTGAAGGTTATGGCCACATTCTGTAACTTCTTGAAGAAAAACTCTCAAGTCATCTGCAGTCCCTGAAACAAATTTTCCAATACCTTCCAGCTTTTAAGAATGACAAAGCTGCATTTGGGTAAGGTTTTTCCACTGGAGTTTTTTGAAGGTTTCAGTTTTCCCCTTTATTTTCAGGGATTGGAGACAACAGAAATATTTTGTGCCCCACTGAAATACTGCAGCCTGCGTTCCATTCAACAGAAATATTGCTAACTGTTTAAAGGGAAATAATTCCTCCTTACATTCTTCTCTGGATCACAGCATGCAATTCTGCAGCATGTCTCACTCTTTTGAAAACGTTCTCTGTTAATAAGCGCACAAGAATAAGAATCTCCACAATCTATTTCAGCTCATCACCACCACCCACCTTCCATATAAACCCATTTTTTTGTTTCGTGATTGTCAGTTACTCCAGACATCCCTTATTTATATATAAGGGAGAAGCAGTCGTGATCACAGGCCTTCTGTAGTGCTATGCCCTCAAGCAACCTTGCCAGTACCTATTTGGCAATCTTGTGCTGACAAAACAACATCCTCACTTAGCAAAAAGCAGAAAGTGATCTCCACCACCACCCCTAAAACCTCACAACTTACTCAATTAGAAGCTTTATAAGCTTATAAAAAAATAAAAATAAAATAGAGTGGGAGAGGGGAAGAACACAACGAAAAATAGAAAATGAGTGCTTCATTACTAGCACAGTTTTCTGATAGAAAGGGGAAAAAATCTGTCAAGAACAGGAAGACAACAAACTACCATTTATAAGAAGATAGGAATCCAGCATTGCCAAATAAAATTTTCTCAATCATGGAAAGGAAGAGAGGAAGAAAAAAAAAAAAATCAAACCAGACCCTGAAATATTTCATTTATATCAATTACAAATCTAAAGTTCCTGTGAAGCCCAGGAAACCACTTTTCATCACCCCAGTACTCCCTCCCATAAAGTGCAGAAAGCTCTCTAAGTTCCCAAGCAACTTCATTAGGAAACCAAAGAGCCCTTCAGTTGAGAAACAGTAGTTCAAACCTATTTTAAATGGAAAACTTAATGGAAATGGACCCTGTGCACACCGCAGATCTCCAAAACATTCACCACCTCTGGTGCTGTGCCTCAGCCCAAATTAATGTCAGCAGGATGCCAACCATCTTTCCTCTGCAATAGCACACAGTTTTATTATGATGATTTTTTTTTTTTAAAGCACTAGCAAAAAAAAGTTTCCCTTCCCTTTAGAAGGTCATCATTTAAAACCATAAAATATACATGTATGTTTTTGAATTATCTATGAGTGAAAAGGTTTAAATAGCTGTACTATCTGGTTTCTATTTTAGAAAACCACTGTGAAGCCCAGATGCATATCAGTTCCCTACTGCCACTTTCCACACTTTGACTTTCACTGTGAAAATTTACTGTGCTGCCATAAATCTGGCACCCATGGGAATAAAAATCTAAATTAAATATTAGGCATTTTTACCAACATGATTTATAAATGTGCTAATCATTTCTTAAAAGGAAAGCTTTATGCTATATAGAATAGGAACCACTTCTGACTATGCTGTATGATCTCTGTCCACTAAGTCTTCAATTACTGGCTTCACACATGGCAGGGAAGGGATACACATGTAATTGTTGCTCACAATTTATTACAATATGTCCTGAAATTAGGTCAATCACATTATTTTTAATGGACTCCTGAAAGAATTTTTAAGTACATTCTTTAGACTTTCTGTAGTTCACCAACATTTTCTTTCAGCACATGATGGATAGTTTCCATTTTAAAATATGACATTTTTTGTAATATAATTTAAATTACTTTTCTTCCCAGAGCATGTGTTATTCAGAGTTACCATTATGCACAAGAAATTGTACATTATGTTGCTGCTTTATCTCCTTTTATGGCTCTTGTTACAGTTGTGTCCATTCAGGTATGATTACATTGGGGAAAAAGTGATTTAACATTTGTATTGAGAACAATCCTGTCCAGCAAATTTATTTTACCTTTTGGTTAATTACTGAAGAGTACTGAGAATAACCTGAAACAGCTACATTATATAGCTTTTTTAATTAAGTAAATAAAACATATTTCCTCCAATAGAAGTACAGTACAACAGACGTATTGCACTGTACTTAAAGTTATAGTAATCTTTGTGCGTTGTATGAATTAGTTCTACCATAGGTTAGGGACATTTTTCACTAAAGGATTAGCTTTTAGAATTAGTTTGCTTTTTGCCTGAATTCTCACAAGTTTTGCTAAGGAGAGTTTCACAATGTGGATTTCATGGACAAAAATATGCATTTATATATTATGGCTAGTAATAAGTTTCTCAGATTTAAGGCATTTTCATGTTGTTGTATGAGACTCCAAATATCGCAGTGAAGATCTTTCAGAACTAAATGGTTACCTTCCCACTTTCAGCATGAAGCCAAAAGGAATTTCTCCCTTCTCTCACCACCCCATCAGTTATTGTTATACCTATGGATACGCACAGTGAAAAGTTGTGTTGTAAATCAGAATCTGTTTTGTTCCCGCTGCCAGTAATACAGGGAAACAATATTTTATATATACACTGGGTAACCTGTTGGACGAGTACAAAGACATTTTAATCACGATGTAATAGGTATTCTTATTCTGTTCATTAAGATAAAGAAATGTTTGGCAGGCAAATGTTTCATTAGGTTGTAATTTGCCTTGATATGCAAATTAAGATGTAATTAGTTTTGAATTTCTGAGGAGGTAGTGTCTATGTGCTAGACATATTCATGTTCTGAATAATGAAAGTTCAAGTAGCTACATTATCTCCAAAACTTGTTCCTCTTTCCCCCCCCAAAAATCCACCCTCTTGTTCCCTATACTCTTAAAACCAAAAGTTTTCCATGTATTTCCTTCACAGCTGCTTTCATTCTTAAATTTGCTTTAAAAAACAGAAGGCTGCCTATTGAAGTTTCATTTTTTCCTATTTCAAATCTATTCTGTGACACCAGACACTGTGAGATGGAATGAAAAGCTATTGTAAATAAACATGGGTACAGCACCAGTAGGACAGCTATATCAATTTACGCCAGCTGTGAACCTGACATACATACTGTGAAAAGAGCTTGAGGTTAAGTAGGGTTGCATATTTGAAATAAGAGAATTAAACGTAAGACACAGAGTTATCCAGGGTTATTAACAAGCTGCTAAGTGAAGCACAATTAATTCTATACTTGCCTTATTAAAGATATGACTTACAGTATAATACCAGAGCTAAAATTCTAAAATAATCCACCTATTTAGTTCAGCTCATTGCGATAACTCAGTAGAAATTAGGTGGTGTAGTGAAGTATGAAAGCCATAACAGTACAGCTCTTGGGAGTTTCCAGGCATTCTAAATCATCACCCTAAACACCGAGGTACGGTGCCCAGCCTAAGGCAGCGTCAGCTACAAGGACAGAGCGTGACCCAGTGGTAACATCACCAGCAGTAATGGTACCGCACAGCAGCACCCAGCCCCAGAACAATGCTTTCCAATGCCCAAGCAGTCTCTTTGGCACTCTGACAGATTGGAAGAGCCACAGAGAAATCCCTGGCAATGTTTCTCAGCACTGCTATGCTGAGCTGGAAGTCATGCTGGTGTCTGCCAGGCTGCACACGTTCCACACAATAGCTGCTCATCCCTCTGATCCATCACAATTCAGCAGCAGCCATTTCCCTATGGCTAGGGCCTATTACCACTTCAGATTTTTGAAGATATTTTTGTTAGAATAAACACTTACCTAGAAACTTAGAAACATGGCACCTATAATAGATTAAAAATATTTGCATTCAAAACATCTTCCACTGCAAAATAGTGACTGTACTGTTATTAATTTTAACAGTATGGTTGAAGATCTCTTAAAGTAGAGAAAGGCGCATTAAGTAAAATTTACACAAAAGAAGTTATGGAATCGTCATGTAGAATTAGAAGGGAATGTTCATTTTTTAATTTTTTTATTATTACTTCTGCATTAATTCTCAAGTCTCAATTATTTCAGCATCTCAATGAATTAATTTTTTCAACAATGAATGGAAAAGGAATTATTCAGTGACGGAGTTAACCATGTCAATAGAAATATTTCACATTAAAAAACCCAAGATTTCATACAAGAAGTTAAAGCTATCTTAACATAGATTTATTTTAGTCCTCAGCCAAGCTGAAAATAATTTCAAACATTTCACACACAATAGAATAATTAAGATTTCAGCTAGCTCCATCATTGTTATTTGGAAGGAGAGTGAATTGACTGCTTTTCCTTTCTTCTCTGAAAAAAGGTTGTGGAATGGATATGTAACTCTGTACTCTTATTTGCATCCTCTGATACAGTATAAAGGTTGCCAGCACTGTCCTCCTGAGAGGTGTAAGTGCCACGCCAGCAAAGCAATCACTTTTCAACAGCAGGAGTTGTCTCCACGCAACTTGCACATCACATGGATTCCCTTGGGCTGTCAGATGATAGACAGGAATTTGTGACTGAATAAGAGTTATTCAACATCACCCTCGCCCATAGAGTTTGACTGCTCATTACCAAAAGCATAACATCAAGGACTAAAGAACCAGTGGCAACACAATCTGCCACAACCTTTGCTTCTAAAAGTGAGGAGTGCCTGTTAATTGCGGATGTGAATTTGTGCTTAATGCACAAATGCACAAAGTAGTCACCAACATAGAGGAGCATTCCAAGAAGTTCAAGGTATGCACTTAGCCTATCAAACAGAAGCTTGCTTCTTTGCTAATGCATTAAAATTCAGGAGTTTATCTTGCCCTCGCTTTTACCTAATAAGCAGAACCTATTGTAAGTCTGCCTGACACACATTTATACTTACACAACAGCTTCAAATAAACAACAGATACCACTAGAGATGAGGAAAAAATATCTTTGGATCTAATCAGTACAACACTGGCTTTCAAATGCATGAATGACATTTACAGATCATCTATAGGCTTTTGGTCTTCTTAAAAGATGAATCTTTCTTCAGAGAACATATCTTTTATCCCACAAATTCAGTGTGCTGAGATCTATCATGCTAAGAATTTATTACACTTGCAAAGAAAAGTATAACTGTCAAAATAAACAAGAGTTTACAGGGATCCTATATCCTGACATTTCATACTTCGTGTGGAACATTATGTTTCCCTCTGTGCTTACTTTCTCTATCTGAAATCAGAAAGATACGGGCTTAATAAATTCACACCTTTTACCAAAGCACAGATCAAGCAAACAGAAGTGATCAAAAATTTCACATTTTTACAAAGGAAATCATGGGGAGACATTCACAAAAGATAAGAAATGATTGATACTGATCTACAAAGATTTAGAAGAATAACCTGTCATGTTCTGGACAGGTCTAATTTAAATCCTGTCAGGCTCAATGGAAATACTCCCCTCAACTCCACTCTGCTAAGGGTGCAAGCCCTTAATCTTTAATCTTAACAAGATCTACCGGCTAGAATTTCAAGTTGGAAATACTTGACTGGAAATGGGATCACAGTTTCTTAAATGAGTTGCTCCCCAGCTTTCCAAGTTGTATAATGGATTGACCCATCAGTGGAGTCTTTAGGAAGGCACTGAATCTTGACTTAAAAGATATTTCAGTCACAAGGTTCAGACAGGAATTATTCAGAACTATGGACACACCAGGAAGGAACAGGTCCTCAAGTTGAACAGTTCGTTATATTCCAAAAAAAACCTGTTAACTGTTAAAAGGAAAGAGGACAAATAGATCAGCATTGTTGATAGGCATTTGGTGTCATTGCTCCAACCAAGGGGACCACAGATTAATATATCAATAAGGGAGAGCACTACATGAAAACCAACGGGAAGGTACTCATGGTTATGCATGCGGGATGACACCTGAAGTGTTATGCTCCAAACAAACAGCACCGCAGCTTCATCACGAAGATATGTTAGAAGCTATGCCAAAAGTCTAAAATAACACCGAATGTGTTTTTCTTTTGTGGCACCTTCTCTTTGATAATCTTCAAGTGCAATGCAAACATGAATTAATCAGTTTTTAAACAGCTCAGAGCACAAACGATGGCTTTGAGTGTCTTACAGACAGGGGAAACATGATAAAAGAGTTACAACTGTTTGTGCTGTAGAAGTTATGATAAGTACTTAATATAATACTACATTATCCAGTTTCCAAGTGAAAGGGTTTGTGGCAGCCTTCAAGAAATTAAGAAACAACTCATTAAGCAATGCCTTTTAAGAGGTGGCTCTGCACCAGTCTACATCTTGTACACAGTATTAACCTAACTCCGCCATGATGGAAATATTTAAGAGCTTTATTATAGACTTAATCAGTTTGGCAGGAAGACAAATAATGCATGTTTTCATCAATGTCACCCTCAAAGACTTTTGCTGCAGTTTAGTATGAAGCCCTCCATGGAAGTTTTCATTCTCTGGACATTAGTCTTATCATCATTTCCAAATGCTCAGGTAACAGTCCATCTTTAAAGTTATTTCAGTATTTTGCTATGTGAGGAACTCTTCATTTCACAGCTCTGATGCAATTGGCAATTATGGTATTTTTTGCTGCATAACCTTAGCTAACAAATTTTGTCTGTAATGGACCTGTCAAGCCCATGAACGTTCTCATACACAGAATCATCTTAGTATGCATTTGTAAAGGAATATGTCAGACATTTAATTGACAAGGACAAAGCGTTCGTTTAAAGAGATTGTGTAACCCAAACAGAGCCACCAGTAGCTGAAGTTAAAGCCCTCAAGTGGAATTCAAACAAAGGTGTTAGTGATATGAAATTGCACAGTTTGTTACAAATGGGATCTGCTTAGCCAGCACAGCAGTGTTAACTGCTTTTGAAAGAACATTCACAATATTAGCTTTCAATAACCCTGCACATAATATTCTTATTGATTTATTCTCATCGCTAAGCTGCTTTTGAATATCTGCACTAAAGCATGAATGTACAACTTTTTTATGTACAAAAAAGCAAGATTCTCACTTCTACAGAGAATTTATAGCCTAATTGTTTTTGTCACTGATAATGAATAATAGGTGGTCTAAAGCTTTACTTTCGTATAATAAGCAGAAAAGAAATCTGAAAGGGAGAGAAGCAACCAAATTTAATAGCATGCTCTAATCTACTTCAAATTTGCAGCACAGTGCAATTCTAAAAAAAATAATAATAATAAAAAAAAAAGACCCCAGTGAGTCTTCAAGTATCTTTAACCCTTGAGCATGGGCAGATGCAGTACATCGTAACATCTCCCGAAGACTTCAAATGAAAGCTCAATCAGGAAAGGAGAAAAAAAAAAACAAAACAAGACCAGACAGCAACCTGACAGAGCTGAAAATATGATACTCTCAAAGTCATTTAATTTTGGAAACTTCTCTCCTTCTAAATGTTTTCTGAAACTCTTTTACATATGAAACTGTAGCATCTCATCAGTCTCCAATAAATTTATATATACTAGAAAGAATTTCAGCTGTTTTCTTGGACAACAAGAAGGGATGCAATGAGCTGCTCTATTCTCTACTAAGATGCTATGAAGTTGTTCATTACAGACCTTAAAGTTCTAACTGCAAGCAAACCAATGAAGTGAAATTCTAGTTCCATGCATCTTGATGAACTGGAAAAATGTGTATATGTGACAGTCATGTGATCCTAAGTTACCATGCTTTCTGCTCACAGAGTATTAATATGTAATGAAAAGGCTGATCTGCTTTATTGATCCTCAGACCATGGTGAAGTGCTCTGGTGCTTCAAGTACACCAAAATGTTTCACTCTTCACATGCGTGTGTTGCATCATGCTAACCTTTGTGAAGCAGGTTTCATTCCTTGCCATGTTGGTGGGCTTTTCACCTTGAAATTGTTGACAGGAGAATAGAATGCTCTGTGTTGTATTTTTAATCTCTACTCAAATATACATCTTGCTGTTTTTCACTCTGTCAAGTTAATCCCCTGAAAGTATCATAAAATAGCAGTGAGGTATAAAAATGTAGAGCTGCTCAGTAGTGGGACAGAGCACAAACGTGCCAAGCATCAGCACTGAAGGATTCATCTCCCCCAGAATGGAAAAGGATCCCTTTGGGCTTTTACTTGTCATCTCAAACTGAAAGCTGTTTCAGCAGTAAGGTAACCTGAAATAGAAAACCTTGCAAATGAAGCAGTGTACTTTTATGCTTTCTAGGATCAGGTGTGTGTTTGCTTGCCTTTATTTTACTTGTCTTTACTCACTTCACAGCTTTTCCTTCCTGGGACTTAAATTATGAACTGTAGGGAGCCCACCTAATATTCCCTTTCCTGCATTTTACTACTTCTCACTCATGTTCTGACCTGTTCGTAACCATCTTATTAAAGCAATGTGACAAAAAAACTTTTGAGAGTGCTGGTACTCAGAACAGACTATATCACGGACTATATCAGCTGCTTTATTCCCAAAGCATACATTCAGGAAAGCAAAGGAAGCTTTAAGACTTTGGTCCCTGCATGGATCCATAGAAAAGGACTAGCTGAAGATCCCTCTTCCATGAGATTTATTGGATGCTGAAGTCATTGTAATCAGTGTTTTATAATATACGAATTAGAAACTTCAAAATACTATGCATAAAAGGTGAGCCTTGGCATTTTAATGAACTTCTAACTTTTCAGAACAGTCTGTAGTAGTTGAGTTCTCAAGAGGAATGGAATAAGTCACAAATGAGTTAATGTGCGTTCTGTGGCAGAGCCAGGTTCTAACTACAGAATTAAGTTCATGGATACTGCAGAGAGCCACTGAACTGCCATGAGACCAAAAATCCAAAGTCCTTCTCTGGAAACATCAGAACTCCTGCTGTGCAGCCTCAGTCTTAACCTAAGACTTGGTGATAAATGAGACGTCATATGTAAACTGAACTCAAATTCCACACGATCTGTTTCGTACTGACTAACATAAAAACTGGTGTTGCTAAAGCTTTAACTCAATACTAATTTTAATGTCCTTTAAATCAAGACATAGATTTTGTAATGGTTGAATGATTCCTGGAGCAATATTCTCCACTTGAAGCCACTATTAAGAAAAGTCAGGAGTTGAACTAGTTGATCCTCCACTTGATTTTAGCTACAGGTACCACTCTGTTCCTCTCTTCAAAATAGAGCAATAGGATAAATTTAAAACTGGCTTAATAGCAGGCATTAGGTACTAATGCCATCACACTGACTAAGTGAACACAGAGTACAGGAATACATTTCATATGAGTGTCCAGTCCATTCCCATAGGACATTTTTATACTCCATTCTGTCATTTCACAACATATTTGCTTGTATTCACATCCAATAAAGCAATAAAACACTGAAACCTGTGGAGAACCGGATGGATTCTCTGATGGGTAAAACAAACATGCAATATACGCATTAAGCTTCTACTTCTTGTATAGAAATCTTTCCACAGGAGATTATCTAGAGTTCTGTAATAAAAGTCTGTCAGTATTTCTACTGATACTGATTGGCTTACAGCAGGA
Organism: Phasianus colchicus; assembly: GCF_987193195.1. Lineage (NCBI taxonomy): Eukaryota > Metazoa > Chordata > Aves > Galliformes > Phasianidae > Phasianus > Phasianus colchicus. The sequence goes on along the minus strand of NC_143448.1, from coordinate 16,363,512 downwards.
AGGAAAGATGGACCAAGATTAGCTCAAGTTGGCTCTGACTCCTCAGTGAACCAAACAATATTAACATTTTTTTGTGACAATCAAATTGAGGGAAGAAATGTTTTGGAATACACAGAGTAAACCTATAGGCAGGGCCATAGGGGATGCTTTATTTATGTTATACTCATTTAGCAACCGTTCCCATAGCATGTGAGAATTAGGTTTTCATTTGCTTTTGAATGATTTAGAGTGTTAGGATCTGACCTTTCTGTGGGAATATGTTGATTTGATTAAAGTTTTGTCAGAAAAAACATTCTTTAGCTGCACATCTTCAGGCAGGTACAGATAAACACTCTCCCAGACAGCCAACAAATCAATGATTAGAGCAAATCAGTTCAAGCTCTACCAGACTTCTTTTCCTACTGGCTATTCAAGAATGCTTCTATCGATTGTTTAAGAAAAAAATCAGAAAGCTTTAGATGAACAGTGTGCCAAAGGAAAACCATTAAAATCTCAAACATTTTCATGAGATAAGAATATTTCCCACCCAAACACTTACTAAAACTACTTTAACCTGAGCTTTATAATTTATGATCAAGTGCTTTTTGCTGTAAGAAGTTACACTTCCCACTCCTGTCCATTATGAGATGATCTTAAAATATACTTGTTTTATTTAAACCTTAAGGATAAAACTGCATCATGAACACGCAGAATGAAGATTAGGACTCCAATTAAGGTTGCTATTGCTTCCATTTAGTAAATTAAATACTCATGGTTGTCTTAATAACAACTGTGTTCCCTTTCCCATGTAGATAACAATATTTATGGTTTTTAAAAAATCGGTTGCATTATCAGCTCTGGTTTTCATTGCTGCTAGACTCAAAAAGGCTGGCTTACGTATCTCAGTAAGCACCTGAAAAACAAAATTGAAACTGTGCTTTGTCCATTTTATGATTCAAACAGCAAACAATCTTCATTCTTCCATTTGGCGAGAGTGTATGATTTGCTTTTAAGTGTAGTTTGCTTATCAGGCAGCACCTGTGAAATCCATCAGCAGCTCAGCAGAAAGCAGACCGGGGCTCTTCAGAGAGCACACCAGGCACAGGCACCCTGTTCCCATATCCTGTAGCTCAGAGAAAGCAGGAGCAGAGTCACTTTCACTCCTTTGTTCCCTCATTTTGTTACTACCAGTTCTAACATTGCAGAGAATTGCCTACTTGGACTTCTCTTCAGGCTTGGTCCAGTTCTGGTCCTTAGAAGGGCCATGCTCATTCAGAATGGAAGGAGACAAAGTGCTTGGAAGAGAGATCACCGTTTTATTGAAGGTGTCTCTCACAGTTTTTTTATAGTCAGCGATGCTTCCTTTAACTTAAAACCGCAATGGTCATCAAAATTCTTGCAGATTCTATTACCCATGCATTCTTCTAAGAAATAGTGCACAAAATGCACTTCAGAATCCTCACAGTTGCCTATATTGTAAAAGACCACTTCAGACTAAGCCTTGAATTGTCATTGAGATATACTGGAGAAAGTGCTGCCAAAATGGGAATATACAAAACTGAATCTATGTTAAGAATGCACTTCACAATGGATATTATACAAAAATTCCTCTAAAGATTCAGTTCCTCCATTTCTGATTGAAAAGAATAAGTATAATCAATGTGGTACAAAGGTTTCTGGAATTAGAAAGACTACATATCAGATAGTGACTATTTTTAGTCAGTTGCAGTCCTAAAAATGTTTAGTAGAGTCTAAACAGGCCTGCTGTAATTGCATCCTCCTCAAAGCTTCAAGGATTTTGTGCCTGTGGGTGACCAAGGCACATGTTGCTAACTTCAAGTGATTAAATTAATTTAATGAAACAAGTTTCCATTGTCAGAAAGTGCTCTTACAGTGTAAGTAAACTTGAGATTTTTGCTTGATTGACTACTGAAGCAGTACAAAGAGATAAATAAAATTTAGCAAAACACCATGAAAAGAGAATTAAGAAATCTAGCTAAAGGGTAGGCACAATACAGAGGGGCCTGAAAAGTGTACTGATGCATAGGAAATTCACAGGACTAACTTCCATTAGTAGTAATTGAATTTACACATTCCAACTCCCATCACCATTAGTACAAGTCATCCCCTGACTCCGGCAGACAAGTAGACTCTAGGAAGTGGAGAGCAGAAAAAACCTGAAGCAAAGACAAAACTTAAAGCCTGTCTCATCTCTAAAAGCATCTGCTGAACAAAAGCAGCTAATGAGAACAAAGGCTTAGAAAATAGACAGATAGACACTTCATATCAGTAAATAACATCTCAATAGTTTTCCTACACCACTATTTGATAAACTTGGAAATAGGCTGGGTAATTACAAACAAAAGAATCGATGAAAGTGTAGCTATGGAGAAAACAACACCACTACATAACCTTATTTTCAATTGGTCTAAACAATTCCATCTATTCCAACTCCAAAAAGAAATCAATCAATCTCTGGATTTGCATTTTGATTCTCAAAGCACCACAGTGATGCATGCACAAATTGTGTTACATCTAAAATCACTGAGTACCATAAGCACATAAAATTCACAGTTGCTCCAAAGTGAAAACAGGTATAGGTAAGTCAAAGTTACACATTTCCCTGAAGTTCACCTTTGCTATCTTTTTGAGACTAAGCCTGCAGAGTTGCTCTGGCTGCTATTTCCCTTCACACCCAAGAAATATTAGCACCTTGAGGGAGAGTGACCAGAACAAATAAAAATCAGCCAAACCAAAATTAGAATAAGTCAGCAGAAGTGATTCTATGTCTCTGTAAAACTTCAGTATCTGTCATTACTGATGACGCAGCAGAAGATCTGTGCTCTCTTTGTAAGGCCCTGTGATTTTGCAAGCTAGTCCAAATGGAGACTTTACAAAAACAGTTTCACATTACCAATTACAAAAGGGATGAACAGAAGGTGAGAGACAGGAAGATGTGATAGCAAAGATGCCAGTAGAAGTTGTTTATAATAGCTATAAACTACGTGGGGAAAACATCACCCTTCTACATCAAGAAAGGCAATTTTCAGTCAAGATAATGTAGATGTCATAATAAATCATATGTTGGTATTCACATATCTATTAATCATCTCACAGAACGTGTCCTGGTGTCCTACTTTGCCTGTTGTAATGGCAGGGATAACCTTCTACAAATGACTGTGCCTCTGTGTTTGTAAGAGATGCAGTAGACTGCCAAAGTGACAAACACTTTGTTCTATGTACTCTTGGTCAGGGTGTGATAACTGCTGAATATACACTTTAATAACATGCCCAAAGCAGAGTACAGATGATAACAATGGCCAGATCAAAAGCAACTCCTGGCCCATTGAATTGAAAAGATGAAAGTAATTTTTTGCATTCAGCCCTCAGGAACAGTGATCAGGATGCTCTATCACCTTCCAGATAGAGGTGAATCCCATTTAGAATTTGAAGATTGGTTACTGCAATTGCTATTGGACTGCAGTATTTCAATTCAGGTGAGATACTCATCCTTTTAATCCTACACAAGCTTCATTTTCCAGCGCTAGAAAGAACATACACCAGATGTAATCACAACCAGAACAGCTTCAGGTTTACCCCTTTGGGCACATTCCCTCTATCTTTGCATTATATTTTTACACAAGATTTCCATGAAATTTCCAGAGGACAGCAGCTGCTAATGTGAAAAGAACCAGTAATCTGCATGTACAAAACGCAGTTCTTATGGGTCCAAAGCAGAAATTGTTCATCTGCCCAGTAGAGCCACACACAGGAAGACATTAGGCCATAAAGCCTATTACCTTCTTCAGAGCACTTTCCTCCTAGACTGCAGGATCATGAAAGGCTTCTCTGAGAGCTAGTAATACTTTTCAATTCCTCAGATCTGTTCCACTTGCAACAACTTCTGCTTGTATTTAAACAAAACATCCTTTCCCATTAGGCAATAAACATCTGCTGTGAGGTGTTCAGGGTCTACCAAGGCAAAGACAACTATATCTCACCAGTCTTTCCAAACTCATGCTCCTAATTGCCTGCTTAATGACTGGTAAAAAATACAGATTTGATGCATAAACAAGCAGCTGCTTCATCTATCTGGAACCCATTAAATTAGTTCAGTAGCTATCAGAGAAGTCAACTAACCCCACCAATCCTTCTGCTGAAAGCACATTACTACAAACACAAGCTGCTAGTATCACCAACATTCACACAAGGCATCAGAAGAGGTTATGACCAGGACATGGTTATGTTCCAGTCATATTACAGTGCTGGCATTTCAAACAGAACTCTTCTGTCCCACAAGTTCAATCCAAGACTGCATCGGGCTTTTTTCTTTCAGGTCAGCAGTAAGGAACATTTTAATTTTTAGACAGAATGCATATAATTGAAGATTGGCAGAGAGTAGTCTCTCAGATAAAAAATTAACTGCAACCAATTAACTAATGTAATAAAGATTCGTATTGAAAAGAGAAAAATAAGTAGTCGCCATTTCTCAGGTGAGCGCCCTGCTATGAAGCCCAAATGGATCCAACTCTTAACTTCACCACAGCTGTCCCTAATCCTCAGCACAGTTGCTCTGATCGTGTTGCCTGGCTTTTAAACAGGGCCCAAATTAACACAGCATCAGTACGTGGCCCAGGTATGCTGAAATATGCACACAGAGGGAAATAAGCTACAGTATCTGAGAACAGTTGCTTGTCTCTATTTTTAAATGTAATTTGCTAATGCTATAGTGAGTTGCACAGTTAGGTTCTCCGATGATTTGGATATAATCTACCTCAGGCAATAGCAAGGCTGGCAAGTGACCTCATCTATCCCAGTCAGCCCCAATTAGCCATTGTGTTGGATGCTTTCTCATCTACTGAAATAGGAATGCATTCGTTTTTGCAGCGTTCACTATAAAATCCAGAGTAGGGGTAGAATAAAAAAGCCCAGAGGTACTGTGAAATCAAGCCAAAGGACAAGTCAGAACAGAGCTTCAGATTTAGAAAAGTGCAAAGATGCAAACATAAATAGTTTGATTGGATGTTCACTGAATAACTCCAGAGGGACAAGAAAGAAAACACCCATTTCATTATCCTTTGTCATCAGAATAAGCAACGGACAGAGAAAATGCACTTGCATGAGCTAATGCACACTATTCTTTCCACAGAAAAGATCCATTTATCACATCTAATCCAATTTTTGTTTCTGAAAAAGACAGTCAAGAGGGCACTGTCAAGGCATTTCGGCACAAAGATCGATACACTGCAGCAGCTGTTGCTCACTTGGAAGACTTGGCTTCCTCAAATCCAAGGATTTAGTCCTCCTACCAGACACCACGCTTCATTCTCATACATTAGTTTGAATTAACATAAGTAAACCAATCTGATGTTAAACTGACAACATCAAATACCTCCTTTTTATTTGAATTTCACAGGAAATATTGGCAGGTGGAGAAACGAAGGACATCCTTCAGATCCTGTACAGAGCCACAGACAGCACTGCTCAGGGTTAATGACGGTGAAAACAAAGAGCATTGCTTTGATCAAGCTGCACGTTAAATATCTTCCTTCCATGCAGAAAGTGCCTGCTTACCATGTAAGCAGCAATTCTGAGCAATAAATGTTAAAGATTAACGTGTGTGAATACTGACCAAATCCCCAGTGCCCCATTCAGGTAGAATCCCATTGACTTTTTGGTCAACATTTAACAACAGAACGCTAGAAGATAGAAGCTTATGGGCTTTTTGATGAAAGCGCAGCCAGTCTGGAATGAATCGTGTGTGAACATTTCATTAACAAATTTTCACTCAGTTCATAAATATGCATAAATATTTGGGGCTTATTCTTTGCCATTTAGAGTCTGATCTAAAATCCTCTAAAGTCAATACAGAGATTTCCATTAACTTCTCTGGAAGCAGGCCCTGCCACTTAAGTTGAAAAGATAATGGAAACGAAAATAAATTATGTGCATTGAATATCTGTAAGATATTATAAAATTAACAGGAAAAAAAAAGTGTTATTCTGTCAACTCTAATCTTTATCTTCATCATTGTATGGGATTTTTTTCCCTCGCAAAGTCTGAAACTTGCTGCAATCTGTATTTTTCTTAAATTCCAATCTACCAGTTCCCATTAAAAAGGTCACAAATTAAACAGGCTGTCTGCTGCAAGGTCCTGTACATTTTATTGATATGCTCTTCTTGCTATGTCAATCAGGAAGTTAGCAATGAATAAATTCATCTCTGTTGGGGAAAAATAGCTTAAGTGCACTTAAAGGGTAAGGGTACTAAAATAGACAGTTTGCTAATTCTCCAAATGCCAAAAACAAACAAACAAAAAAAGTCTAGACATCCAAAACAGCCTCTATCTTCAGGCAATTTTATGGCAAATGAATGCACAAGCCTTTGAAGTGCCAACACTTATGACATTTTATTTGCATAATAAATCTTTCAATAAACTTTTCCATGCGCATACTACAATAAAGCAAGATGTACAGCTGTATGATTTGCAATGCAGTGCCCTGACAATCCTACACTTTTATTCATCCCATAGCCCACCCCACATTCATTTATTCATGCTCTACTTTGTCTTCCTGCAGCTTCAGAATGGCATTGGTAAGACTCAAATCATCAAACCAAATCATCTCTAGTACTTTTGATTATTTCAAAGCTGTTATATTACAGTTTTTCTTTTGGAAACTTTTGTCATGTCAAAAGTAGGTGTTAATTTACCATGGTTGATGAGTTATGAGATTACATTTAGCTTTAATTTCAGCCAGAGAGCAGTTTGGCCTGGTCTTTCAATCTCTGACACTTAATACTTCCTACTGCCCTGAAAAACTTCATTTCATAACTAAACTCTTCATAAATCTGCTATTTTAACATCTTTAAGCTTCTGTATGAATATCTCAACACATCTCAATTGTACAGGAAATACAGGAGCACTGTATGGCTTGTACAACAAATATTGATTTTTTTTGGAGGAAAAGGAAACATTTTAATAATTACATCTGCTGGTCTGAGTAAATTTCAAGTGAAGAACAGCCCATCAACTTCATTCCAATGGTGCTTTTTCACTTCAGTTACATTGGTATTGAATACACAGCTGTAGGAATAATATTGCATTTTATTATAGCAGAAATTGAAATTGTTTTCATGCCACAGAGGGGAGAAGCTTTTTCCAACAAACAACCAGGTGCTCTGCATATAGCAGAGCAGGACGGAAATAATGATGTCGAGTAAGCAAGGAAAAGAAAAAAAATAAAAAAGCAGAGGATAGTCTTATCCTCTCTGAAAATAGAAGATTCTTGAAGAAAATAAAGCTGGGCAGCCTTTCCATATAGTATTCTATCCATCTTTCCTCATTTCATGTAAAATCATCAGCTCTCAAGTCTCACCAGTATCAGTGGAGCTACTGACTCATGCAAAGTAAGGATGAGGTTCAATATTCCCTAAACACTTCACTTACCAAATTAAAAACAGACTTAAAAACCCAGGATTCTTCTCTTTGAATCTCTCTTTCAGAACTCCCCAGCTGCCCCTCCCAACTGCTTGCACAGTCCAAGGGAATTTGATTTTCTGTTTGTAAAATCTCTCATGAACTGTTTGGTAAGGAATTCTCCTTGTTAGAGAGCTTCCGTACTTGGTTTATATTTAGCTTCTACATTATTTATCAAACAATCCTTTAGCACATTTCGTGTATTTTTATTACTTGTTCATTTCATGCAAGTACATTCTGACCATCTCCTTTCAATATGCCATGCAAAATATTAACCTACTGCTAGTAAAACATCTAATACTGGATTCTGGGATTGCTTAAATCTATTGTGAATACATGAATACCTTACCACACACACACACACAGACACACACACAAAAGGCTGCTGGATAGCTTTGCATCCTTTGCAGTTGTTGTCTTGTTTTTTAACCAATTTTTGAACATTATCCCCTCAAGTTGTTAGTGTGAGAGGATTAGAATTTAGGAATGCTCATGTAGACTCATCTCTGGCTTTACACACTTTTCCTACATAGGATCATAGAATGATTTGGGTTGAAAGGGACCTTAATCATCTTAACTGCAGTCTCTATGCTGTGGGCTGGTTGCCATCCAGTAGATCAAGCTGCCCAGGCCCCCACCTTCTCTGGGCAAAATCAGGTACAAATCAATTTCTTCAGCTTCTCATCTAAATCTGTAGATCACATTATGAAATCTGTCAATTAGGCTTTCTTGGTCAGTTGATATGAGCTTCAAGGAACTGCTGGAACTAGAAACTCAGCTACTACAAACATTAAGAAGGAAGGAAAGCAGCCTTCCTACTCTTAGAGTCAGCTTTGCATTACTGACACAAGGTATGCCCATGACAGGAAAGGGTCAGTTTGTCCAATATTTCCTCATGAGAATAGGGGAAATCAGCAAGTAGTAAAGCCCTGACTTTCCCACAGTAAGAAACTAGATGGAAAGTGTGGAATAAGGTTCTTAGACCAGGGTGGAAAGTTTTACAGATCCCCCATTCCTCATTGCTTATGTTACCAGTAGGAGATGGCTTTTGGAGCTCACTGAATAGGCAGTGGAGCTCTGCTTCCATTGCTGTTCCCCTCTCTGAACAGGCTTCCAGTTTTACAATCCCAGCTGTAACATGGCACATCTGTACTTCTGGATTCCTTGACAAAGTCCTATAACTTGACAAGCACAGATAATTAGAGCAAAAAGATATCTACTAATGACTTAAAACTAAGTGCACAGATTTAAAACAGCTTTTAACAAAAGCTGAAAAGATATATCCTTCCAAGCTGCAAATATATATATATATATATATTGGGAATATATATATATGTACAGTTTTTAAGAAGAAACAAATTACAGTTTCTATAAAGCATGAAGAACTTCTAAAGGAATAAGATAATGGGACGAGTACAAATGGTATGAATCAGGAGCAGCCAAGTCACATTAATGTGCTCAGCACTGAAGAAAGAAAACTCAGATAACTGGATCAAAGAATGCTGCTGTCAAGGCTTTCAACAGCCATGTTAGTCACTGGGAGAGTGACTACTGATCTTTTTCTATCCTTCAGACTCTCTTTTTCTCATTAAAACAAAATCTTATATATAATGAAACATTTTTCAGTGGGCAAAGCAACACTGAACAGGTAGCAAATGATGTCTTTCTCTTGCACAGAGACAACAAAGAAACAGGCAGTAACCTTGTTACAGTGACAAAATTCACCACGTTAAATGACAAAATAATGCCAATTCCAGTAGTTCACATCCTTTAGAATCTATATCCAAATTAACTATTCATTGGTGACACCATCGGTAAGCTCAGAACAAAGAACAAACATCTGAACTCCTTCAGAAATACATTTCCCGTGGATTTATCCAGACTGAAGTGGAGGAACTTCCAGCCTCATGGAAGGCTGGAATATTTCCCACTTCTCTATCATATGCAAGAGCTCTGAAACTAATGGAATTTTACTTCTCTCATTTATAATAGCCATGGCTAGATGTTTCCAGGTAGTTCCATTTGTAGAAACCTTTCACAGCAAAGCAGTGTAAATAGTTAACTAGTTTGAGAGTAACTATTTCCCTGTCACCCACTCTGCTAACAATAGCATTCCAGATGTTTAGTTTTTACTGTTTAGGGTATAAAACAGTAATAGCTAGCTCTTATACAAAGCTTTAATAGTGCATTGCTGGAGCTTAATGTGATTTAGAAAAGATGCCATCATCGTTTTCCCCATTTTGAGAAGTGGAACATGAGCAAGCAATCAAACACCAGAGACAATCACCCCTAAACTCCTAGTGCAGCACTCTGCACCAGGTTATATCACTTTCTAAAGCTGGTTTAATGGAGCTGCTTGTTAAAAGCGAATAGAAGAGCACCCTTTCCCTTCAGAGCATTTCAAGAAAACCTCTCCAAACCCTTACAACAGCAAACACTGACCATGATTTTTTCAGTGCAGACTTCAGGATTTAAACCAACTGATGCTTATATCAGCAACACTGTGCTCCATTTTAGTTTTGTTTGCTTGGCTGAGAACAGCAACCTATCCTCCCTAGCTGCCATGCCCCCCTACCTTTCCATCCATGACAAGCAAAATTATAGCAGCTTGACTGCCATAGATTCACTGTAGCATACACTGACATGTCACACCTGGTATGCAGCATTCAATTAGTCATTCATAGATGCTGAATTTGTGGCAGGCAAGGTCAAAAGCCAAGTTTGAGCAGGTATTAGTCGATTTGGCATGTGAACAAACACTGAGTGAAGATGCCAAGAAACCATTGAGATAAATTGTCAAATGAGCAGTTGCACAGGGGAAGAAAGCCTATTAAAGTTATTGCTGGTGAGAGCACAGCAGAGCTGAGTATTCCTAGTGTGAGCATCAGAAGCAAGCCTGTAAACGTATTTGCAAAGCATGAGGTTTGTCAACATTTGTTAATAGATGCCATACTGTTAGCACCAGAGCTAGGCACACCATATGCCGAGGCACAGGCTCGCAGCCATGCCGTGATGAGGTTATGCCCTGTGCTCAGTGCAGGAATTCACCTGTGCCTCAGATGCTCAGAGCTTGTCCTGGGGGACAGAAATCATCACTTCTGTTGGAACAAGTGGGTGATAATAAAAACAGAATTGGCTTTTTCCTCTATCCTCACTGTGCTAACTAGCACATCGAGTTGATATGGATGAGATCAGCTGCAGGGCATTAACCTCCATACTGTAAGCAAGCACTGGGAGAGACCCTGATGGAGATCTGTCTCTGAATACTTATACACTCTGCCAACATCCTCTGTTGCAAAGTTTGCTTTGTTTTTAATTTATTTTTTTTAACAAAAATCAATAGTATTTCTATTACATACTTGTCCTCATCCCCTGCTCCTTTTTCCTACATTCTAATCTCTTTCACATTGATTGCTGACATTCAGACAACTTTTGTCCAAATGTACCTCTAGCTCAACACTAAGAGATACAAGGGTAAGAGGACCTGCCTTACAGCAGGACAAATTTTAAGCATCTTGTCTCAATAACTTCTTTTAACCAAGTAATCAAGAGAAGATGGACCAAGGACTACAAGATCCCAAGTGATGAAGCAGGGGGGCTAAAGCCTATGGAGTAACAGGGCTATGAAGGACAGGTCTCTCAGCACTGCAGGATGCTCCAAAGACTCAATAAAATAAATCAGTTCGCAGAGTGCATACCCACTGATTTTTTTTTTCATCTAGCAGCTACACTGTGCAGTAGAGGAGACACTGCAATCAATACTGCTAAAGATTGAACTTCAGTTCAATTTGTTTCTGCCAATCACATGTATGTGGCATATTTTCTTTCACAAGTAGCTTTTGGGACAACTGGAACAAATATGTAATTGTTTATTTCTGTATGTGCTTATCTGCAGGTGCTGTTTATTGCTGTGAATCATCACCATCGTTGTTGTTCCTGAACACATCATCACTTTTCTCTCTAACAGCATGTTGTATTGCAGCTACAGTGTTCAACTATGGCATTAAATGGGCAAAAGATATTGCTTCCCGCTTGTACCAATGCAGACACATTGTAAACCATTGTCTTATGGAAGAAACCCATTCACAGATGGAAACTAGGAGTAGATCACATTGAACTAACTTAGTGCACTCCTAAAGCTCTTCCTAGACCAATGCAGCACCTGTCACAACTGGGTACTATAATACATTGCAATATCTCCTAAATGTTGTGTTTCCCCTCTTTTCATATTTACTTTCTCATAAAGTTTTGTATTTGATATCAAAGCTCCCTGAAGTATCTGCCAATGCTCAGCATCCCAAGGGTCCTGTGACTCTGACCCAGCCCATTATTTTCCAGGTGCTAGCATTAGTTACCTTCCTGCTGCTGTAACAGATGCCTCACTAGAGAAACACAGACTACTAAAGATTTTAGCCCAAGAATTCTTTTCCAGCTTACAGGCCATTGAACTGAGAAACGTACCAACACATCTACTGCCACCAATTCAGACCTCCATCAGCTCAACATCTGCTTGTGCTTCACGTGTGTATTTCAGCAGCTCTTTCCCAGTGAGCAGCACCTGAACTCAAATATAGGAGTTTCTGCAGAAGTTATCCTTAAGAAAACAAATACTTTTGATCTGCAAGAAAAATTCTTCAGCAAAGAACAATAAATAGTTTTCTCCACTTCTAGTTCACAAAGCATATTGTTCATTCTGAATAAAAAATCTGGATCTAATTGTTTATAAATAACCACAACTTGTAACAGACAAGCTGTGGAATTCAATGGTGTTTTGCTTCCTAAAAGTGTTCTTTCTTTATATGATGTCTCCACTTCAGCTGTATTCATTCAGATTACAAGCTAATGGAGGCTGACAGCACTAAAAGGCAGTCTGACCTCTGTTATCTTAGCCAGAGATGCATCTCACATCATAAAACAGAATAAAGGGTCATGCCTTTAAGTGCCACAGCAGAACACAAAAACAGGGAAAACAACATATTTTTTTACACCAGATTTAAACAGGCCTTTGATAGTAACATTTTATCTGAGCCGTGAAATAAGTGACACAACATCCAACAACAAAGAGCTGAAAAATCCTATGTACTGAAGTCACAAACCACATAGGAAATTTAACAAGAATCATAACAAGGAGGAGAAAGTGTTAATTATGCTTTCTTTGTGTCCCCTCAGACAGTTCATACAGCCATCAGAAAGTCATAGGTATCTAACTTAGGCTCTTAAATATGAATACATCCCTTTCTCCTCTCTTGCTCTCCAAGTTGTCTTCTATTCACTAATTGGTAAGTGTCAGAATGAAGAAAAACAGAAAATCCCGTTAGAAAACCTGCCTGTGAGTTAATACAGGAAGTGTCACGAGCATGTACAAGAGAATCAGCTGCAGAGTCAATATCATGAATATTTCCTACTAAATTTGCTCAGATTGATCTACTGCCTCAAGGAACACCTTGGGATTTGACTTAATATCCATTACTTGGATGCATAGTAGTACGGTTCCTGGGTTGGGGCATGTCCATACACTGACACAGAAGCAAAAACACGTGCCTTGGCTTCAAGTCTAGGATACAAGAGGTCATTTGACAAGGAGTATAATAAGATAGCACTGATTTGTGTTATCTGCAGATAATCAGAGCAGTCACTGATGCATTACAACACAAGAAAATTGTAAAGAATAGTGAAGCAAAAATTAAAAAGTGGTCTTGCAAATAGTACCTCCCAGGCCAAAACAGCAGCACTGGAGAAAGTATTTGTATCAATTGCTAGAGCAGCCTTTAAGTCTAAATTTACTAATGAGATTGAATAGGCCCTCTTCACTACTACACAAACACTAGGAGAACTTGCTGATTCCTTTCAAAATGAAAATATCATAACATATATCAGTAGAGTAGAATGTCTTCCACAATAGCAGCCCTCTTACAGGAGCACAGATGCTATAAAGTGGGAAGCCTGCATTACCTTGCTCAGAAAAGAAAGCCAAATTCAAGCCCTATCAACTGTGAGTTGCTATTACACCACAACACAAGCTACAGCAGCACTTTGGAAATTATTGAAATTGCAGTTGATGCAATTTGTCATCAAAGAGCAAGAATGAAATATAGGAAATGAAAGACATAAGCAGAAATGCTGACAATTAGGTTTTCTTTTCTGGTCATCAAAAAACTACTTTCAGTTCGCAATCATACCAGGGAGTCTCTTCCCTTGCAATATACAGTTTATATCCTTCCCATTTTTAAAAGGTACAATAAAGTCACAATCCAATATCAGTTTGTGAGATAAATGCACCCATGAGGAGAAAGGAATATTTTGAAGGAGAGTACTACAGATAGTGAGATAAGCATAGTTGCAGGCTGCTCAGAGTTGGAAGAGGCTGCTATTGCAACCTCCTGCTCAAAGCAGAGCCAGCCTCAAAGCCAGCCCACATTGCTCAGGGCTTCATCCAGTTGGGATTTGAAAAATCTCCATAATCTCCCCAGTTCCAACAGAGAACCGCTGTACTACCTTCAGCAGAGCTCTCCTGATTTAGGTGAATTAGAGTCTTACAACGAGGAGCTTTGCTGTCATTGGCTGAAATAGATTAGGAAAGCAGCCATAAAAAAAAAATTGACATGATGACACTTGGCATGCATGCCCTAGGTGAAATAAATCTTTGCCATCTTAATCTGTTTCTCCTGCAGGCTTGAGGTTAAACAGCCCATGCTGAAACAACCATTGCCTTTTTACAGGGTTACTGGTTACAAGGAACAGAAAAGGTTACAGTCTTATGAGTTCCAGATTCACTGCCACAGAACGTGGGAGTCTCCGAGGCATCTGTGCTGTTCCCTACATGGGGAATGTCAGGGACAACTGCAGTCCAGAAGACCCAGTACATAAAAAAGGGAATAAAAAAACTGCAGTGGACAAATGCTTGCAGACAGCTGGTGCTCTGCAAGAGCTCTCAGATTATTCCAGCTCCTACCCCTGACTGCTCCTTGGCACGTTTGGGAGTTAGCACTGGACAGGAACTATTCCCAACAGGCATTCTTCATGCAGAGAAAGAGGATTTAATACTGTAGACACATACAACAGCAAGATAGTTGATTCGTGACACAGTCCTAAGCATGTATGTGAATAGCTAATGACAGCTTAAGAGTTGCTGGAAGACGCTACTTCTATCCAGGGAGTCTTAGTAGACTTAATACCTAAGAATTAATTTCTCCTTTTATTATAACCTAGCCCTTCTCTGTCAGAGGATCAGCCTTTTCAAGTGACACAGGAAGATGACAAGGTAATGTTTTCACGTCCTCTTTACTTTCCTTGTCTAAAGCCAAGAGCATTTATTCACAATCTGTTTCATCTTCCATCCAAAGGAGGCTCAAATCCATGCTTTTCTCTTTCCCAAGAGAGGACTCTAATCTGTTAATGTGGACAAAAAACTCCTGTTCAAGCTGCAGCAGCTCTATCCTGGTGATAGTGTTGTTGCATATGCTATTTGAAAGAGCACTGTATACCAAACTGCTAAGATTCCATAGCAAGAGAATCCACGGTACACACAACCCAACTGAGATCCTGCAAATACCTTGAAATGAAGAACAATACAAGAGCTTGTATATTTTACACATGCATTAAAAATGACAAGATTTAGGTCATAGTTTGTGGTGAACTTCCTAATCTTTAGAATAAGATGTCACACAGAATTGTTAAGCAATTGATTAGATTAAGATGAATTAGATTAAATAAGAATTCAAGTATCATCATTTTGGTTTTAGGTAATAGGCTTTAAGGTGAAATCCTGGCATAGTGAGGTCAAGAGAGTTTAACAATCATCCCACTGGGAACTAGAATGCCATCCATAATGAATTATCATTCAAAATTGCTGATATTTAGCATCCTCGTACAGCATGGGGCTATAATTCTAAGTTATATGCATTTGAACTTCCTTATTTTAATGTCAATTTACAGATAAAAAACTCCTGAATCAACCATCAAAAGTGTCACTTTAAGAAAAAATGAGAAGGAATTTTTCTAGTTGAACATGCCTAAATGTGTCTACACAGCCACAGATCATCTTATCCTGCAACAAATATATTCAGACTCATGGTAGGCACAGATGAAGTTGCCGGAAGGGTGACTTTTAATCACTGCAGGAAATAAACAAACATCAAAAGAAAACCAATGCTCCAGACAGAAATAAACTTCATTGTGCTCATGTTCTTAAAGAGTCCTCTTGTGTCCTTACTAGGAAGTGAAATGAAAAAACAGCCAGCCAGCGCATCACAGTTAACTGTTTGCCCTCGTCAGGAATCCTTATTGTGAATACAGAGTGAGAAAATCTATTCATGTGTCAGATATCTTCAACATTATTCCATCCTTGAAGTGATATCATTCAGTACAGGCACAGCTTAAACACCAGTGGATAAATGGATTGCTAGAATATTGGTGCCTTAAATGGAATTCGCACCCCGGAGGAATCAGCGAGGAGGTGCAAAAGAGACTGAAAAGATGTGAATGCCACGTGTAGCTCTCCAGTGCTCTGCAATACTTCTGAGATCCGAGTCTGCAGCTGTATAAATTCCATCATTGACTTTGGAATGACCAGGATCTGCTACAAGTCAGGTTATTTCACTAACAATTCTACTCGCAGGAGCAAATTTAAAAGGAACAGTATATAAAGACATATCAAACGAACTGATACTTCATTGTGTGCATCCAGCTCTGCCACACACGATTGTTCCTATTGCTAGGGATGTCTGCAGTACCCTAGAATGAGTAATACCCCTGTCATAAACAGTGACATTCTCCATGTCAAGGGAAGCCTGAGCAGGTACAGCTGATGCTACATCATCTTCTCTTCTTCAGTGAAAAAATGTATCTGGTGCCCTGGGACAGAAAGAGATGTGAAACTTGAGAATGGGCATCTGGGTGGTATTACAGGTTGCAAGGGCAAACCACAGCAACCCAAGGTACAGCTTCTGTGTTTGCTCTGCAGCCCACGTGACATTCAAAGGAAACGCGTAGGCTGCACTGTCAAATTAGAACAGGTCAGTAAAAGAAGCGTACTGCTGAGAAGAAAAATACTGTTGTCACCTCAATTTTATCTTGTTTTCAATTTTTTGTTTATTGTTTTTCTTCTGGTGCTCAAAGAACAGAAATGTAATTATATGCACATCAGTGCACTCAAAGTGCTGGAAAATTTCCCATATAGGAGTAGGGAATGACAAGAAGTTCTGTGATTTGTTAAGGCTGTGTTAAAAACATGCACATCAGAGCCAAAACATTGGTGTATTGAAGGACTATAATTCATTTTAGAAATTCTTTTAAAACTTCTCATTTTATTTCAGTGTTGTTTTTTGTTTTGTTTTTAATATAAATACACTACTTTTCCTTTTTTACTCACTCCTTTGGTCTTTGCATGTTTTGAACAGTAGCTTGTCTTCAACTCACCCTTTCTTCTGACCAGGCTTATTTCCTGGTGGACCTACAAAGTCAGTACTTCCAGGAAAATTAATTGTGACAACTATGGGTAAAATCATGTTTTGTTTATATTTCAGGTACTAAGCAGATGCTACTAGATATTGCTACCAGATGTTCTAGAATTATATGCAACATTATGCTCAATTTTAACTTTTACAAAATTACAAGCTAATAAAAGATGACACTGCTATAGTCAAATGATTTATTAAAGGAAAAGCTATTAAATTCCTTTTAAGCTTCACCACCCCACTACCCCAAATAGCTCGTCACTGTATACATCAGTGAACAGATGCAAATGTCTGTATCATTTTGAGATCTCAGTATTATCCCATACAATAATTATATATCCAGATGCCTTTTGCTCTAACAGCCTCAAACACATCTGTCCATCTTAACCTAAATGCATGGTAAGCATTCATTTCATGGTTAAACTGCCTGCAAAGAGGACACAAGCCTGGAATCCAAACCCATCTCAGGATCATCTTTTTCTGCCACACAGATGAACTTGCACACAGATAAGGACATTTTATGCACTGAAAGCACTCTGAATCTAAAGGTTGGAATGATTAACTAACAGAGCATACAAGAGTTTGAAGTATTGCATTCAATTGCATTTAGACTTCGATTTCCAAATCGCTTAAAAGGCTGCAATATTTGTTACCATGGGGTGGGGTTTTGTTTGCTTGGTGCTGATGGGAGGAGCAGGGGAGAGGGTTTTTTGTTGTCATTGTTTTGGTTCCGTTTTTTGTTTGTTTTTAACATATGAAGTGCTGTACCCTGATGGTGAACAGAAACTACACACTTTATTTTGTGCAAGCTCCCCAAGCTGAAGTCACAGGGCAGCACACGACAGCCAGCGCGGCCAACATCCCTCCCCATCCACCACTGCAATAAACAGAAGTAACATCAAATAGGAGTGACAGCCAGTAATTATAGAACTGCAAAATTGTCGTGGATTCTTCTGTATTAATGAAGCCATGCACACATATAGAAAATCTAAATAGCTCCTTTCAATCTTCTAACAGGAAAATATACATATTAACTGATCCACAGATTACTTCAAAGGTTTGTATCAATCTGCACCTTGGCTAGGAAATTAAATAGTCCACCTAATGCTACCCTAGCACATAGCAGCAGAAGGTTCTCATCAAGTAAAGCAAATCAACTCAACTCAATGCTTGTGAGAGCACCCATGGAACAACATGAGGAAAAAGAAATATAAGTGCACAGCGGCTCCAGTTTAACTCCAGCAGTTAAACAGTTTATACTTAAGCATGCATGCACTACTGCATAAATTGTACCCAAAGCACATAATTCGGAGAGAAAAAAAAGAGAGCAAACACAAGAAAGGAAAAGGAGAAAGGATAAGGGAGATCAGCCAGAAACCATTATTTATAAACTTAGATATCTAACTCCAAGTTAAAGCATCCCAGCCTCGCTCCTCTGAGGTCGCAATAGCCGCACAATTTACACAGCTGAGCATCTGGCTCTAAATATTTCACTGTTCAAAATTCCAGTGTGCATCCTTGCGTAGCAGAGCTTCTCTGACTAATCACGCTAGAGGTAACCACGTCTTAAGTGTGTAGTTCTAAATTGAGTAATATTACCATTAATAACAGAGCCTAATTAAGACATCTATAATGTTTTTAATGAGAAAAATTGAAAGTCCTTCTGGAATTTTTCCAGTCGAATTAATTCTGAGGACTTTAGACGTTATTACAAGTAATGTTACAGGAATGAAAATTAGGTCTAAATTAGGACATGTCACTGTATTTAAACAGGAGGAAAAGGAACTGCGTTCTGTTTCCTCCTCTATATGACAGTCTCTTTTATAACATCTCACCGCAGGGGAAATGAAAACAGCACTTTGTGATCTTCTCTAAGCTGCTCTGCATATAGTTGTATCTGATGCATTTCTAAGGTCTGCAAATATTTTAACACTTCCATCTTGGTCTCTTTTTGCATTTCTGATCCATACTCCCTTGGTACAAATATTTCCGAAAAATCTTGAAGTGTCACTCGCTTTGGTTTGTGTGGGCCCGAATACTGTTGACTCTCATTTCCATGATTTATGCTTGTTCAAACAAGAACTCCCTCTGTAACCCTGCATGTGTAAGCAGGGAACACTTGTGCAGAAAAAATATCAGCTACAATCTGCTAGAAACGTACAGGAAGGGAGGAACCTGCGTGGTCCAAAACAGTGCTCTGTTAAGACAACAATGAGGCACTTTAAAGGCTACCCAACATGGTGAGTCTTTATTTGTACCCCTCACAGACCAGTTCTTCAAACTGCTATGCACACAGACCTGCTTTGCTGTTGCCTTTTCCTTACACATGCATCCTCAATGAGTTTAATTAATTTCATGGCTGGCTTATGCTGCCCTGAAGGCACAGAAAGACACAGTCCTTGCTCTTCAAAACAACTCATTTGAGCACTTGCTTTCATACCAGGTACAAGAGTTTGTCTTCAAGAATAGACAAGTTCAAAACGTAAGAACAAAGTCATCCCATGATCTGACTGGGTTTCATACAAAGATCTAAGCCTTCATTTAGTGGAACCTGAAGTGAAACTCCAATCTTAAGGCATAAGTTAAGAGGGAAAAAAAAACCCTACAAGTATTACTGTTAGGACTAAGAGAACTCACTGCAGTATGACAAAAGCCATGAAATTCACCTTTTGTTTTTACTGATCTACATTGTGGGTATGATCCTACAGGCAATATTCAGATACACCTTCACATACACATCTCTGCACAAACACATATATACACACACATGCAGCATTCATGTAATTGGAGTACCTTCACATTTCATTTCATCTCTCAACTATAAAATGCTTCTCTACCCTCATCTTTCAGTCCAAAACTCAAACTGGAATTCTGCAATTTGTGGTGCCTTAGTAAGCAGAAACGCAATCGTGTACATTTCAGGCAGGGCAGCTAATGAGGTTGTTTGTCCTTGAGAGCAGACACTGCACAAAAAGTGCTCTTTATTTATTTCTTTTGAATGCATTTTACTAATGCTGAGGAGGTTTTTAGTGCTCAGATAATATTTTGAATAGGTTTATAGCTTTCAACAATTAGTTATGAGAATAGCAAGGACATTTAGACATGTATATTCCCTAAAAGCCTGGGAGGCTTACTCTCTTCCAAATCAGTTTTGTATACAAAATGCCAGCTTAATTGAATTGTAAGGACTCCTCAGAGAAAGCAAATCTGATTTCTATCTTCTGTTGATACCATAAATATTAAAAGCAGAAAATAAACAAAATCCTTATCTGTTACTGATACATGACAGATACACATCTGGAATTTTTAGAAACATCAGAATTATCACTCTCAAGTACAATGCCAGAAGGATGACAATTTTGTAAAACAATGCTTGATTTTTAAAGTCTTGCAATTTAAATGCTACATTCTTTCAAATACAAAGAAATCTAAGAAAAAAAGATGTTAGTATTAAACTAATATATGCATATGACTGCCATAAATGTAAATTCCTACTTAAATATTTAACCCCCATATAGGCCATTATTACTTTGTTTCTTACTGAGTGTTTCACATACAGAAGCCTGATAGATAATTCAAATAACTAATTCTTAGCTGTTAGCTTTAACCTCTGCTTCAAAGCTTGCTATAAACAAAATCCATTTGCAGTATTCAGCAGCAAATTATTTGATGCATGACTTCTAGTTCATGTTTCCCTCCAAACCCTAAATTATTGTATATTTCAAGGCTGCACAGGATGCTATACACAGACAGAAGACCACCAAAGTGTTCGTGCAGAGAAGTCCGGGCAGCCAACACTTCCCACTCATTCCTTCCTTGGACCAGCTCCGGGGGAAACAGCAAACTGCAGCCAAGAGTGCCTTGGGAAGCACCTTCAGCTGCAAGAGAGAAAAGAAAGTAGTCTCTGCCTCACTACTTCAGAGTTGTTGACTGAGCTTAGAAGCAGGTAGGCGAATACGTTCTGGAGAAAGAGAAAACTGTAGTAATTTGTTCTTTCATGTAGAAGGAGAGAAGCATTTCTAGCAGACCACCTCCACTCCTTCCTTTGATCACATCTCTCCTGCAGGCAGCACATGAAGAGCACAGGGACCTCATTCTTTAGAAGTTTAAAACATGACAGGAACATGCATCCAGCAATTGCCCCCATGTGCTACTGAGTTGTTCCACAATGCATTGCTAAGAATACCTACATTTTTGTTCCATGATTCCCAAATATCTTTGCTCATAAATACCTATGAAGGTAACAAAGGAGGGTGACCTTAAAAGGGAGAGCAGCCTGATGACCTTAGTAAGCCTGTGCAAGATGAGGCCTACCCAGCAATGATAAAGAGCAGCTCAGAGAGAAGCCAGCAGCCCATCTGCCAGGTCTCACACTGATAAAATATTTTTCAGTGTCTGGTGATCACAATTTGGTGAGCAGAGGGTATAGAGTAAGTGCAGGAGAAACAAGAGAACTTGTAACATAAGAAATCTTTTTCTGCTTTTATTCTCAGATTTGTAATCATGCAACTTCACTTTAAAAGCTTACAAGCTCTTAATTTAAGTTGTCAAGCAAAGAAAATGACTGAGTGTTCCCAAAGAAATAAAAGAAAAAGACAAGACAAAACTAGACAGGAAGAAGGAAAATATTCTTCAAAACACATTGATCTCTGTGTTATTTTACTTTCTGTACAGCATGGATGTCAACAATGTATTTCAGATTATTGAACAAGAACAAAATGATAAAAGCAAAGCTTCCCCTTCGGGTGAAGTCATTCTGTTAACCATAATTCCCCAAGCATGCTAAAAATACATCTTCATTGTCACAAGATGACTGCAACCTATCTTTAAGGCAAGGATTAAATGTCAATAGTAAGATATGCTGCAGAAATGAAGCAGATGTATCTTAATTCTAACAACAACAAAAAAATCTATTTACTGCAATTAAAGTTTTAGCTGTTCTAATAAATAGAAACAGTGCAAGACTCTTTGCAAGGCTTTCCCCCCAACAAAGCATGCTGCTCAGGGCTCTCAGTACCAGGGACAATGAGCACTGACAGGTGGATTTGGGTCTCCCAAGCTGCAGCTGCCTCTTTTGCTAAAGGCTTCCCATAGGACTGTATGAGCTACTTCTGTTGCTTTTTACTTGAAATTTATCCCTTCCTTGATAGGGAAGGAGTAACCTTCCTTTTAATAAACTAACTTCACAAAGAAGTTGAAAAAACGAAAGTTAGTGATTCAGTAGCCTAAAGAAAGGGAGGTCCCTTGCTTATGGTGTTCCTAACAGCCAGCAATGCAGTTCTGCCTTGAAAGATTCATCCACTAGGTATACACTTAACTATAAGAAATAGCTATAAAATACAATTTAGAAGAGGCAGTCCCGGAATAAGTCCTTGTCTTTCCCTGTTTTTGCACTGCAATCCATCCCAGGGCCTGTCTTCATGCAAATCCTATCCAGCTTGGATTTTGCAAGATGCAAGCACCTCACCATTAAGCCAGCCACCAGAGGAGAATGGTGTCCAGCAACTCTCGAATCTCAGCTCATCCAACTCTGAGCTGTGCTCTTAGTTATATCCTCAAAAGGACAGAAAAGCTCATGGCTTAATTTCTAACTCTTCCAAATGCTAGCACCTTTTGACTAAGGACTTGTTTTTGCAGTTTCTCATTTATCTGCTTCTGTCTCTCTGGAGCCAAGATATTAAAATCCCTTTCTGATTGGCCTCCAGCAGTCCAGAAAAATCTTACAGTAAATCCTGCAGCTGGAGACACACTGCTGGTACTGGCTGGATGTGCTAGACAGCAAAACGAAATAAATGCCCACTGTAAGAAAGAGCATTAACTTAGTTTCACAGAGCATTTAGAGTCTTCGATTACTTTCGGTTTCTCATGGTTTATAAAGCAACTTGTGAAAACTTGTGAAGTTCCCTGCAAAGCAGACTTGTTGTTCCCTGCCACCAGACCAAGCACCAGTGCAATCAGCCTGGCAAATTTACTCAACCTCTGGAAACCCTGCAGGTCTCACTCCAGCAGGGTCTGACAGATGGTAGCTGGCCATCTTGGCACGCTCTTTATTTTAAATTCTACTCTAGAGGGGCTTCTTACTATTAGGATTCAAAGCCCTTTGCAAATAGAGAAAACTAGGCAGAGGCATGCTCATTAGGCCTTACAAACCCCTGGATAGCAGCAGCTTATCTTTTTAATCATTGTACAAACACACAACAGCCACAGGTCCCCAGGCTGATGCTGCAACCCTGAGATCTCCACACAAGTCCATTCACAGAGAGATATATGTGGAGACTTTTAGTTTCCAGTATGCTTCCTTTTTGCATTAGAGACACAGTTTAATGTTGGACATGTTAGAGAATGTTACAGGCAGCAAACAAAGGGTTAACACTTTGCAAAGTGCACTTACAAGACTGTTCTGACATTTCAGAAGTTAAGAGGAACTATTCTTAGCCGTGTCTAATAATATTGCAGTTTCCCACCCATGGAATCTGTGTGCAATCCTCCATTGAATTGGCAGCCTTTGGTGGTATCACTGCCACGTGATTTGAACCAGGCAAAATTCAAAAACATTGCCATAGCACTGTGTAGCCAGCCTGAAAATATCTTCACCGCTCTTGGGAGATGAGTGATCCCTTTGGAATTGGTTTTTGGAACTGTAAACTAATGAATCACTAACAGCTTTAAAGTAGACAAAATGTATTGCAACACAGCATGTAGTGCAGCAGAACCGAAGGAAATCTGTTTACAGTTCTTCAACAGATACTTGAAATCAAGATGCTCAAGAAGGATGAGGCTGTTAAGAGAAAAAAAAAAAACCAAAGTTTCAAGT
Organism: Phasianus colchicus; assembly: GCF_987193195.1. Taxonomy (NCBI): domain Eukaryota; kingdom Metazoa; phylum Chordata; class Aves; order Galliformes; family Phasianidae; genus Phasianus; species Phasianus colchicus. The sequence continues at coordinate 16,339,787 of NC_143448.1, read as the reverse complement.
GCTGTGAGCACAGTTATCTCTTCCATGGCCAGCAGCCACCTTTGGCTCCAGAATATGTTCTAACCCTCCAGGGTTACCAGCCAGCACCACACGGCAAGCAGCAGCTTGATCCACATGGAAACATGGCTGGGGATGGAGCAAGAACGAGCCCTCCTCTGGGTCTGTTTGTGTTTGTGCTTCAGGGATAAGCACCACAATCAGAAATCACTTCTGTCACACAGCCACATTCACAGCTTAGATACCGCGATCGTGACCACAGCTGCCTGGAAACCTTGTCAGCAAGATTTATGCTATATTTGGTAATGGGACAAGGCTAACCCCAAACTTCTAGTCAAGCCAAGGGGCAGCCTTATGCTCACAGCTGGTGGGAAAAGACACTGTTTTGCACTCCAGATTCCTGGTGAAGCAGCATAGCCTGGAGAAGCTCTAAAAAACAAAGTTCACACGGACACTGCTGGGCAAGGGGAAAGCCAAAGCTTGCAATTCCCAACCTAAGCCACAGCTGTTTCTTGAGAAAGCTCCCTGCCCTACACATGTCCAGCCAAAGTTGGGCTGTTACACAAATAAGTTGCCTTGAGTTCGGAAGAGACTAAGCAAAGAGAAGCACAGCTCTGAATGCAGCAGTTAAAACCTCATCTGCAAAAGATGGCAAGTTTGATGTTGTAGTGGTTATCCAGAGTATAATTACATATTTACAACAAAGAGTTACTATGAATAAATACCAAGAGACTCCTTGCTTGAAGGATGATCTCTACCCACTAGACTGCAGTCACACTCTCTTGCCTCCCTTTCAGCAAGAAGTGTTGCCGATAGCACTGAACAAAACAGAGATTTGTATACAGGTACAAACACAGCCAGCTGGTCAGGTAGTTTACTGATTCACAACAATATATGAAAGAAGGGCAAATTAAAAGGCGAGCTGTTTATTATATAAGTGGATCTTTCAAGATTTGCTATTAAAAAATTTAATGTAACCACGCCTGCAGAAAGCAACTACACAGTGAACCAGGAAATAAGAAAGTGGGATGAAAAGCAAAAAATTTTTCTCCCTACTGCACTGAGCTTGACCAGTATATGTGAGGCAGAAGGGTATTACAAATAAATCAAGAAGGAGCACTGTTTCCATTTCACCAGCTTCTGACCCTAGAAAGATATCCTAATTCCAGTACACAGGTCACAAAAGTAGGCGTAGAAACGCCATATGGGAGACATATCCTCTACCCCAGTTGCTGCATGGCCTTCTCTCCCTCCCTCGAAGAGGCTTAAGAAAAATATGTACTCTTCTCTCTTAGTCTAAAGTCTCCCCACCCCCAAAGCCTGGCACAAAGCTCTGCACACTGTGTACGCCTCTTGCTTACAGGCTGGAAAAGATGTACTGTGTGTACTTCCTCTGCTTCTAAAGCAAAGGAATGTGCTCACAAATCAGAAACAGTTTTACGAGGAAGAGGAGGGAGAATCTTCTGTTCCCATCATATTTCGAGCCATATTGAGAACCCCACACATTCCTCAGCAGCAGTCACAGCATGAGGAGCAGCAGCATAACAGGCCTGGCATGCCCCTGACTCAGCCACTATGCTATTTTAAAAAACCCAGCCCTTCTAGGACGGGTTAGTTCAGGGCAAGGCAGAGCCCTGCTGGGGATCCTCCGCACCACTAACTGGGCAGAGACACTGACACCATACAGAGCCCACGGAATTACTTGCTTTTTAAAACTGCCCAGAGCAGTATGAAGGAGAGGCAGCACCCAAGCTAAGCAAGGTTGTCAGCTAGCTTGGGAGAAACACAGAGCTCCCAGGCACAGCTCAACAAGTCAGGGCCCCGCAGCACCCCTGTGCAACACACACAACTTCAGTCTAGAGACTGTGGAGGAACCTTTCCATGGGTCTTCTGTATTGGTACCACTGATATTAAGTGACAGTTGCAGTGATACCTTACACTTGAAGACAGTCTCCTACCCATCAGGCAAGCAAATCAAGACCAGCATACTGGTTATACAGGCATCAAACACTAAAGATTTTTGGGATGCAGCTGACCTGAACTACAGTCACTGACCTAGAGAAAATCAGAGCTGACTTGAACTTCTACTCCAGTAGCTTCCCAGGTCAATTCACATTGTCTGGTACAATAGGTCTCAGTTCCAGAAGCCCCTGTGCTACCAAGGCTGCCAAGCAGGAGTAAGAATGTTAATTTGCTCACAATCTTTGCAGTTTTTCTTGCACATGTTTTGAGTAACTTTCCCCCCCCCCTATAATTTCCAGTATTTTAAAATGTCAAATGTATTTACACTGTGTTCTCTTGCACTTCACATGAATCATGAGTCATGCAAACACCACAGAAATACAATGTCAGAAACAGACCCATTGTACATGAATTGTATGCTCAGTTGTCAGGGGAGAGTTGTTCCATTTTAAGGACAAAATAACCTGCACAAACATTACAGCTAGTTAGCAAACATGCCAAAAGTCATCCTCTCTTCTCTTTTATCTTTACTCTTCAGCTGACCTCCAGAAGATGTCAGAAGATACATAAAATGGCATGGATCTGCAAAATGGTATTAACAGAGGTGAAGGAATGGTGGAGAAGGATAAAAATGCCATAATATCTAAGCCTGTCTCACAGAACATCAGAGCACTTCTCTCTTATAATTGCTGGTCCATAATACTCATTTCAGCAAGGCATTGCCTTGTTCTGGGAATTGGCTCTTCTCATACTTAATGCCAGAAAACCATAAGAGCTGAACTCTCCCAGGCCTCTCTGGAACACACTTATTTCTATTGGTATTCAGTTAAAAAGTATGCTTGCGTTACACGTGACACATGGGAAGTGATCTAGTATACATAAAATCTTTTCAGACTCTAAAAGAAGTGACATAAGGAGAAACTCCAAGGTGCTGTCCTGCAGTGAAGGCTGCTTTAGCCTCATACCTTATCCCCATTCAGCTTGTTTTCCCACTCTCTCCCCATGCAAGTAGTCAATTAAGGGAAAGACATTGCCTAGGTTTTATTTCACCTACACTTGTAAAAAGTTTCTCTGAGAATCAGTAGAATGGATTTAATGATCATGAGCACAACAATGCTAAACAAGCAGAAAAAAAATATTGTCCATTAAGACAAAGCATGCAGCAAACAAAAATAAAGAAGTCCAACCAAAACATAAAATGTAGAAGAGACGAATTCTGTGGCTGGGCAGTTAATGAATGCTCAGAGCCAGGGAAAAGATACAGAGTTAACAAGGGATTAGATTTCCTGCCTCTTGTAAATTAGTATGTAATATATATGACAAAGGCGCATAAAAGAAAGCACCAGCACCACTGTTTCTTGTTGCTGACAACAGACAGAAGCAAAAGCACTGGATACAAGAGTCAGCCTAAACTAACATGTAGGATTACTGAATTTCCATATCTTCATTTAAACACGGAGTCACTCTCTATTCCAATGTATATCTGCAAAATGGATGAAAAAAAATATTTTCTAAATGCTAACAGCTGTAAATAAATTACATTATATTCTTTCCTCCCCATTCTCCCCTTTATCCTTCTTTTGTTTTCCCTTCCAGCTGGAGTGGTAAGTTTTGATCTTTGTTCTCATATTCTGTCAACGAAGAAATGGGGCAAGAAATTCAGCAGCTATGTCAGCAAGTTTATTACTACTTAAACCCAGCACTTCAGGCTCTTCAAGAGATCAGCAGCGTAAAACCATTACCAGGACAGGTAAATTCAATACTTCCCTCCAACCGCCAAGTGCAGCTAGAACTAAACTGCCTTACAGAAAGGAGAGTTTTAAGAGGTCTATGGCCCAGGCAATGCTTGCATAGGTGGCAGTCTTCAGTGGCAGTAGATTATGGGGTTTTTTGTTTATTTGTTTGATGTATCTGAACTTACAATGTGAGAGGTTAGTACACAACTATTGACAGTATAATGCATAAAGTTGCCTACCTACCTACATCAGTGAAAGATTGCAGTTTAATGCTGCACTATCTCCAGGCAATCTGAAGTCCACCCAGTGAAAAAAAAAAAGCAGAACCTATTTAAGATGCTAAAGAAATGTGACTTTGTTTAGGTGCATCTGTTTTTTCTCGTGCTGCAGGGAAACCCATCATCTTCTGATCTGCCACCAAAGGAAAAATCTCACCTATAGGTGAGTTCTATAAGCATAAAGATTAACATAAAGAAGAAAAAAGAACAGGGAGTAAGTTTCAAAAAAAAAAAAAAAAAAAAGGCAACAACTTAAAACAATGTCGTGTAAATTATTCATCCTTTAAATGGTTCCATCACCAGAAGTTCTAGAAGAAAAAAAAAAAGAAAAAAACTAAAAGCACTCAGACTACCTGATTTTTTTTTTTTTTTTTTTTTGAGCAGACAAAGTGGAACAGAGAAAAGTAATCAAAGAAGGAAATTACAGGTGTGCTGGTGCTTCCAGCCAGCCTGGAGGTAAGGCAGTGAGAGCGGCTCATGCTGTGCATGATCACTTTTTTCTTTCTCATACAGAAACCAGAAGTCAAGAACAAGTTTGAAAAGCAGCTTTGTTCAAGTTCGAGTTCTGGCAGACAACCAAGTCTGTTTCTATTTGAGCCATATTCCTTCAGCCACCCATAATCAATGTTTAGTTCCCACACACAGTAAATAAGAAACAGGTTCTCTGCTTTGTATGCTTGTGAAAGAACAAATGCTTTGAAAATTACATTCTTCAGAAGCAAATGTGAAAAGACTGCATCCTTATTTCAGAGGAACGTTATCAAACAGGAGGAGGTGGTTGTTCCACAGTCAGAGAACAGCTTTTAATAGTCCAAACAAGTCTAGAGTTCCTCATATTTTGGGCTTGCAAGAAATAGTGTCTCCCCTCAATCCAAAAAAACCCGGTGAGATTTTAGGACAGCAACATCATGCTTCCAGCAGGTAGGCATAGAATTGGAACAGCCATGACCAGGCAGCTCATCACCTACAAGAGCAACATAGGCTTCTGGCAGCTCTGCCACTCCAGTATGCGGAAGGAAGGAAAGACAGTGTTCCCATGATATCACAGTGATATCATGTTGATATCATATCAGATTGGAACAGACATGGCTAGGGTGGAACATACTCCACCTTTGAGGCTATGTCTCACATTGGGGTGGAAATATCTGTAAATATCACTTTTCCTGTACCCAAGCATCCAAGCATCAGAAGCACAGCTGTATGTATATTGTCTGTCATCTACCCAAACTCACTGCCAGCCCCACCCCCCTCCTGTTCCAAAGGAGGGTTTTGCCAGCAGCCATCATGTAAACTCTAGTGATAAGCAAGTACATATTTTCCTTACACTTAGGAAAACTCTGCAGTTATGGTTAGCTAAACACTTTCTTTTTATAGTTCCTCTGTTTGCAAAAATATAAGCTGTATAGAGATAGACAGTTCTTTGGCAAATCATAACTAATTATATTTTTGAGAGTTGAGCAGGGTTATTAAAATAATATCATGAACACCAGTTGCTGATTGGCCTAAAGACTGAATTTATTCCAGGCTCCCTCCAATCAGAATTAATCTTTCAATAGCACAATGAACTGTCACTTCTGAATCAACACCAGCAGCAAAAATGACAGCAGCCTGTATCATTACTCAACTAAGATAATAGAACTAAAGTCATTGGAACAGGCAGATGTTGGAGGATGTCTCCCATTTCAGAATAATGTTCCCGTCATAACTCAACATTTATTTTAGGGAAGCAAGGATAAATTCATTACTATTTGCAGGGTGCTCAGATATAACAGTAATAGGAGCCATGTAAGCTTCCAATACAAAGACAGTAGAAATGCACATGGTATCAATACTAACCATCCTTCACCTGGATGACACAAAGCAGGGCAATGCAATCAATCCATGCCTGCCAAAGACCTGTTCCTGTGTTAGAGTGCACAACAGTAATCTGCCATTGCAAACTCAGCGCTGAAGTGATGTGAAAGAGAAGTAATTTCCACACGGTGCAGTATTCCATGCTTTATTCCCAGTAACCTTATTTTCCAGTAGCATGTTGTGTCTGAAATCATCATCTAAAAAGCTGTTTGCCAGATTGCAGTAATCAGTATTCCCAATGCACAGAACGATGCATTTCTGCAGCCATAACCAAACTGCATTGATACAACAATTAGGAACTTCTACTAATGACATTTAAAACTGGAGACTGCATTCTGCACGATCATTTCTAAATGACATCTTTTAATTTAAAAGATCAGAAGAAAATAATGATTCTGTAAATAGAAGCAAATGTCAGACCCTAATCTATTTCAGAACAGCAGTGTACGTGGGTGTACAAAAGCATACATCCCATTACTGCTGGGCTTTAAGGACCATCTTATGTCTTTGTCCCACTGAATAATATCTCCTGCAATGGTATTATGGTGATTGAGTGTGTTCTAACTGCTTTGGTATTCAGATCAGAGTTTTGTATTAGTAAATTAACAGGATTATCGATATTCATAGGCCAAGATGAATGGAGTTCATAGTCTGGTTAGTTCAATCAGATCATGAATTATGACAACAGGACATTTTCAAAAAGAATAAAACCACTTAGCCTGACACCAAATACCATCTTCAAATAGTAGACTAATATAAATACCCAGAAACTGAGTTTTATGTATAGTTCTATTTTAATTTCATTCTCATTTTTCTATACTCACAGGTTTTTCATTCTGCATTTCACCTGGATAAGAATGACAGATAATATCCAGGACTTCCTGGCACATGCAAAGCCAGTTATCATATCTTGGCAGAAGGTCAAGCTGAACACCTTTTAATTTGGCCAGTTATCTAGCTACAGAACGACACAAACCTGGAGCTGAGATAGCCATTCCTGCCACATTGCCTGGTTGGAGTTGCTCAGCTTCCTCCGACAAAGCTCAGAAACAATGGATTTAATTGGGAGGGAAATACCCATCCAATTCTAATGGCTAATTCTGTTTCCTTTCACTTAGAGAGCAAAGTACAGATGCTCTAGATTTCCTGCTTTGTCAACTGTAGAGGAGTATTCTGTTCAGCTCTCACATTCTGATATAGCTGTTTGTTGCATGATAAAAGGTGGTTCCCCAGAGAAAACATAGGACTGCCTCTAGAGAAATGTACAATACCTTATTTGGAAATAGAAGAACTCAAAGTCTGCGAGTTTATCTAGGGAATAATTCAAGATTTTTGGAACACTGCTCCCAGGACTTCCTCTGTTCCTCAACCAGGTACCAGTAATTGGCTCAAAGTTGAAGTGTACCTATTACATTTTAAAGACCATCTTAAGTAAAGAAAATTAATTTATAGCAGTTCATTTCTTCCTTTTTATAGAGGCTATGGGGAAAGCCACCAGCACTTATTCAATTCAAAATGGGTTCAAAATCCCCTACATTTGACTCTGCTCCGAGAGACTTTACTTAAAAACTCTTTGAACAGAAACCCTTCTTACAATTCCACGTTATGCCAAGATAATGTAAAGAAATTGATTGACTATAAAGCAGATGAGCCAATTATCAGTGTGTTAAGTATGCTCTAAAATACCTTTTCCTCCACAGTGATTGAAACAAATCTCAACGTGCTAACAACGATTTTGTGGATTGAACTGAAACTGAAGTTATTCATCCTCCCTCTATCTGTGCCATGGATATTTGTTCTTTCAGTCCGTGTGGCAGACTGCCATTAATGCACAGCATCAATACTCCTCCACCTGCGTTTCCAGCTAAGCTTGCTGACTTTGCATTGGAGCAGATAAGGAGCACTCACTACAAAACTCAAGAGGAGAAACAAGGGCTAACCTTCAACAGTAGTTTTCAGGACACAATAATAGCTGAAAAAAATCTCACAGGTATAATATAAATATTTGTAAGTGGGCATATCTTATACCCTAAACTGAAGATGGAAACCTGTAATTTGCTCCATCTTTATAAGTATTTCTTTGCATACAGCCATATTAAAAGTGCTGTGACAGCTTAATGGCCTAGAACCTGTGGTTTTCAGCATTTTAAGTCCTTGTTACACACAAAGTTCATCTGCCCTGACTCCTCACAAACATTAGCTTTTGGAAATATATACTTTTACTACCAACAGGAAATTAAACATTAGCTTTCCTAGAAACCTATGAATTCCAGAGAGCTGCATATGAGTGCTGAAATTTGAGACTCTTTAAAAGCTTGAGAGTGGATGTTCAGCTCCCTATAAAGCAGTACACCTTAGAATATCAAAATAGACATCCATACATGGATGTTCACAGATATCAGTAGTTATTTAAATACTTTAATCAGCTTTTCCAAGTGGTTAGAGATACTGATAGACTGCTGTGTGCTGAAAAGATTCACTCCTCCCCACTCTTAATAGCACATACTTATTTTAGTTTGTTCCAACCAGCTCCATCAAACCAAATCTTAAATCCCCCCCCCTTTTTTTTTCAAGCAAGGAAAATTAATGATGCAAAACATAGTAGAATATTGAATAAGTTAGCACTGAAATGACTACCCTACATAGAAAACAGTAAGGATTTTAAAGACTCCAATTTTTCCATCTGATAGAGAATACAGTTCACATCACAAGTCCACACTGAAACAAGCAGGAGGCAAATTTCCAAGACCTTTGAATAATGAAACAGTGGTTAATAAAGCAAATCTTATTTTTCCACTTCTCTTTGGTTTTTAATATCCTACTGATTTCTATCTACTAGCTGCAGGACACACAAAGTAACAGAAAAGCAGTCTCCCATCAGGACTAGTGCCATCCATCTAGTGATCTGGGCAGGGAACAGTGTAAACATACAACTGTGACCAAGAAATCACTGCTATCACCCAGAGTTATCAAGTATGATCTGTGTCATACTTAGTCTTCTGAGGATGGTCTATCCTCCTTTGTCTCCTCCCCAGCATACATGGTAGATTGTCTTTTTGTCTCCACAGATCTTCATAAGTCAGAATACTAGTGATACACCAAAAAAGTGGGTTTGGTGCTGATATCTGTCAAAGAAGGAAGGAAAAAGGGATTTCCATGAAATCACTGAAGCACCACCACCACTCACTAACCTCATATTTCTGTCTCAAGTCCCAGATAAAGCTCTTTTCCTACCCAGAAGGTTTATGCTGGCTTAGGGACTCTGATGCCTGAGTCCACAACTTTCACACAGCATGCAAGTACATCCCAGCAGCTAAAGGCAAGAGATGTTCCTCCACGCAGTAATACAGGAAGAGTATGACATTAATAACTCTGTTTTCTAGCTTGTCTCTACATATTAATAAAATGTTAAAAGCCTACTTATCTAGTCACTAACAGGAAGAAAATGAAAGACAGAACTTCGTGTCTTCTTGAATAGTCACCACAGTTGCTATCTACATAGATTTAATATCTCCTGTTGCACTAGACTACTGAGATACCTTTTAGAAATGCTCATTTCTTAGCTGACAAATTTCTGTGGATCAAGGCAACACCCTCCAATGGAATATGGCACACAATATATACAACAAAATAACACTTTTTCTATTTCTGATTATCAGAAACAAAATATATTGTCTGAACTACCTCTTGAATAGAAAAACAGAGTCTCAAGCAGTACATAGAAATGTGGGTTTAATTATAATGCCATAACTCACAGAATTTCATGAATAGTTTCACTCATCTATCATAGCACATCCCCCTTGTTTGGCAGTAAGGAGTCTGGTCAGATCCGGGTAAGAACAGCTTTAAATGGTTAGAGCTGTTGCCCATCACCAGGCTAATTCACCAGGAGCCAACCTTCCTTCCAAGGCATCATCTGACAAATGGTAGAGCATGACTGCTGGAATGGTTCTGTGTTTTGGGAGACATCATCTTTTGAATGAGATACTTCAGAGGAAGATCTTTGACTACACAACCCAATAAAAGATGGCCTGTTCACAGAACGTTCGTCAATTCCGAAGAATTTTACATAACAATTGGCAATGGAATTTCACTAACGCTTCTAAAATCATCCTTCTAAAAACTCAGATATAGAACAACAGATACAGGTTTTTTTTCCTCTAGAATTCTGAAATCATAAGTAATCTTAAGGTAAGTACCAATAAGGTACAACAGGGAAACATTTGGTCTGAATTTCAGCATAATCATTAACGTTATTCCAACGGACATCGTGAGCAAGAATTTTCTTTTTTCATGAAGCTGATAAATTCCTCTTGCTTTCAGTACCTTTGTGTCAGCTTTCAGGCTGTGCATGGAGCCCTCTTCTGGAGAAATTTGAAAAAATGAAAGCTTAAGAATGCAGCAATGTGGTCTATGCATTTGTGGACAGTTTTAGGACTAATCTTCTCTATTCACTATAAAGACAAGCTTGTAAAATCTACACATTTTACCCAATTCACTTAATTACAACCCAGCAGAACATCACAGTTACAGCGAAGGCCATCAAAAATAGCTTTTCTTCCCCTCCTCTAAGCTTCATTCAAAAATGTTGTGTTGAATTCATCTGCCTGCATGAAACACAAAACATACAAACCTCAGAACAACTTTCATTTTAGAAAAATAAAAATATTCTATACGGGCCTTAGGAAATATTCCTTGGGAAAACACACAGAAAACAAACCTGATTCAACACATTTACAAATCTGTAGGTATTTACTGCTAACTGTACGTTTTATAGAGAAATGCACAAACTACCAGAGTATACTCTGTTTGACTGTCAACTTCAGATCAATAAAGCTGCATATTATAGATCTGTTTTATAGTTTTACAGGTGATCATGAATTAAAGGTGTGAAGCATATCTTCCACCACTACTCCAGTTAATGTTCAGTTTTCCTCTTGGTGAATGCAGAGAAACAGTTAGTAATAGTGCTGGCTAAGCCTCTGATAAATAAAAATATTTATCAACCACCCGTTTAATACAATTTTTAATCAACAACGCATCCCATTGAGCATGTGCGTCTGGAAAACTGATGCCCCATTAATATCCTTATCCTTTCACAGCTTTGAAAGATGAGTTTTCTAGATTTAACAAATATAGCTGAATTAAATGCAGATTAAGAACACACAGACCAGAAGTTACAAGTTTTACATCCTTCAATTTAAAAAATATATATCAAAAGAACAGAAACACATAAACATTCCATTACTCTCACTTCATGCTCCATTACTTTCAGTTCATGCTCTCAAAATCTCACCAGATATCTCTGAGAGTTTTTCGTACACTGTAAACTTTGTCATCATTACTCTGAGATGAAGTTCTTCCTATCTTCTGCTGCCACGGAAAGTATTGCATTACTAGATTGCTATTGCTTAGAAATCATTTTATCAAAATTGAGCTTTTCTTGTTCCACTAGCACTGTATTATAGCAATCATTATTGCTACTACTGAGGGAAAAAAAAAAAAGAAAACTTATGAGAAATCCCAAAATGTGTTACAACTACTATACAGCCAGATGGCTGCATTTGTTTAGTATGTTGTTTCTCACATTCTTCTGTTTACTTTTCCTGTCACATGAAAGTTGTGCATGTGGTGTGTCAAAGAGAAAAGCTGAGCAGCATTTCAGTAATTCCCTTTTTTCTTTATCTAGAATGTCATCATTTTCAGTTCATACTGTAACCTGTCAACACTCAGCATCCTCACTCCTGAGGACAACTTTATGTACACTTGCTTATTACAACTAATTCATTCCTTACCTCATTTACTCTTAGACACAATACGTAAAGTGAACTTGGAAGTGTGTTAAATCACCAGGTATATGCACTGCTAAATGAATCTGCACATGGTAATAAAGTGGGGTGTGGTTTAAACACATAAATATAGAGCAGTGCTAAAGCTCCACAAGCTGAGCCCTGCGGGTACTCACACTTGCCTCAGCCTAGCAAGAATAGCAACTTTGAAGTACTGCTAAAAGTTATCAATGGAGTGCAGAGTTAAGCTGCTTCCAGAATCCAGGGTTCTGCACTTTGTCAAATTTTAAGTGATTACTGGTATTAAAACTAAAAACAAACAAACAAAAAAAAAAAAAAACAAAAAAACCCACAGGCTATGTGGTTTACTAGGTCTTAGAAGTCTGTTCCCCCTCTATCATAAACATTTTCCTAGAAGGGATCTTTAAAAAAAATCCAAACTCAAGCTGATTAATTCAGTAGTATGCTGAAGAAAACTGAAAGGAAAAGAAAAATAAGAACAAGAAAAAACAAGCCACAGAGAATACCAACCAAACTGCAGTTCATCAAGCAGGACTCAAGCCCAAGGTCAGGGACACCAGCCTGGTTACCCCACCACCAGGTGCCCCCTCTCCCTAAGCATATTGCCTCCCATGGGCAGCCCTACCAGCCCTGCTGCCTGCCCAGCCTGGATGTCAGCCCACTTTAACAACTTCTCTGCAGAAGCCATTTGCACACCCCTAGCCCATCCCAGAGGCTCTCAGCCTTCCCTGGGCGGTACCTTGCATGCTGGGGGTCCCCCTTACATACAAACACAGCCCCAGCTGCTGGGGAGGCCTTGCAAGAAACTCCACATACATGCTGCTCTGGGACCTTAAACTCATCCTCCAGTACATTCAGGCACCGTGCCTACAGCCCAGAAGTAGTTGCTTTCATTTATTGCACTCACTGAAGCAGGACTGTAACCCTGAACCCACCCAAATGCCTCTGTGCTTGCTCACATGAGCTCCGATCACGGAGTGCCTCACTGTCTTGCAGCTTCAGCCACCCACATCAGTGCCTTTCCTCCAAATCAGGCTTAGCTAGGACCCAAATATGCCCACCCGGACCCACAGCTTGTATGTTATAGTTCACATGACTGCTGCTCACTTACACAAGCACCTTTGCTTTGCCTCCTCTCAGCAGCAGAGCTCTCCCAATATTCACCGTTCTCTCCTTTTTCTTCTATTTTGGAAAAGCAAACTAAATTCTTTCTGGAGATTGCAGTTGCACAAGCACGAGTGCACAGACTCAGGAATCCCAGCACTACTTTGACACTAAAATCTACCAAATCCCTAAGGGTTAACAAAACCACTCAATCACCAGTCAAAAAGGAATTAACTTTTATCTCCACTCAGAGCACAGGGTGCCAGTGCCACCATCATTAAATGCAAGAGTTTACAAACCTCGTAAGACAAAAGAAAGAAAGAGGCATTTATGCTGGACAACAAAGGATTCGCAAACCTCCCCAGAGCTTCCAAAAAGTAAGCCCTGAAACAGCAGCAAGAGGAAAAGAGAGCAAGCAGAAGGTGTTGAGAAGTCAAAGCCCTACGAGACCCTTTGCTTTGACAGACAGCAGCAGCGGGGCTTTAGCAGCTCTATGTTTTCAAGGCTGGGTGTTTTTTCCTCTGCTTTCTGGCAGAGGGGGATCTATTACATTTAATAAGAGAAAGGCTACATAGTAAGTCATTAACAGTAATACACATCTATCAGGAGAGAGTGCAGGAAGGGAGCCTTTTGCAAGGTCTGATTTTATTTTTCCTCCGCATTCTCCCCTCCCGTTTTTAAAAAGCAATAAATAAAGTAGGCTGCCTATAACAGCCTATCTGCCTACTACCCGGCAAAAGCCACAGAGGAAAGAGGCAAATCAAAGTTGCAGCATTTGATATGACAGAAAATATTGCTGCTGCAGCTGCTACCGAGACACTTGAAAGATTCCCCCCCCCCCCCCCCCTCCCTTCCCTGAAAGGAAACAAAAAAATGCTGTATATCACACAGCAAATTTCTTGTAATTGTAAATCAGGCAACTATGAGATACTATATTCCTAGCAACTGGCTTGTAGCAGAGATCTTGCATCTTTCAACAGTAATTCAAGCAATATATAATTACACAAATCAGACGTGAATTACAAATACTTTCAAATCCAAATGCATAAGAGAAAGAAGAGGAACAAAAAAACCCCACATTTCTTACCTGGGACAGCAGAAAGGACAGAGTAAGTTGAGTTTTGTGCTGCATTTTGCCAGACTAGAACGTACCAGAGGCTTTTTCATTCATGCACTCGGCTGCACTGAGCATATTTTCACTGTGAAACAGCCTTTGAGAAGAGACTCTGCCTTGAGAGCCAGCCAACTTCCCAAATAGATCAGCAGCATCATCACTAAAGCATTGGATAGAGTCTGATGACCAGAACCAATGGCTTTACAAGGATGATTTCTTCACAAAGCATCCCCATTTTGCATCACACACATTGGGCAAGCACCTCTCACAAACACAGCACCTTTAGAAAGCATTTTGCTTTGGTGTATTTGTGTGTGTTTAGTTTCAGCCTAACAAATCACACCTTGCAGATCTCAACAGTATTTTCCCTTTTAGAGAATTGAATTGCAGAGAGGAATAAGAGCAACTCTGAGCACCGCTGCAAAGATGTTCTCTTTATTAAAATGTTAACAAGGTGTGCTTTATTTTCAATAAATCAAAAAAAAAAAAAAAAAAAAAAAAGACCACTGCAGTTTTAGTTACTTCTAAGCCTCAGAAGAAGAACACAGCAGAAATACAGATTATATTTTATGTTTTCCCCTCAATCTCACAAATCACAATGAAGACAGATCAATTTTAACCTGCAGAAAAAATCCATCATATGGCAATAGATTTTATTAACTGCTCAGGTAATGGCAGGACTGGCTTTTGATTAAATGTACTTGAATCTAGGACAAAGTTTCTAAGGTGCATACCCTTCAATTACAAAAACTTTTCTTGTTTGAAAGAGGGAACCTGGTGTCTCAAGAACATGCTTTCTCTGGATTGGTTGCGTTGCAACCAAGTGGCACCAACAGATGGACCAAAGACTGCAATTTAATTCTCCCCACTCGAACATTTTCAGCTCCTCCTCTCCTGCCACTCCCCATTGTCACAACACAAAAAAGGACAGCACTAGCCCTTTTCTGACATGTCTTCTTGAAGTCGCCGGGGTTATTTAGCAGTACCCTTCCCCCACCTTCAGTATTATCTCAACCCTCCTTTTCTCTTCTGACTTTACACTTTTCCCTTGCTTGCTCATCTGGCAGAGGTGGCTGCCATCACACCCTGTTCTGCCCCACCACGGGTGATTGCTGAACCCACGAAGATGAGCAGAGATACAGGGAGCAGAGGACAGGCAGCCAGATGGGAAAGTACATGCATTCAGAGAAGCTGCCAGCCACTTTGAGTTCCTCAGCATCAGCAGGTGCTCCCTGCAGTGAATAATCTAAGTTGATAGCTTCCAAAACTACTGTTAGTCTGCTGCTCACAGCTCACATATTTTACTTATGAACTGGACAAAAAATTGAAGGTAAATACTGTCTTTCACATCTAGGTCCTCACATGACAGCACTCTGTTCCATTACCTTAATCACAGCTGAGGATCAATTAACACTCAAGACAGATCACTATTCAGACACATACACCAAAGCAGATTTTTTGGTGTTTTTTTTTTTAGGGGGGGGATAAGGGGAGTGGGAGGGGTCATGTGGGGTTTTTGTTTGTTTGTTTGTTTTTCCTCTTCTGTAATTGGCTAAGGAAAGCTTTACCAAGCTTTGCATGGTAAAAAGAGCAAAATTAAAAAAAAAAAAAAAGGGCTAAAGAAAGTGACCAACCATTTCCCGTTGCTCCTTTAAAGTCTCAGCTTTCCCCCATAGCATAAATCCCAGCCTTAGGAGAAGCACCCCAGAAGTTTACCAAGCAGCCTGTGGGGTCCCTGCAGGGCTCAGCCTGCCCAGGCTGTGGATCACAGACCACACAGCCTCTATGGGACCACTGGGATTTGGACAGTTCATGGAACCCCACAACTGCAGCCAAACAGTTGAGTGAGTTTCCAGACCGACCAGAAGTAGGTGGTGGCTGAGAGAAACAAAACCATATCTACATCTTGTTTCACAGGAAAAAGAGTCATTAATTAATACACGCGTATAAAAAAAAAATACAAAGCAGTACAGTGGATGATTCACTCCAGAGTGTTGCTTGTACCAACACAAGATTTGAGCTGCTGTTAGCAGTTAGCTTCAACGTGAGATACCACACAGTGAAGGGACCACCCCACAGAGGAGGGTGGGAAAGGAAGGACAGGTTTGAGCTGTTCCTGTGCTGCCACAACCATGAGAAGCCATGCTGGACATGCAGCCTCCAGCCTCACCATAGGATATTACAGCACAGCCCCAGGGGACCTGGGGCCAGCCTCTGACCTTCTACTGGAATACCAGCACACTATTAGAAAAATAATTTGCTACTTCTTACCTCCAGTTCTCCTCAGCTGGTCCTCCAGCTGCAGGCCTTTGCAAGAAGCTGCCGGGTCCAATATGGCGGAGCGCAAGGCCTGCCTCAGAGCTATGGCTGCAGGGTCTGAACGCCTCCCGGAAAAGGCTCTGTGCTGCATGATGGCAGCCCTGGCCACTGACTGGGGCTGAGTGTGGGTCAGCTGGAACCTCCAGCAGGCAGACTCCGAAAATCAGCCCTGAGAGCCAGCACAAGGCAATGGCTTGTTACAGGTAGACTCCCAGAAGGAGCAGGGTCATCTCTGCTAATTACACTGTTAATGAAAAGCTGGTAGAGTTTAATTCAGAAAGTTAACCCCCAGCAGTGCAGGATTTAGGGCCTAGTTGAGAGAGAAACTCTAGGATTCAGCCCTTTGCTTTTAAAGGCTTTTATGGTGAGCTGTGCTTCTCTTGCCCACTGGCTGCTGATGTAAATTGTGAGGCAATTTTAAGCAATGACTGAAATGGGTTTTGGTTTGTGAAGGAAGAAGGTTCCTGCTGATACCTTTTCTGGATCCAAGCCTAAATTAACTGATGGCTGTAACATGCTCTGTAGTCTTTAGATATGAGATGCCACCCTTTTCACTTACAAAAATTTAGGCAATTTGACACTGCAGCTCACTTCTTTTCTCTCGGTGTGCTCTGGCAGTAGAGGCTAATGCTGAGCTGGTGCTAATAGGAACAATTCTAATTGCCTGCAGCACATAGGGTATTGCCAGAGATAGACCCATTAGTGGATGAGGGAGGGACTTTATGGAGCAAAACACCTCTGTGCTGCCAGAAATGCCTTTTGACCTTTGGAAGATGAGTGCCCTGACTCTATCTGTAAAAGCTGGCGATTAACTGCCATGAATCTATCAGAAGAACAAGGGAAGGGAAGTTCACTTTTGTGTTAAAGTGAATCACATAAGAAGCCTGGATGCAAGAGAGAGGGACTAATTTCCTCTGCTGTAGCACTGGCGATCTATACACTCCTGGCTGCTACACCATACTGCAGTTTCTGACTCCTTCAAGAATGGAAAAAGACTATAGCACAGGGCAGCAACTGGGAGTTTGTAAGCATGTCTCAAGGACAGAAGGAACAAAAAGAGCACATCTCCAATGTGGAAGCACAATGAGTCCAAGACAACTCAATCCTTTTCTGAACAGTGGCTGGCCCTCAGAATAGGTATGGTCAAATTTATTTTAGGAAAGATAGGGCATGTGGAGAATGGAACAGAAGAGCATTTAAGCAAACTAATTTGAGAGTGAGTTCAGCTGCAGCATATTTGACATTGACCTTATTATTAGGAAAAACACGCTTGTTAGGGCTTTCTGAAATCCTGCTGAGTTTACTCCAAGAACTGCCAGGGAAGATGGGAAAACAAGTCTGACCTGCTGTGTCCATCAGATTTGGCACTGCTATGCCTACAGAGCCACCACCACTTCCTGAGGCTAAGAAGTTCTAGTAAATATACCTGACTAGAGCTGGAATCTGTAGCAAGAGTGAAATCTCATCTTGTGCCTGAGGTTCTCAAGCAGGAAGAAATGAAGTAACTAGCCACAGTAATGTTTTGTTCTAGAGGACAGAAATTCAGAAGACTGCACTGGAGTTAAATTAGCAGAGCAGTTAAGGAATGTGTTTTCAATCACTGTGGTTTTCTACCAAATTATGTTTGGATAGGGATTTTCAGCCTTAATGTAGCTGAATTGTCTTTGAGAAGACATCACGAAAACATGAAAATAGAAGTTTTTGCAGTTTGAAGGTGAGTCCACAGCTTTTTGTTATGTACCTTACCCAGTAGTTCCATAGTACCTCTCCTCCAATATTTCTTATGCTTATTAGCAATGGAAAGCTTGGCATTAATGCAGCTTTCTATAAAACCTGTGGGATTGCTGAGTGCATTGTCTACTGTTATTTTTCTACATCCCACCCCAAGTTCTAGAATAGTAAATGGGTTTTGTTTTCACACATGCAAA
The DNA here is from genome assembly GCF_987193195.1 of Phasianus colchicus. NCBI lineage: Eukaryota > Metazoa > Chordata > Aves > Galliformes > Phasianidae > Phasianus > Phasianus colchicus. The sequence continues at coordinate 16,321,685 of NC_143448.1, read as the reverse complement.
CAGGAAAGTTACAGGCAACTAGAACAGCCTGATACTGCAGTGAGAAGAAATAGGGTGTGTTTCATTGTCAGGAGAGGGATAAAAACGGTGAGTCAGACAGAAATCTCACACTTTAGAATAAATCCTTAAGAGATCAGTACACTTTTCTTTCCAAAACAGAAAAATAGTCCATGTTTATTACCACAAGATCTGTTTCTTTAACTTTTAAAGCAGAAAGACCAATTACTTTTTGGTTTTTCATTCTGACTCCTTTAAATATAAGCAACGTGCATGTTCAACTTCTAAAATTGAGTTGCTGTAAAATATTCTGGACTAACAGTTTACAATACTGTGCTCTAATGCTACATCTGCTTGCAGACTTTATGTTTTCCTGTGTTAATCTTTTTTTCCAGAACTAGAATTGGGTATTAGAACTACCTATGCTGCTACTTACCCAGCTAATACAGTTCTAATCATGATCTGCTAGTAAAATGCCTCATGTTTTGAGCAGATAAGGAATGGAGACACAGTTTTGCACTTTATAAAACTACTATGTGAAAATGATTATTATTTACTTCTAACTGTATGGCCTTCAAGTTAACATCCTTCAAGATTGCCTTCTTTTTCTCTATCCCAGGCAAAACAAATAAATATTTGAAATAACTGTTATTTTAAATAAACAAAGAATCATGTAATCTTCTAATCCTTACTTAAGAAGAAAATCATTCTTTAATCCACCCTTCATCTGAACGAAACTGGGGATGAAGTGAGAAGAACTTTATGTATGCACTGGGTAGGATGTCTCACAGGGTCTGTTTCACGGAAGTGACTTTGTTTCTATCCCTTTCTCTCAGTTGGCCCCTATGGGCCCTGCTCTTCCACTGACTTCCAGAATCTAACAGCTTTCTGAAGTGTTGGCAGGTATTTTTTCAACTCTGTTATGGACCTGTACCTAGCAGATGAATAATTGCAACTGAGCTTGCTCTCTAACCTTGCCCCAGCCATAAAGCTCCAAGGCACTTTTGCTTAGTGGTTTTCTGCAGCAACTCAGTTACTTTCAGTCCTATAGCCTTATCTATGGACAAATATTTCAATTCCAACCCCATATTTACCTACTTTTCTGTAATACAAGGATACTTAACTTAATCCTGCAATGCTACTGAAGGAAAACTGAGACATGGAATGCAAAGGGACCTGATTAAGATCATAAGGGTGATCAAAACTGGGCCACATGCTAAATGCCTTTGGCACTGCTCCTTCCTCCTATTGAAAGAACCAGTCAGCCTTCCCTGGGGGACCTGAGAGCTTCCTTTGTTATTGAACAGAACTAAAGCTAAAATACAGTTTAATGTAAAAATAACCATTAACTGAGCTGTTTCCATTCCCCACGTGTGCCTCTCCCTCATTTCACCACCACCACTCCTTTCCCCTCCCTCTATAAGCATGCTTGTTTCTGGCCTAAATACAGGTGTTCTGGAAGCAATTACTGCTCTGTTGGAACGGAATATGATGCAGGGCATCTCATCAGTGCTTTCCCTTCATTAAGGGAATGACTCCTTGTTTCCTTGTTTCCTTTCTGACCTCACCTATTGTTTAGGAAATGAATAGACATAGGAGTGAAAAAATTTGTTTTGGCAATGGAATCTGTATTTTCCAAGCCTCTGTTATACTGAATTCTGCCCAGGAATATAAGTCAGAATAATTAACAGAAAAAAAAAAAAAAAATCACAAAGGAGCTTATCGTTCCTTATTTTATTCCCTATTTTGATAGTAACTATACAAAGTCAGTCACTGCATAAAAATCCACTATGCAAATTTATTAGAAAAGTTACTCTTTCTTTTAAATATTTAAAAAAAAAAAAAAATCCACAGGAAAAGCAGGAAAAAAAAAGCAAGTTATCACTGTCAGAGGTTCCCCTAAGACATATCCAAACTCAAGATACTCATCATGAGTTATGGGAAAGTTGATGCTGTAGGAATAAATTAACCACAGAATTTTAATGGCTTTATTGTGTGACAGTTTCTAAAGCCCAACCAAATAGCAGCTAGGAAATTCAAATGTGAGAGATATGCTCTTAATTCCCACAGTCATAGATTTCTTTTAAAAATCCCTTCTTATGATATAAGGGTCATTTCAAATATTCTAACATGAATATATGGCTTACTTACGGGTAGCACATTTCACCATTCTCATTCAGCCAGAAGCCAGCTTAATCTTTCATCTTTTAACAGAGGAACAGCAGATGCATAAGTATGTTTTAGGGGGAATAAAATAGTTGTGAGTGAGAGGGAGAATGTGTCAGTCTTTGAATATCTCTGTGCACAGAACTACAGCTGATAGATAGGCCTAGAGCTGTTAAACATCCCAACTTTGGGCTTTCATTGAGAAGCACAGTTCTGTTCCATGACTTTTTCAGATACTCTCTTTGCACTGTCTGGTGCAGTTCTGTATTTCACACACTGTACTTAAAACAACATCACTGCAAAGCCCCTCCATCAGAATCTCAATTGTAGTTGCCTTGGGCATGGCAGCAACTATAGTGGCTTAAGTTAAAACTGGGCTCAGATTGTACGGTTGTGTGTCCTAACATCTGCCCCAGAAGAATGACAAGAAGATAGAAAAGTGATGTGAGCCAAAATTCCCTTACAATATTTTTTTTAAATGGACATTTTTGACTACCCTGACCTGGAAGAATAGAATGGGCAGCATGAGAAAGCATAGGGTAAGCCAAGAGATATCCTTGTCCCACTGACTCCAAATGCCAAAGATTTTAGCTGCATCAAGATTTTACCCTCCCTCCTTAAACTCTTCCTTTCCCACTTATATTCACTACCTTTTCATTATGCAACTGTCATGACTTTTAGGCAGATGAATATCTTACATGCTTCTCAAGGGTGTCAGATACTATTTAGTATTTTCCTTCTGGTATCAGCACCTGTTAAGCATGGAAGCAAAGTGATTAGTCTTACATGTTTGACTTTGAAAATTGATTTCAGGATGTTTCTCCGTATTATTGGCAGATTTGCCAATTTGAAATAACGATACCCCCTTCAATAATAAATTTCTTTAGTCTTGAAGTGTAGGAATTACACTGGGAAGTTGTCTGGATTTCCCTTTCTCTTGGAGATTTCTACATCGTCTATCCTTTTGTGATAAAGCTGGCTGATTTTATGTAGCCTTAAAGGAAATCTGTCTCTGTATATCTAGACGTGCCAAGAAAGAATGTCCTTTTGATGGAGAAGGAAAAAGCAACATGTTAAAATTTGGTGGTCTTTGAATAAGCAGAAAGATATTGAGTTTGAAAATAAACTGATACTTTATTCAACCTAAGAAGGCCTGGTGATGAAGTTGGATAAAAAGTAGCACAATATTGCTCTGCAATTCCTTTAGACCTAAGCTAGTGGCATCTCAAAGAACAACTTAAATCAGCTAGGCCCAGTTTTAATAATTCACCAACTGCAATTATATTACCTGAGTATTCCGTTGTAACAATGTACAGAAGTATTTCTTATTATTAAGCATATTAAAATGATCTACAAGAATGCACATTGATCCAGAAGTCAAATCACAGATCCTTTCTGTCCTCTTGCATCCTGGAGGTGCACTGTGCCTGATGCAGCTTCAGCTCTGTAAGAAGGAATACCTCCCAGGCAGACTACTCTGTATACACCAAAAACATCTGATTCCTAAGCAGCTTTTTTACAAGCCTTTGAATATTATGCATAAATTCTCAGTTCATCGTGTATCTTGAGATCTCTTTGTATTTTGTTGTTTGTCTTCAATTTTGTATCTTTCTTATGTAAAATTCATTAAGCTTTTGTAAATATGAGGAAAAACCGTTCCTTTTGCTTTTCCCCTTGGGATTGTGGAAGGTTACCTTGTTTTGTGTGCAGATATTATCTCTCTCCTGGGCGTAGTTTTTAATATAATTTTTAGTTTGTAACTTCAAAAAGGGGCAACTCACAGTGTTTTGCTAGGTCCAGCCCCAAAGTGAAATAAATCATTTCCTTTGAATTAATGGCCCTTTACGCTAGAACAGAACGTAATCATATTATCTTGCATTAGTAGTTGTGTCCAGAAAATTCCATCTTTTTGCTATATAAGCCCCTTAGAGGAGGTAAAATCAGGTTGTTCTGGGTCATTCTGGAGCTCTGAGGTATCACACAGCTCTTGCACTGAACTCTCTTCTCAACTGCTCCTGTACTAGAACACTTTTGGAATTTTGCTTCCATTGACAGAGGAAGAAAGTACTTAGCTTAGAGGAATGGAATGCAGAGGAAGTTTTTCACTCTGAGGGTGGTGATACACAGGAACAGGTTGCCCAAGGAGGTTGTGGATGCCCCACTCCTGGAGGCATTCAAGGCCAGGCTGGATGTGGCTCTGGGCAGCCTGGTCTGCTGGTTGGTGACCCTGCACATAGCAGGGGGTTGGAACTAGGTGGTCATTGTGGTCCTTTTCAACCCAGGCCATTCTATGATTCTATAACTCTATGAACAGTCTACATCCAGGTATTTAATTCCTTATTTTAAACTATGTTTTCAGTCAGAGTAGGACTTTGGTAAATCTAAGAAAACCTACTGGGCATACTTGAGAAGAAGTTGTGCTGCACATTCTCCTGCATGCTATCCAGGCAGTATCAGCAAGTCAGTGGCCTCCTGGGAGCTGCAATCAAACAAATTGCAGCAGTTCTAGGCATGTTCTGCTTTAAGTTGAACCCAGTACAGGCAAGTCAATAGATCTAAGAAGCCACAGCCAGCTCCACAATACCTTTTGTCCTGTTGTAGTTAAGGCCGTCAGAGCAGGAAATCCCCTGAGCTGCAAGTATTTAGAAGCTGGAAAAGCACTCAAGGGAAAGACTGTATGAAAGTGACATTCCTGCTCCTTCTTAGGCATTTGTTTATGGTTACTGTTTCCCTTGGTCCCTTCCAAGACACAAGCATAACTGCATTCCCAGAAACTTTTTAAATCTGCATAAGGTGAAGGGTCTGTGCAGCTGCAGGGCAAGAGAAGTTTTTCACCAAGGGAAAGATGACACAGGCACATGGATGGAGCCAGGACAGCTGTTCTCATGTTAGACACTGAGTAGATCCAAGGAAGGCAAAATAACCAAAACAAACAAAGAGGAAGAAAGAAAGAAAAGATGAAAAAAATAGGATCTACTGTGGAATGTTAGAAGTATTCTACAGGAGTAGAAGTATTTTCTCAGAAGCACTTCTTTTCCTCATGTAGGAAATAAATATCTTTCTGACAGCAGCTGCAATTTGGTGAAACCAAAATCACTTCCTGAGTGCTTCCTCATAGGGATCAATGTCTGGCTCCAAAAAATGGTCAGCATTAGCTCTCACACATCCTGTGTGGTCAGATTTTCTAGCTTCTAGGGAAAGCAACTTCTCTGCATCATGGTTTGGGGATGTAGCAAAGGTGAGATACTGAGAGATAGCAGTTTTCCACTTCTCAGAGAGTCTCAAAGTTTCAGTAGTATCCAGGCAGTAAGAGCTCTTACTGGAAAGCTCAGGTGAGAAACCATCATAAATGCACATCCTGGAACAGCTCAGGTAGATGGCACAGAGTGGGGACAGCTGCCAGGTCTCTTCCTTCGGTCTAAACTTCTCTGGGAATAGCAAAGTGATTGTGTCCCACCATTTTTGGCAGTCCAGCAGATGCAGAATGTTGCAAAAACAACATTTCATTATAAAACTTACAGCTTAAGGTACTGGCTCCATGCCCAAAACCCAGCCTGCTCACAAGAGATGCTAAGATTTTGTGCTACAAAAGGAGAAGTTGTTTTTTCAAGTTCTTTGAATCTTTTCATATCTTATTTGGACTTCTTCCTTTTAAGTAAAGAAGGATTAAAATAAAACTCCAGGCCAGAATGTACAAACTGAAATACTGCACTATTTTTGGAAGAAAGCTTGTGGGAATGCTGACTCAGCTACTAGAGTCAGTGCCTCCCCTCTTTCCTTCACACTGAGACCAGATTTAAATAGTTAAATGAGCTACACATACCGATGTGTGGGCATTTTCTAGCCAGTGGCCAGAGGCTGCACCAATGGTCCAATGGGAGCAAATAAGGTAATTAACCCTTTCAGTTTATTGAATCCTGAAAACTAGGGATACAAAATAATAGCAATCAGATGTTATTAAACATGCTGAGTACTTTAACAGATAATCATATACAATCAAGCTCCAATAATAAGAAATAAAATTTACCTATGATTACATCCAAGTCAAAACAGTCAAAGCAGATGCAAGACGGGATTGCAAACTCAGCATAAAAAAAAACTTCAGGGTATCTGTTTATACCAAGATCTAATGGAATTTACTAAATAAGTGAATCAACTGACTAAAAAGTGATAAAAGCAGCTTTCTGAAGTGAACAATCAGATTGCATACTCTTTGGGAAACATCATTATATATCTACATAACACTTTTTCAAAGCACATAGTTATAACGTTGCCAGGGTGCCATCAGCCTGAAAGTAAAAAAAACAATAGTTGTTGAAAAACTTCCTCAAAAACAGCTTTTAAGCATGGAAAGGTGTGAAGATCTGAGTTTAATCATAGATCAAGTTAAGAAGGAAAAAAATAATGAAACAGCATGCCAGTGTAGACAGAACACTTCTTTAAGTTGCAAAGAATAGCTGCAGACAACGCTTTATACTCTATTCAAAATGTGTCAGCTCATAAATTAGGAGGCCTATTCTGCCATGGCGAGATATTGGGTCAGTAACACAGGAAAAGAAAATATTAATAACATTTTCTATGTAATAAACAGAAGTAAATAGAGGGGCATTTCTTTATCAGTAGCTTTCAAGCAACTTCCAGATTGTGGTGGGGAGGGGGGGTTGTGCCTCTATGTAGCCAGATAATAAGGGAGTTGATCCGAGTGTTTTGTAGCTTTGAACTGATGTGGAAGAGAGAAAACTGCACTGATCAGCGCTGTAGTAGAACTGAACCCAATGAACCAATTGAGCTCCTTAGGAGCTGTTTCTCCAAGTGGTAGAAAAAGAGTATAATTTCTTTCTGCCTCACTCTGAACTCTTCTGCGCAGTGTCATTATTTGGTCTATGATGGAAGACGGAAGCAGGAAAATGTATAATGTAATGTCGTTCTCTTTCAAAGTACAGCATTCAGTTCTGACCTACTATTGCTGATGTATTGACCATTTATAAAATACTGGGGCTTGGACTGGTGACTTTTCCAACAGAGTATTGGAGTAATCTTCCAATTGCTTGTGAGCTGCTGTACCAGCATGCAGAGCCACTGCTTCCTTCTCTCCCCAGCATAATCCAAGGCTTCAGCAGAAAGAGAACTGCCTTCAGACTGCCTGCCACTGCTTTTATGCAAAATGCTGCATATTGTAAACCTGTATTAAGCATACTGTAAACCTAGTAACAAGAATAGGCAAAACTCCCTGAGGAAAAAGCCCTGAGCCTGCTGCCAACACAGCCCTAACTGGAAATTGTTTCTGTTGGTTAACCACAGAGGAGTCAGGAGGAGCTGATACATCCTGAGGGCACTGATTAAAGAAATCAGTGCTGTCACATATTTATGCTGGATTTCATTTGTTGCCATGCCTCTTATTTTATGTTCCTCAGGTTCCACAAAAGCCTGGTGAGACATTGCTGCTTCAAATACCTATTGTTGAACACAAATTTTGCCTGGGTTCATGTGGTTTCGTGGGTTTTTGCAGCAGTGAGTTCAGTGAAGCTTAGCTCCTTGCTCTGACAGTTTGTAGGGAATTTATCCCATACCATTTCTTCCACACCAAGAAATGCATTAACCTTAGTCAGCAAGTACGATGCTGTCAGAGATGACAGGTTGCATCGTTCCTTACTCTTTGCAACGAAACGAGTAGCCTGAAAACACATTTAGGTTGATACATTTTTCAGGCCTTTTACAATATGTACACAGCTGCTTTGGTTGACAGAACTATCCAAGTATTATAAAGCACCCAAACATCACATCTTTATCTCCATGCTGGTCTAGTAAGCAAAAATATTTTTAGTCCCCATCAGAGAACTCAAGCAGGTGCTGTTTGTCTACAGCTAAATCACCTAAAGGAGTTGTTTCTTACTATCTATGTTTGCTGAGGCAATTCATAACTTTGGCAGAATTGGTCAATGTGTAGCACTGACCATTACATGTGTGAGTAATGCAGACCTGAGGGTTTCACGGAATACTTTGTCTCCTTTCATACATAAACTGAAAAGGGTCATGGATTTCATACTTATGAAATAATTCTTTATCAGGGAGATTCAGTCAAGAGGCAAGCTTTATGAGTGATTTTGGTAGGAACCACATCACAGCTGATGTTTTGCATTTCATGAGAGGAGACTCCTTGGATATCCAGATGAACAGAGCAAGACAGACAATGTACAATAGCACCATCTGGTGACTCCCTGTAATCATACTGTTGCCCCCAATTCATAGCGAATGAATCTGTTACAAAAAGCAGGAAAAATAAAACATACATATTTCTAAACAGGAGCAGAATTCAATATGAAATTGTTTTAAGGTAGAACCAGCACATCACCTCCATATGTGTTCAATTCTCATATTGTGTGAAAAGACAACAGTGAGGAAGATGCTTCCTAGTGGATTCAAGGAATCTGTTCTTATTAAAATACTGTGTAATCTTCCATTCTTAATCTAGTAGATTTTAAATTTAACAAAATATTCAAAAGTTGGCCCAAACTCCTAGAGAAAAATACTTGACTAATATTTAGTAACCAAGTCCACACCTACACAAATGAATACCTACACAAATGAATTGGATCGTGTTTATAATTTCATTACAACTAAATTGGGTCAAAAATTGTCCCCTCTGGTTACTATGCTACATCTGAATGGAAAAGACAGACACAAGAGTGTTGTTTTGTGGAGTCTCTGGGAGACAGTGATTCAATCACAAATATTGGTGAAATAATTACAAAGCTAATTCCTTCTGAGCATCACCAGTAAAGATATCCTAATGGGTTTAATAGATCTTCCAAATCCTTTAATTTCCTTCCTTGCTAGCCTAGCCCACTCTGTGAGCTGAATTCTGTAGTTGCTATACTACCCAGATTCCAGTTTTCTGCTATCTGATTAGAGACATGCTATGTGACTTCAGGCTGCATGTGACTAGAGACAGTATCTAAGCAATAAGTTGAGAAGCATGAATAAGCCAGGGTGCTTCTTTGCATAGTTATGTGTAGTTGGTTATCATTAAAAATGGAGTTGCAGGAGAAATGCTGAAGATAAAGTTTCAACTTCCCATGACTGCAGCTGTGTTTATTTTTTTCTAAAGAATATCTGGAATAGCCAAGTACAATAAAAATTTTTTCAGAGCTGAAGTCAAAGGAGAAGACTTGGAAACTTGAATAGCAGTCCTGGAGCTTATGAGAAGTCACAGGAGAGTAAGCTAGTAATTACAGGGTCACTATATGTTTTATGTGTCCAGCTGATACCTTTAATACATTTTTCTACTGCACATGGATCCCAAATGATTTCCATTTCTCCATTCAGTTCAGCTTGGATGTGAATCTGCTTCTGTGCCTTGAATTCCTCACTGAAAGCACTGCATTGTTTTACCTTGGCTAGAAACTGTCTCTTCATATCTGTTTTTCTGTATTCAGTCTTGTTGAAGGATGCATATGAAGGAACAATCTTTCTGCAGAGTGTTTTCCATTTATGCATGTCTTGAAACTGTAAAGAAACCATTTTGAGCTGTCTTATGTGGTTAAGAATAAATTATTGTCCTTTTGATTTGTTGTATGCATACCTAATATTGAAATGACCTGCAGCCTACAGAGCTGAGACTTTTTCTGTCACATATCATACACTGCTTTTATTTATTCATGAAGAGGGAACAATCCACTCTCTCACTATATGTGCATGTACATTTTTTTAACAAGTATATAAATTGGAAATGTCCAGAGTGGCCTAGGAAACTATTGACTGAATGCCATGCATCTTTCCAAATCAAAATAAAAAAGAATGAATAATTCTTCTTGTGCTTGTCAGCTGTGGCCAAGCTAATGATATGATAATAAAAATAAACAAGCAGTTTCACAAATTGGCTGTAGCACACTATGGAACTTATAATATTCCAATTGCGATTGGCCATTCCTTCTGATTTTTCCATTTCTAGAGCCTCTTCCACATTGTCTGCTGTCTGAAATACCATTTGGGTCTTAACTGGGTCTTGGTGTGCTCTGTATGACTGATGGATGTACATGTGGATGAGAGAAGCTTTGCACATCATTACATCCTCTGAGGGCTTGAGCCATCCAGATATAGGGCTGTGCAAATTCCTCCCTTTACAGAGAAAGACACATAAGAAATGCTTGTGCAGACAAAGATTTCTTCAAGGAGACAGAACTTTGCTCTTGTTCGGCAACATCATCCTCTGGTGAGCTCTTGACTTCTTGTTTGGGATCTATGAAATATCATTCTGAATACAGAGAACTGTTTCAGGATGATATATTGCATCAAAACAATTGGCACAAGCAGAGGAATATATTCTGGTTACCACTTATTTGCTGGTCCCATGTGTGCTCCCATCCCTCCTGATCCTTTGCTAAATACACAGGGGAATGAGTGCGTAGGTGTAAATATGTATTATTTATTTCTTGAGCTGAGAGTGAGGTCTGACACATAGATGATCTGCAGCATTTCCCACATCTTACTGTACGGAATGCATGCAGTGTGAGAATAAGCATTATTTAGTTCTCCTTAACAAATTGCAGGATTTGGGGAGAAAGTACTTATGAATAAAACACTCTGCCCCTCGTATTGCCCAGCTCCCTCAGTGCACATTCACTGTGTCATGTCAGAGCATTGGGATGCTAGAAGAGAGGTGCACAGCCAGCAAATTGCTGCTCCTCTCATCTGGAGAGCAAGACAGTCCTGGCAGTGCTGCACTGGTTATTTCTGCTGCCATTTTGATGCATTTCTTCTCTCAGAACTCCTCTGAAAATCCCTTCCTGAATCAGCCTGCATCTTTAGTTATTTAAACATTTAAACAGATACAGGACCAGTTCCCAAGAGGGTTTCATTGTCTCTACTTGTGAAAGTCACTGTATTTTCTGTCATTTTTAAGTAGCATTTTGATAGCCTCAGAAATCTTGACCAGGCTTATTACTGAAAAGAAAAGCAACCTCATCGGTACTGCTGCTTTGAACACCAGGAAAGTTGTGCCAACAAGATGCTCAGACAGAGCTCTGACAAGCTCCTGCATTGGCATGCAGCTGGTCTGCAGCACGGGCTGTGCCATGCCCTGGAATGCACACAGGCAAGTCAATGCCTTGCTTGGGTGATTCATTGGAGGTGTTAACAACCACTGTGTCTCACAGGGAGTGTTAATGTAACCCCCTTTCATTTCTATAATCACTTAACACTGATGTTTCAGTATTATACTCCTCATTCTGTTAGTCAGACTTTCCTCTTTTATATCTCACTTTCCACACCTAGTGACAGAGTTGGCAAAGTGCTGCTTGCATGGGAAGAGGACTGTTTAGGAATTCAGTCTGTTACATTTGAAAATAGGGCCCCCAATTACTTTATGTTCCAACTTTTGCAATCTTCAAATAGTAAATCATTTCTGCCAGGTGTTTTTTAAAGAACAGAATTTTAGATATTGGGGGAAACGGTGAAGGAGCAGAGATCAATTTATTCTTGGTATAGTTTTCTTGTCATGTTCTAAACCCTTAAAAATGAAAGTTTCACTGTGGCCAGAGATAGAAATGTATTACAAAAGGAGTTTCTCAGGCTTATAAGCCATTTACTGAAAGTCAAACGTGTATTGAAGGGAAGGTGCAATTTAAAGTTGTTTCCTATAAAGCATTATTAGTATTTGGTGGACAATGGTAGACGTTATTAAAACATCTTTGAAAGGCAATGGAATAATTCAGCCAACTGTTCCCCTGATTTCACTCTCCAATATACCCATATAAAAATAATATCCCTTTGATGGATTTTTTCCAGAATAGAGTACTGTGTATCTGAGAAACAGGACGAAAATATTTCCTGCAGTATTTCTTCATTGATTAAGAGCTTGCAAGAAGAAAAAAACTCTCTGCGCTGGGATGCAACAAAATAATTATCTGGATTTCATTATTACAAATAGGCAACAGTTACCTGGATGACTTGAAACCTATGTTGGCATCCGATTTTCTGGTATTACTTCAGTTCTATGAAACTTTCAGACCTTTCTTTTTTCCTCTTGCAATTATACAGGGTGCTGTCGTGCTCGCTTGGAATTTTTGTGACACATTTTTCAATCTTATATCTCCAAGTGCCTTTAAAAATTTGACAGGATGGCCTTTAACATTTCTTTGTTGGGAGGAACAGAGAAAGTAAATAACTTACCAGGTTGCAAACTCTGAATACAGTAAAGTATGAATCTAATCCTGACTCGTTCTGTAATAACAGCCTCTTGCCAATTGAAATGGCCATGGTAAGGCCATTTGGGGTACCTTTGCAAATGGGAAAAAGTGGCACTTCCAGCTAGAGAAGTCAAACTCTTGGTTGTTGCAAAATCAAATAAATAAACTGGAGCTGGGGGAGTATCTTATCTGCTTTTCAGCTATAAGCCCAGTTCAATCACACTTCAGTCAAGTTGTCACAATAAGGCAGAAGACAGACAAGTTCTACCTGAGAGGCACTTTTTACATAGTTTCCTACTCATGTAAATCTATTAACTAAAATATTGGGTCTCTTTTTTGCCTTTGTGTAGCTTCATTTTTTCTAATTCAGTCCTGCTGATGACTCTTTGCTGCTAAACTTGTGTACAAGACTGTTCTGAAACTGCTTTTGCATGAGTATCTCCCTTAGCTTCAGTCCCTGCCCTGTTTCTTTTGAATTATTTAGCAGTGCAGATAACTTATTGGCATGAATCTGTCACCTTCACCATGAGTTTATCTGCCTCTTCCCTCCGATAATCCCCCATGGCTAGCTAATCTTTCCTTCTGACTCGTGTTCCCTGAACCCCTGAACCCTTATTTTTTGTTGTTGCTACAGCTCCACCAACTCAATCTCTGCTGAGAGTGCCTTATGTTTCAAGGACCAAACTTGCTCATAAAACGTTAATGGTGTCTATCTTGTTTCCCCATAATGCTAAAATAACGGTAATGTTCTGTGGGCTTGTCTACCCAGAAGAACTAGTGCACAGCAAAGCAAGGTTTGAATTTATAGCTCCACACTTTACACATAGACATTTTAAGGGCATACTGAGTAGCGGATGACTTCTCCCACTATACAAAGTGGAATAAGCCGCCGTGAACTTAAATGTGCATGGAGCTTTGAAAAGTGGTAATTAGGGCAGAGCAAATCCATAACAGCTCACTACCTCCCTTGGTAGAGAAGCCCTGTATTTTTAGGCACTCCTTCCCTGTCTCTAAGAAGGATTTTCCTCTGTTTGCAGTAGTGTGGAAGAGAGCTTTGTCCAAGTCTTCCACGCACCTGCTGTTGGGTGGACACCAAATAAGTTCTTATAAGCTGGTTGAAAATTTACTTTCAAATTAGAGTTTCCTTAAATTGGAAGCCTGGTTTGCAGAGAAATAATGTGCATATTAATGAATTCATGCTTGTGCTTCTTTTGAAAAGGCTTTTCTTGAGAGTGCAGGATAGGAAAAGACATGCAAGAATATTTTCATTGTTTTCTTGTTGTAACCCAAAACACAGAGGTTTTAGCTGCAACTCAAAATTTCCCATGAGAACTGTGACAAAATTTAAATATTTTTCATTTTCAGCTCTATTTTTAATTAAAAGGTCACATTTTTCCAAACAGCTCAAGCTTTACCATCTCCATGCCTCAGTTTTCTGTCTGTCATTGGGGATTATAATTCTTTTCTATCTTTTTGTTTCCCCTGTCTGTTTAGATTATAAAATGCCTCTTACTGTGTGTTGATGCGGAGCCTAGCAGAATGAGATCCTGCACTCTGCTGGTATATAAAGTTGCTACTATAATGCAAATCAATAATAATAAATGAGCATCAACCTCCTTTCCTTTTCACCTTTTACATTTCACATGTTTCAGTCAATATGCTCTTGAAATTGTTGCTGGACTTTCTCCACTCTGATAAATAACAAAGCTAGAAGATATTTACTATATCTTCTACAGTCATCCTGAAGTCTCCTTCACAATCAGTGTTTCCTGAGACCATAGCCTTAGAATTATTTTTTGTCCCCTGCTGCACTGCCTTATACTTTCCAGTGGGGAAGTATATCATGCATTTGCTTGCACATAAGCCTAATTAATTTCCCCAAATTATTTTTAATTTGTTGGCTTTGTTCCATTGCATTTGTTGCCCTTCTTCCCTGATACCAATAAATTAATTCTCTTTTGAAAATACACCTGCTGCCAAGTTTACATATGTAATACAAGGAGTAGTCCCTAAATCATCTTTAATGGGACCAATCCTATTGCCTCACTTACCCTTTTAAAACATTGCCTGTGACTTATTTCTTGTCAATCAGCAGCCTTTTTTGGAGCCAAACGAGCAGTGGTCTCCCCACTTACCAGGTAAACCAGCTCTGTAAATTAACCTTCTGTGGATATGGCTTTTAAATTTGCATAATTGATATCATTTACTTCACCTCTGTCCACTGTGTTGCTAATGTACCCAGCAATTTCACACACATCCCTCACAGGAACAAGGGAGAAGACTGCCATGTGTGCTGAGTTCAGCTGCACGGCCCCTCATCATCCAGTGGGGCGGCCTTTGATTTCTCCTGAAAACAGCAGATGTAAAAGAAGGCAAAGAAAAAGAAAAAAAAAAAAAGCAATCCAGAATACGGCTTCCTGAGGTTTAGAGAAGGGTTTGCTTTACCTTATTTTTCCTAGGAGAAAAGAAGGGAGGATTAGCAGTGCTGTGATGAATTAAATAAAGCAAGACATGACACTATGCTCTAATACTGAGAACACTTTCAAGTGGAGGATTTAAAAGATATTTTGAAGGGAATTTCATCATCGCATGAGCTGAACACTTGTCAAAATACCACAGCAGGTTGACCTTCCCTCGCTGCCCAAGAGATCTCAGCTAGAAAGACCTGATATCTCACAAGCTCATCAGGAATCTCTCGTAGATTGATGGGCCTTCTTTGCATCTATAGAATTAAGCTGGAGAGTCTTTATTCTTCGGTGCTATCAGTTCTGGCCCTATGAGCTTCTTCCAGCCGAAGTTTTCACAAGAGGAAACTGGAACAAAGATAGGAAGTAATCTTAGGAAAAGAAAGAATCAATTAATAAACTGGATTTGCTCCAGCTCTAGCTTTGCAGCAGCATCTTTAGAAGCACAGCCATCTACAAGCAGTCAGGATTCCCCAGACAGCACAAGATTGTTCAGTGTGTGAATTATAGACTTCAGCCTTGAGAGTATAAATGATGGTCAGGAACAAGAGGGCAAACAGAGTGGTAATCATTCCAACTTCGAAGTTAACTCAGTACTATATTGCTTCATTACAGAGCAACAAATCAGCAAGGAGATCTGATTAATCCTTGATGTAACTTCCTTGACATGCCCTGGTTGCTAAAACATGCTGACTTTCTCTAGCACCTTCATACAGTTTCAAAAATAAGCATCTGAATAGCTACCACAGCACACTGCAGAAAAGCCAAGTGATCTATATTATAAGCTCATCCTTAGAAAGCAATGAGTCAAGATGACAGAATGTCCTAGTACATGAGGACAATGCAGTTACCTAATCAGTTCATCGCCCTGTATCAATAAACTTATATGATGCTAGACCATAGCACGAAGCACAACCTTTTCCCTGTGTTTAGTGACTGATAACTTTTTAATGGGAAGCATTAAAATGCAGCTAGGTAGGTGTAGTTCTTCCTGCCTGGAACAACAGAAGATATAGGAGCTGTTCTGTTGTATTTGCTAGCAGTCTGAAAATCTCCAAAAGCTAATGCTAGGTAAACACCTGCCCAGGAGTCTACAGGATCAAAGCAATTATGTGTACTGATATACAGATATACAGACCCACAGATATATAGCTATATGGCTACGTAGAGATACAGATGTGTAGTTACATAGATATATAAGTGGAATGAATTAAATGCACAGTGTGCTCCCCCCACATCTGGAAAAGCAGTCATGTACAGGCAGTCAATTGAATGCTACTGACCCACAGCTCCTGCAGCTAGTCACCAAAGGGAAGAGGTGATTATTTCTCAGAAATGTTCTCTGGGGCTGTAACAAGTACTTTGTTTAATACAGCGATGGTGGATCTTAGGGTCATGGGAAGAGTGAGCAGTGGGCTTTGTAATGAACTTTCAAAAGACAAACCTTCTCAGAGCTTCATCTTTGTACATCCTGTCACACAGATCTGTGTTGTTCCTTTGTGCATTCCAACCCCAGCTGTCAAAATGAGGTACGTACACATGCAGCCACGTACACAAACAAACAAAAAGCAGCTCACACACAAAATAAATCCCTTTTAACACTGTTTCTCCATCTTAATAATCTCTCCACCTTTGTGAAAAGTCTTACTTCAGGATAATCTCATTAGGAGGAATCTCCTTGACAGGTTAATCTTCTCAACTACCTCTCAAAGATTTTGTCATCTTTTAATCTGGAATGTGATCGGATAACATCTACAGATCAATATCTTCTTTGTAGTCATGTTCCAAAGGCTATGAGAGCCATTCTCCCATGCAGTTCAAATGCCTCATTAAGAGTTTCTTAAACTGCAAAACCCTGCCAGAGATATCATGTGTTCATTTGGTACACATCTCCTATCATATTCCTTAATTCTGTCGAATGTTTTAATGTCTGTCACAGTGACTGTTCCTTCCTTAAAGCCAATATATTTCCTTAAAATAAACTTAACAGCTCCTACACATTTTCAACAAGCAGTATATTAATTTGAACAAGCTTTAAGTGAATTATATCAGAGCAATTCTTATGATGCTCTGTCATATTTATGGCACATTTCAGCATGAATATGGTATCTTCTCATTTGTTAGCTTTACATCTCTTGCGACAGTAAATTAAAATGATTCAATGAACTCTGATTTTTTCTTTTTGTATTCTGTTCCTAACATAATTGCTTTTCAACATTTCATTGGATTTTTTTCCTGTAGTAAGATGATTCACATATATCAAGTTCTTTGATATTATATTAAGAAAAAAAAATGTAAGGTTACCTGTTGAACATTCTTTGCTTTGTGCATATTATTAATCATTAAGATTTCTGATGCAATCACTGAAATTTGAATGTGCTTCTTTTCCAAACAGGACTGATAAATGGATTATATAGGCCAACGGATTCGTAACCCTTCCTTGTTGCCGAGTGCAATTTTGTACACTGATGAATCCTGCTTGCTACAAAGCAGTGAATAAATGAATTAGACATTTCCTTCTGGAGGGAAACATCCTGATGACAAAAAGAAAGAACAGAGCATCTCAGGAAGACATACGGGAAAAGCCAGCTGTGGGTACACAAAGAGGTAAGACTAACATTGAATGTGTTTCACTCACAAAGCAGAAAAAAAAAAATGATTTGCCATTTTGCTTCCTTGTAATCTGCAGCGATTAAGAGTCTGAAAATATACCTGGTCTCCATTTACACAGCAAGGTGTTTATTAGTTTGTCAGAACTCACATAGGCAGAAGCTAATTTGCTTCTGTATGGTATGCTGTAATTATATCACTGAATGGTTGTTTTAAGGATTCCAGTTTTTATTTCTTCCTCTTTGATATAGTCATTTAATTACAACACAGCACGATTGATTAATTGCAATTACAGTATTTTCTTCCTGAGAAATCACCTTACAATGTACCGTAGAATACTACAGAGTGCAAGGGAAAGCTGCAGGATTCAGCTGGCAAGGCCAGCGGCTTGAACACAGAAATAACCTGTTTTCTTTAGTCAGAAATACAGCATGTGCTACACTGGTGAGGTGATTCTGTGTTTAGTTCCTTGCTTCCATCTCTTTTTAATACCTGGTGGGGAAAAAATCTCTAATGCTCCTCTGTGCCCACTTGTCAAAGCTCTCTCAGTGGCCCTGATCCAAAACTCACTGAAGTTGATGAAAAGATTTCTCTTGACTTCAGAAGCCTTTGGACTGAGCTAGTTACAAGCTCATCTTTCTTTCTGATCTGCAAGTTACCTCAAGCCTTTGAGGGCAGTGCAGATAGCCATAATTGTATCAGTGTGGATCCTAACCTCTGCTCACTGTTTGGGTTACACTGGAGTAGCCACTGTCATTTTGCCCATAGGAGATGATGGAAATCAGAAGCTCTCAGATGATGCCCAAATTGCTTTGCTACCTTTGTCTCAATAATTTTTCCAATAAACACAAAGGTTAGAGACAGGCTAATAGCCGGTGAGACAATCAGTGTCAACAGACAGTGAGGGTCTAATAGCAGTTAACGGAGTGCAGGAAGGACAAAAGGACATAGGCACTGTGACATTAACACATAGACAGGCTTTTGGGACCCTCAGGAATCCACAGTCTGGTTAGAGGCTGCTGGTAATAGGAGCTGTGTGCAGCTCTGTGCTTAGGCAGCAATATTCCCTGTCAAATTAGAGGAGGGGTTGGAAGATCCTGAACTGCACTCCAGCCATGAGTGCATGAGCACTCCATGCCACAAGCCCCAGCACACAAGGAATCAGAGTAACTCTAAGCCACTCTCGTAATGCTGAGAGGAGATGCAGATGTGAGCCCTCTCCTCACACACCTCTTTGTGCACCTGAGGAGAGAGGAAGGAGACTGGGGACCTGCAGTCTTTAACCCAAACAACTCAATCCTTTCAGAGCCGGTTTCTGGTCTTGGTCTTCAAGCCTTAGTTTCTCAAGCAATTTGCCATGATGATCAGTAAAACAATATAGGAGTATTCTTTAACACACCGTGAAAAGGTTGAGCGTTAAGTCTAATGAAAAGTAATTACAGCATTAACGCTGTACAGATACTGATTTCAGTTCAGAACATCAGAGTTGTAGAGAGAATCTCAGGAATTAACTCTATCCTAACTTACCCTGCTTTGTGTGGTAGATATTCTCTGTAGACTAGAGGGGAAGTATTCTAGTGCTAAATTCACAGTTAAGATGCTGCTTTGACATATCCCTGAATAGTGCACTCAGCAGAGTTCAAACAGCTCGACATTCAAAATTAATACCATAAATATGACCCTACAAATGCCTGGAGTTCTAAAGTAGTGGGCCATTAGCTTTTACGGCGTCGACCTATTCACTTTTACATCAGTTTAATTAGTGTACAACATAAGATATAAGGGTAAATATAACATGGACAAGCACAATAATCATTGTTGGCTTCAAACAGATAAACTTTTTGATGAGCTGCAAAGCATTAATACAACCACCTACACATTGCCCACACATACCCATGGCAACAAACATACATCAACATAAAGCAGAAAAAAGCTGCAACCTTTCAAAGTTTTAATATTCATCATCTGAGGCTCGTGTGATTACATTTGCATGCCTTTGCTGCTTTTTTTTTCCCCCCAAGGACAAAATGAAGGGAATAAAAAGCGTAAAAATGTACGCGAAAGTGCTTTGAAGCCTCAGAATGGTTTTGATCATATGTCCAAAATGAATCAACAGTTACTTAGTGCAACTGTGTGTTACAGGACACTGCCAATGCCCTCTGTAAATAAATCAAGATAGACATTAATCAATATGTGAATGTGCACAGCAAAGCAACTGGTGGCACTAACGCCTGCTTCCTGGATGAGTGATCCGCCACCAAATGGAGGAGAGATGTCATAAATTCAATGCAATTAAGAATCTCTTTCACTCTCTTGAAAGAGAAAGGTCTTTGCTATTTGTGTATCTATTATTCTTCAATGGTAAAACAAAACATCTGATAAATGATACTCTAAAATGTTATAAAATATTGTTTCCCTTCTGTACATGTGTATTGACTTTCTTCGTCCTGGCACGGGCTCAAATCTGCTTTTTGGATGCAGTAATTTTTATATCTCCTTTAGCTTTTTCCATTCTATTATGTGGCACTCATCCAATACTTAGGATATTCAGATTGTTTTTACTGCAGCAGAGAGGGGCTCAGATTTACCAGAAGTCCAACATTCCCTGCAAAATGCTTTCTGCTTGGTAAGATGAGAACATACAATATCCTGCAGAACTTGTCTATGTGAATGGCTCTCAGGGCGACATCCAAAGGGTTATGAGCTTCTGTTGTTGGGTGGTTTTTCTTTTCTAATAGGTTGTGAAATGGGTTCTGACATTGTTTTAGCTGTGATATTGTAGCTTGAATTGGAACCACTGGCCTATGAGATTCTTCATTAACGTCAGTTCAACATCTTTTCTTCCTCTCCTCTGCAAAATTTTATGAACTTGACCACCCTATCTCAGCAAAGGCTCTATGTGCAGATAGGAGCAGTAAAAGTGATTAGCAGTAAAGTCCTCCCAGAAAGGGAGACTGAAAAAAAGAATAGACCATTTAATCTAGAAGCAAGAGAAACCCCATGGAAGGCAGGCACTGAGATATGTTCTGTGGGATAGGAAAAATACATCTGTACTACTATTTATCCTCTCACTTAATGAAGTCACAATCAATTGATCCGAAAGGCAACAAACTAACAGCTGATAAAAAATTAAAAGAAAACAGCATGATCCACTGCAGCACTAACCAAAATGAAAGATCAATCCAAAACCAGATTAGATATGCAAATAATGTGAATGTGGATAGTTACACTACAGAGCACCACAATTGATTTTATTCACATGAAGTAAAAATTACTGTGATACAGGTTATAAGTCAACTGCCACTAATAAGGTTTAGAAGAACTTTCCCTAGGATCATTTTCCTCTGGACTAGGCAGACTAAAGAGCCAATAACTCCTGTGTTCTTCCAGCAATTACAGCAGTGCTTTTCACTGTAGATATATAGTTGTGCTGAGGATGGAACAAAGTTTGCATATATACTCAGTATACAAGACAATGTCTGGAAATGAATAGCTCTGTGTACAGTGGAACCAATGATGCTGCGTGCAGCTGTCTTAAATCAGAGCTGCTGTGAATTCTTTTTTAATAATGCCACTTTCCTCATCTGGTACAAAAGGATTTTCTCCTGTTTTTCTCCTTCCAAGAGCTAAGCATCCAAGAAAATTGTTCCTGGGCACTGGTCAGATGCAGTAACCCTTATCTCAGTGAAAATATTAGAAGTGTCTATATTGTCCCTGTTTAACTGTGGAAAACTTACAGGACTTTAATTCCTGTGGAAGTAGCCAATGGGTATAGGATGGGTATGAAAAAATATTTAAAAGAGACCAATAAATTGAAACATATAGACTATAATTGCATAAGCATTATAGTGAGAAACCAGGACAGCACATTTATATGGGAAGTGCACTGCAGCTCAGCCACTTGCCTCCCTCCCACCCCACCCCCAGCATCACATTTGGGAACAGCAAATTGCAAAGAGCAATCATACCAGCCACAGGTTGGCAATCACATCTTCTCCAAACAGCAATCATGGCTCCTCCTGATGGACAACAACATGTGAGAAACTGTCATTTTGATATTTAAAATCTGTGGAGTGTAAAACACTGACTGTCAGTCTCAGCTGCTGGAATCCGTGTTTCTGGAGAAGAAACAACAGGAATTGCTCGATCTGAAATGGACCCTACCAGTCAAAATTTTCTTTTTTTTCCCAACTTTTCAGCTTTATTTGTCTACACTGCAGACTGTATAGCTCATTTATTTAGGTGACACAGTACCTCAGTAAACAATATTTGGACTTAGGACTTCAAAACTGATTTTTTTCTCTTCCAACCTCTTCTTACCTGATATTTTTTTTCTAACTCTATAGGCACAAAAAGGTGTATTCTTGCTTTCAGTTCCAAGAGCTCAAAGCACAGTTGCCTAAGGCTGCTTTGTCAGGAGAGAAAGACTGTGTTAGCACCATCTTTCCTGTTCTCTCCCTATATATAGTACTGCTATAATGATGATAATGTGATCAGTGATGCTGAAGAAGGATTAAGGGCTTGACCTAGTCAGACTTTATGGTTTCCCAGCTGGCAGTGAGAAATTACTTCTTGTGTTCCCAGTGCCAAAGAATGACTTAACTGGAGGAATTGGATTTTTTGCTTTCTTTTAAGATAGGCAGAAGGAGGGAGTCCTGATGTCTTTATGAGAAGAACAGAACAGCAAAAAATTTTAATGGATTGTCCAGCACAAAATGTCCATGGGATGAATGAGGCCCTTAAAACATCATGGCTTAGGCTGAAATATTGCCAGGCTTTTGAGTAGTTTCAAGACTTTGCTCTCAACCTAAATTTTAAATCAATTATCCCATTCAGTTCAAAATGAAATTTCAAAGCATATGGGGTAATGTAACCTTTTGATTTCACTGATATTTATAAAGGGGAGTGGAAAGCTATACAAATACCTTTTTAAAATGCACCATTTTTAAATAAACCACTTGAGAGGTCAAAAAACTGAACAGACATTGACATATCTAGCAGGGATTCCTTCTGAACAAACTGGGGTGCCCTGATAGTGCTAAGCAGCGAGAATCTTTCTCATCCAGAGGACAATAATTTTTCTAATGTTCTACTGCATGCTGCTTCAAAGAAAGTAAATTGATGGCTACTAAGAGAGTGGAAAAAAACAGGGAGAAGTTGTCATGAAATAAAAATTGGTATTAAAATATTGCCACACTTTGTTACAATGGATCAAATTCTGCTTTCTTCATTAACTGAGAATAGTTTCTGAGAACTGACCTGTTGTACCTAATAACAGAGGAGGTGCGTTCATTATGTGAATTGCTAAAAAGCCTGATTCAGCAATTTATGATTTAGAATGGGCTAATGGAAAGCTCATAATACAGAGAAAAGGTGTTTCTTGCTAAGTGACACCTACTTATTCCAGCTGGACTTTCTCCATTAAACTTCAGAAGCATTCAGCCAGGAGGTACACGTGTTTCTGCACTGTCTTCTCTGAAGCAGGTATAAACCCTTCTACCTCAAAGGGCACCATTTGGCATATTTCACTGCAGAGACTTGAGTCATTTTTGAAGCCATAAGATTTTTTGGATACCCGACATCCAGGAAACGTCAGAGAACCTGATTTTGGTATTGATTAATGCTGATGCAGCACAGCTTGTTGTAGCCTTGACATTGTTCCAAGTCATGTTGTTCCAGCACAGCAACCGTGGTCTAGGATATGTAGGTACTTCATATCCTTCAAGCATACCAACAATAACCAGCTGTAGGTAATGCAAGGCCAAATCAGCCTTCTTGGGACCAGGGCAAGCCCCACAGGCATGCCAGTCCTGCCACAGAGCCACAGGTGGAGCTCTGAGAAGTGCCAACCACAGCAGTTGTTCCTCTTGGTTTCAGGTTTCACAACCTTCAGCTGCTCTGGTTCTCCTTTAGAGATGCTTCTGTCCAAAAATTTGGCTGTGGGACTTCTCATTTGTTTTTTGTTTTATTTCTCTGTGAATTCTGACAAACCAGCACAGTGCTGTTTAGTAATTCATGAGTTTCAGGCAAATATTCAGTGTTTCTACAATGAAGAGCATTGCTGCAGCTGGAAGGAAAGCTGATCTGGAGCAGAGGCCCATCTGTTCCTTAAAAAAGTTTAGAGGCAATATTCCATTTCTACCTGGAAGGCAAGCCTAGAGACAGAAAATAATGATTTTTGATTAGGTATTTAGAGAACTATCAGAGATTTCTGCTTCTTATAGTCACTGTATCTACTACTGCTATTTCTTATGCTCTAGAGGTTTGGACTTGTGACAGAAAATTCATCTTTGGGAGGATATATCTGCGAGTGCTGTGGCATGTAGAATTGATCAACTTCAGTTTCTGCTCTGCTGTGTTTGGTTCTCTTTCCAGATAGTGGAAAATATATAGTCAGCATGATAGGTGGTCAATTTTTCCCCTTTTTTAGAGCACGGATTACTTCCTGCTCTTAAGGCATAAAAAGATTATGATAATGTACAAGGACACTGGCCACTATCCAGAATTTGTACTGGAGAAGACAGTGGAGTGCCTCCATACATCCATTTCAGCTCACCTAGAAGAAAAGCAGGCTGCCAACTGTACAGACTTTTCTGCATAGTAAATCTGAATTTTCAGGCTCTAAATAAATATGAAGTTCATTCCACTGAATGACAGGAATGGAAAAGTAATCACTATAAGGAAGGGGAAAAGATAAAATTCTGTCGCTCTATGGTACCTTTCATGAGAGGATTTTACTCATGTTAATGAGGCCTTGTAACAAAATAGCGATATTGAATTTCTTAAGGAGGGTAAAGTCAGGCTTTCCAGAGATGTGTGGCATAAAGTCACAGTGCTGAGGGCGAAAGTGGAGTTTGGGAAACAGCTTAGTAGCCCAGAAACTGTGGTCCTTCAGCCAACCATTGAAACATCATGACTTACGGGGAAAAAAAAGAGAAATTTTCAGATTGGATATTAGGAAAAAATTATTCTCAGAAAGAGTGGTGAGGCACTGGAACAGGCTGCCCAGGGAAGTGTTGGAGTCACCATCCCTGGAGGTGTTGAGGAAAAGTGCAGATGTGGCACTGACTGATACGGTCTAGAGTGGGCACAGGCATAGGTTGATGGTGGGACTGGATGATCTTATTGATCTTTCCAACCTTAATGATTCTGTGACTTCCCAAGGCTCTGTGCCCAACCTCCCAGGTGCAGTGAGATATACAGAAAAGCAGCAAAAATGAGGAAGTGACTGAGTCTGTTCCACTTCCCCCTAAATAATCTTCCAGATGGACTTGGGGATGGATCTGTTTCATGGGATGGGTAGCAGTGCTCTATGGCACATAAGCTGTGCTCAGCACCAGTAGGACCATTTCCACAATTAATGCATAACAAAAAAACAAGCCTGGTTTTTCCAACACTATTGGGAGATGGACTCTGCAAAAATTAATTTCTCAAGCTGATGTCTCTTTTGCCCACAGATTTCATTCATGCTGTTTCATTCTTCTCTTCCTCCTCCTCCTCAGCTGTCAGAGCCAGGACACCCTCATTGCACTTCACAAACAGTTTGAGCCTAATTATAGACTTTTTCAGAGTGGATCTTAGCAAGTTTAAGTGGAAGACAAAATATTTAGTTTCTACAAATTAATGAGGACAACAGAGCACACATCCTTTGTATGTCAATTAGCAACATATGGTGTAAGGCTTGCAAAACAATCAAATGATCAAACAATGAAGAAATGAAAGCATGTAGCAGTTTCTCCCGCTCTCTTATTAGCTAAATATAGCACAGGATGCTTTTTTTCTCACAGCAGATTGTGGAACACCTGCAAACATATAGGTATTGTTCTATCAGAGTGAGCATTAGGTATATTTTCTATATAAACCATTATGTTTAATTCCTTTTAAACAGTTAGAATTGCATTTAGAGGAAAAAAAAAAAAAACAACTAAAGACATCTAACAGCTTGCAGTTGTTTTTCACAAAAACAATAGGGTAAGCCGTGGAAAGTATTTCTAAAAACCTTGATACCTATTATTTTGTGCACCCAGAAAGTTGGGTTTGGGGTACAAATGGGAGCAGTGAGGGAAGATGGGAAAGGGCTGGTAACTCTCCTTCCCTTATACAGACAGCATGTCCCTGGTGAATGACAGTGGTCTTTAAAGGGAAGAAATTTGGATTAAACTTGACTGGAGTCTGCCTCACCCTCCTCTAGCATCTACTATAGACCAGGCAGCTCAGGAGAGTATTTGGGAATGAGGAATGGAGGGGAAGAGGAAGAAATGTTCACTTGTTGCAGCTTCTGTCTCTTTGGCAATGTGCTTCTCTCATATTCTCACTTCTGAACACAGCTCATGAACCCAAAAGAGCCAAACTTTTTTGTTAGCACTTCAGAAAATCTGGCCATTTATTTAAATGTGAAATATAAATTAGGACTTGTATTGAAATCTGGCTCTAAAGCCTTGGGTAGCTTTGTTATATGAAACCTTTATTAGTCTCACACTACGAGCTATCTGTAGGAAAATCTCCCTATTACTACATATAGCTATGCTCTTTGTAGCTAATATATGTACATCCTCAGATCCTGATTTTCTAAGGTTATAAATCCAATACTCAGAAGCACAGCAGCAAATCTGGTACTTGAAAACACACTTTACTGTTGATGATGATGAAAAGTACTATTCACTGGTTTCAGCAGCAGAAGAGACTTCTTGATCCATTTTGCCTACATACCTAAACCATAAAGTGAGAGTATTTGTCTGAAGAAATGCCTCTGCTACAATGCCAAGGGGTTGAATAGAAGGCCAAATGGAGATACCGAGCTGTAGAGATCAGGAGGAAGAGGGGACAACTGAGATATAAAAAGAAGGGTATGGGTCTACAAAATCATTCCCAGCATTTTTTGTGCCAGGCAGACCATAATGGAAGTTTTACAATTATACTTTTAGAGAACTTAAGGTAAAGGAAAAGGTAGAAGGGAGGAGAGTCGTTGCAATAAATACAGTTAAAATGGTTGGCTTCCCTGAGCTTCTCATCTCACCAAGCATCTCTTCCCAAGCCATCTCCATGGTGTCCCCCAAACCCCATTCAGATGTCAGCATCAATGGCAAGATGACCATTGAGACCGTGCCTCTGTGATAAGAAAGAGCCGTGTTTCTGGTGCGAAGGTATCTGTCAAGGAATGACTTCTTAGTGGAGGCAAAGCCAGCTAGTTTTCTCAGCTGCTCAAGGTCAAGTCCAAATAGGGAATATAACACTGCCCTTGACTGTATTGAGAAGGAAAAATTACTTTGGTAATGTCACAGAGTTCAGTCGTTTCCAAAAAGTAATCTTAGTGTAAAATTATGTCTGGTTTGTTGGTGAGGAGTGAGCCTGAGTGGATTTTTGTGCCCTATCCGTCGAAAACTAAACTGAAAACAACTCATTTATATAGGCCTACAACTATCTAATTATAATGGATTACATTTTCCACCTACAAAGCTGGATTTGAGCCACTGATCGAAGGATTTATACCAATAGCATAAAAAAAATATACTGGGCTGTTTCAGCTCGCACAAGTGATTGAACATTCCTCTTTAAGCATTATTATTTTTTTCTTTCTCTCTTGTAGAATCAGAAATTAAAAAAATTCTTCCCTTTTTGTTGTACCATGAAATCTCCCTTTTCTAATGAGTATATGAACCAGTCATTTTGCTCTTAATAGGCCACTTAGTGAATTTGATGGAGGAGATAATTAAATGTGACAGATACTCGCGTACATCTATCTTAAAACTAACACTCAAAGATTATAAAAGCTATAACATTCTCTTAATGAAATATGAACATGAGAAAAACACATTACAATGTATCTGAAAACAATTGCAAAATTTAGAGATAAACACTGTTAACACTTGATAAGCCTTTACAGTGTTGGTATGTACAGCAGACATAACAGTAGCAAACAAAAAAAACCACACACCTTTTTGAAGTAGATAAAAGCTGGAGATAAATTTGAATGTGTTTGGCATCCAAACAAGAGAGAATGACTTTGTAGGTCCAACAGAATATATGTGTTATAACTACTGAAGCAGAAGAGAGGCTTTTCATATCTTATAAGGAAAATGCTGAGGAAAATACATTTAAATAAACTCTTTCAAAACTTCAGCGCTGAATTTCATTGGCCGTTCAAGTCAGACTTCATATTCCTGGTTAAATGGCTGCATGGCGAAATGTGTTGGGAGATCACCTGGATTGATAGCTCCCAGTATTTTCTCCATTCAGTCTCAGTCCTGCTCTGTTCTTGGTGCTTACACTTTGCCCACTCATCTAAGGCACAAGGAAATGCAGTGATAGGTGGGAAAGTAATTTTAAAAGCATTCAGACACCATGAAAATGGGAGGATTCTTCCAGGCCATTAGGTAGCAGATAGAATCATGTGTGGTGCCAGAAAAGCAGCTGTGTGCAGATGTGGTCCAAAGGCACTGATGGGAAGAGTGATGCTCCCCTTCTCATAGCATAGGGCATCAGCACCATATGAATGCAAGTACTTGTTGAGCAGCAGTTCTAGCAATATATGAGCAGCTAAGCTTTCATGACAGATGAAAGATACCAGAAGAGAAAATAGTAGTAGAAAAAAGAGCTTTGAAAAAGAATAGCAGATCGATGTGAAGAGAAATGTTTCCTCACGAGGAGAGAAAAAGCTGAGAACTCAAGAACCCCTGGCCACTTAGATTTGACTCTGTATGGCCCCATCCAGGGTGCTACACAGGTCTTGTTTAGTCTGGTTTTAATCTTTATTACAATAAAAAGCTAAAACATTTGAGCAGCTGATGAGTTTTTGAGAGTATCTTCTGAAAATGTGAAACACTCCTGAGCCTCATGCTGTTTGGTTTAGTCATTATTGCGAGGGTAGGAGAGGATGGCAGGCTCCTATGAGATGATATGGGGGAAAGCGTGGGAACAGGTGAAGTAAAGAAAGTGAAATAACTGTTTATTGTGTAAGAGCCCTTTATGTTGACTTTAGCTAAAAGTGGAATTGTTGATTATTATTTCTATTATGTGGATATTAATATTTTTGCAATATTTCCTACCTCCTTCATTTGATTGTCATCCGGAGTTGCCTATTTTGTCCTGAGACCAGAAAGATGGGGAGAAAGGCAAGGGCACTTCATAGCCCGACTACTAGGCCCCAGATGCAGAAAACTTGGGTTTTAATCCCTATAGACTAAACCGTATATGTTGAGCAACATTTCAGTAGGATGGTGTGATGCCGTGGGTTCCTCTGGGACACCTCTCCAAGGCTGGTGATGGGATTCCACTCTAACTTTTATGCTCACTGAAAAATATATGCTTGCCTTCCTGTTGGGAAGGACTAGTTGAAGTATTGCTGTAACTGTTGTCCTGTCTGCTTCAATTCCAAAACCATACCGGATCCATGTAATCTGAAGGGAAACAACCTTTTCTGGTTTAGGGACAATTCTGCCTCAGAAAGAATTGTTGTCCATGCCTTAGCTTTATTTTCCAGAGATCCCTTGTTTACATGGGAGTTAGGCTTAAAATTCCCCTCTGGGGAAAAAAACAAACAAACAAATAAACAAAATCCCGCATCTTTCCAGGACTGCAAAACCTGTTTGTAGAGTAGATAATCTCTCCTATTCCTCCCTTGCCTCTGAGGATCCTCTCTTGGGTTAAATGGTTTGATGAGAAGCTTCTGACAGAGAAAAGTACTTGTCCCAGCGTTCTGCATCAAGAGCTGAATGTGAGGTTCCAAGGCAACCGTTGAGTTCTATCGTGTAAGTGGTTGGTACATGCCCTCTCGGATGATTACTGCTGTTAGGACCCAAAACAGCCTCATAAATAGAAATTGGCATTTCCAAGCGGAGCGGTGGCGGGCCTTCTTCCAGGAGTGTGCAGAGCTGAGCGAGATGCCTGAATTCCCTCTGGGGCGAATGGAGAGGATTAAGTGCGTCAGAATGAGATTCAAAGCAGGCAGCGAGTAAAGCAGGGAACACTTAAGCCTGCCTTAGGAAATACTAAAGAGAAGGGTATAGCTGAAATCCTCCATATATCCTAGGTTTAGCATTGACCCACATCCACGAGACAGGAGACGCTGCGAAAATGGGATTCAGAGCCCATAACCCCTTTCCAGAATTAATTTGTCACTTTGAGTAAAAGACTTCTGCTTGCTGCTGATGGCAGGGTTGGGATCCAGACAGAGTGGGAAGTGGAGGCACTAACCACAGCCACCCTTAGCAGCTAAATCGCATCTCTGGGAAGCTGGGAACCTGCATCTGATTTTCTGCTCAGTTCTGAAGAGGTAAAAATGTATCTTTCCTTCCACAGGATGGGGTGCATTCACCTCAGGGGCTGTTTTCCCTTTCTTCTATTGGAATAACAGTACAGCAAATGCTGTGGGATTCCTGGGACCAGAGACGGGGAAGGGAAACAAAGCCATCCTGATCTTTCCTTCAGTGCTCCACAATGCTTCCCAATGTGTGTCAGTAGGGGATATAATCCACACCCTTCTCCTCCTCCTGTCTGCATCATTAATGGCAACATTTAGCAGGCGTGATTTTCAGTCTCCCACCTTCCTCTCTCTCATAATTAACTGCCTTTTGTCAGGCACATGAGTGGGACTTCAAAGCTCCCCTCTTTCTCCAGCATCCAGAACAATTTATCCTGCCTGCTTTATAGATGCCGAGATAAATAAGATCAACTG
The DNA here is from genome assembly GCF_987193195.1 of Phasianus colchicus. NCBI lineage: Eukaryota > Metazoa > Chordata > Aves > Galliformes > Phasianidae > Phasianus > Phasianus colchicus. Next base: position 16,291,587 of record NC_143448.1, on the reverse strand, counting down.
CAGTTCCTCTGCTTGCTTAATCTATTGCTTTTGGGATTTGGTCAAATAAAACATCAGGATATTTTGGCATGAGCTATTTTTAGAAAATCTTAGCTGCAGTTTTTGTTTTCTGCTCATCAGAATGTTTTTTTCCACCTTGAACAGAGGGTTTACCAGCAGTGATGAATCTTTTTGGTGCACTGTGGCAACCACATGTTTTTTAAACACACTGATGCCCTCTAGCTGGTGGCATCCCAAATCTTTCTCTGTGCCAAACTCAACTCTACAACCAATGGTTTGCCACTGGGTTAAATAAAATGGATTAAATCAAGATGCCCACTCTTGCCAAAGTAATGCTGTTTTTGCTGTTTCCCAATCACACCTGTGTCATCCCAGTTCAAGCAGGACATTGCAGGACCTGCAGTCTGTTCTGCCTTTCCCTTTGGAAGCCTGGGATGGAAATTATCTAGTCCCCATTCCAGGGATGCATAAAGCTTTTTTACTTTAAAGGAATCTTAAAAATGCAAACAAACAGCAATGGAGAAAAGTACAATTTTTCAGTCTTCTTGAATAGAAGGAACTTTTTTCCTTTCAGCGTTCTGATATGAGGAGGTTAATGTGTCACTATAAAAGAAATGCAGCACTCTGCTGTTCTCTCACGGAATACATTACTTAAATTCTCACTATGAATTTACATCTTTCTTTTTTTTTTCCCTGAAATATAGTTTGGCACTTAGTGAGAAATGAATCTTAAATATTTTGAAAGTATAATTTAACATCTCAGCAAAACCTTGAATTATGAATTGTGCTTTATAGAAACTTTAGGGGCTAGCTCAATCTGACTTAAAAAAGAATAGAGAATTACATCTTTAGGTGGTGCTTTAGCTGCAAATGAGTCTCCTACAGTTATTACACTGTTTGTTTATCCAGCTGTATACATGTGTTATACTCTTCATAGACTTCCTTTAAGGTGATTTTTATATTGAATAACTTTTGATTCTTTGTTTAAATATCAAATACATATATGTATATATACATATGAAAACTTGTGTGCTACCAAAAAACAGTTTTTAACTAAATCACTTCAAACATTCAGTTAACTAATCCCAGTGCCAGACTTCATACAGACAGAGAGATATGGATGTTCTATAATTGTTCATTTGTATGATTTATAATGCCTGGAGACACGTGTAAACCATGGAAGACAATGAGACATGAAGCAGAACTGGTGTTGGACTCATCATTCTCTGCGACTCCCATCCAATTTGTTAGGAATTATCTGCCCTTCTGCTTATATCAATTTAACATCAGTGTAAATTTATGTTCACATCAATCAGTTCTGTCTTGCAGGAATTTAAGTCAGAAATTAGGGAGGTTCTGAGTATATGTTTGGAAAGCTCAAAACATACACTGGATTAAAAAAACCCAAACAAACAGTTTTGCTTTGAAGAGAGCCATTACTGGGTTGCCTCAAGTCATTGTTCCCACACAAAAAATGCCCCCTGCAGAACCACTCGTCCATCTTGTATTTCCTTTTACAGTGAAATATCAGCTTGTCCTGGGGCTCTATCACTTCTGATGGACTTGAACGCAGCCAGGATCATAAAAAGGTGGGCGTGCTGGGACACACTGAACTTGGCAGCCCACCTGAACAGAGTTCTTGCCCACAACTCATATTTCTCTGATGGTTGACGATTGGCATTAAGTGTGATCGTTAGGTTTCCTCCTGAAAGCCTGATCCAATATCCATTAAGTCAATAGGAATCTTTCTTCCAGCCTCAATGAATGTCACTTCAGCTCTTGGAAAGGTGCCCATTTTAAACTCTCTTTTTGGTCATGTATTGCATATGCATTCAAAGGGGTTATATTTTAACAACATTCCCTCTGGACAAATCCACTGTTTTACTCAGCAACTCATTAACATCTTAATGGTCATCCAGGTCATGTTAGCAAACAAGAAAAAAAAGCCTGAAAACTTGCATTCATGCTCACTTTTTAAGGCTGAGAAATTGATGTGTACACATAACTGCTGATAATGCCAATATGCATTTCACCTAAAGCCAGGTAGAATATGCTACATACTAATTACACAATGTATATTGTATTATTTTTTCATTATATTCAGTATCACCTTGTTCTTATTACAGGAAATATTGAATGGAATAATCTGATTGGCTTCTAGGCTAGCACCCTTTATTCAATATGGTGACTTCCTCTTGGTTTTTTTGTTATAAAAATGAAGAATTCTCAAACGTCTTCTTTTATTGAAGCTTCAACTATTTTTATCTTTTTTTTTTTTTTTTTTTTTTTTTTGGCCTCTTCCCTGGATCCTGTCTATTTTTGCAGTTTCTTTTTTGAAACAAGAATGCCAAAATTAAACACATGACATATACAAGGTCACTGGAAGTCTTGTACTTCCATCATAGCTTCGCCCCTGGGTTGGTCTGCATATGCTGACTCAGAACATTCTCCTTTCTCAGGCTGGCTGCATCCCTATTTATTTCCTCTAATCAGACTGAGTCAAGCATATGCTCTTCATGCTCCCTTCTTCTGGAACTCTCTCCTCTCTGAGATTGTTTTGGCTGAGGTTTTATTAGGCTTTTAGATCTATGCTGTTTGCCCTCTTGTTCGAATCTGCTTTGGGGCTTTTGTTTTTTATGCTTGTCTCCCATCAGTTCTTTTAAAATGAGTGAATGTCAGAGCTCTGTGATTTATTTTTATTCTTACTATCGGTTTCTGCTAACAGAATGACCCGCTCAATAACATGTTCCTTTGGTTGACTTTCTTCTCTTTCTCGCCATAAGAAATAAATGCTCAAGAGAATGTTTGGAGGAACCAGAGAGGGTTTGGACCAAGAGGGAAGTAGGGGATCCAAGAGTCCCCAGATCAGAGAAGGAGACATATTTGAAAGAAGTGAATTTCAGCTGCAGACCGATTTCTGAAGCTCCTATTTTGCAGCTAACGAAGCAAAAGAGAAGCTGGAGGCAGAGAGAAGGAAAGGAACTGGAGAGAAATGAGAGGAGTCCTAGAGGGAAAGAAAAATCTTTTGTGTTTAGGATATTTTTAAGCTTATGCTAAATGATAATTGAAAGAAGGAAAAAAGCAGACAATGAGAGTGCAATAAAACAAAAGACAGACAAGGTTAAATGTGAAGAGACGCAAATCTCTCAATATATCAGGCTCCCAGAGCACCTGTGATACAGGTATGCTCCTGATCCAAAGCTTCCAGCCCAGGCCAGGCCGTCTGCTTGTGGGGAGCTGCTCCCAAACTGCCAAAGGGGTGTTCAGAAGCCAGGAGCTGCCAGGAGCCTGCGGAAACACATCTGTGCTCAGGCAGACAGGAACAAAACCCACATGCATTTATATGAAACTTTCCTCATTTGGGCAAATGAGCCTTTTTTGATGAAAAAAAAGAAAAGAAAAGAAAAAACAGTCAATTTGCATCATAAATCTTCACTTATCATGATTTACTTTCCTCTGACTAGAGCAGGAAGAATAAGGAAGGTGAGAATCGTAATGGTGAAATGTGTGGCTGCTCATCATCATCTCCAGACCATGACAATTATTTTGCTTCACTTTCTTATGCTGTGAAAAGATAATTGGCATTTGTGAATTTTGAGCTCAAAACGTCAAGGAGTAGGGAATGTGTTTATTACAGACCCAAGACTCAGGCATCTTAGTTGTAAGCTGTGTGTATCTGTGATCTCGAAGAATTTTGTTATACCAAGGGGGCAGTTGTCAAAGATAGAAGCTTAATTTGCCTCTCCATCTGCATGAACAAATGCCTGCGTATGGTCTTTGATACCCATATGGAAGTAGTAGCTATTCACGTGCAAGACATCTGAGTTAAAAGCTCCAAAACACAAAGTAAAGCTACAATTCAATTTATACCATTTCCCCATCGATACTGGGGGATACTCACTGGCTGGTCCTCACCAATCAGAACTGAGGTTATACACTCGGCTTCATAGAGAGCAAACACACTGAAAAGCTCTTTCCCTTAGCTCAGGTTTAATTTTGCTGTCCTGGATGCCCTGCCTTCTGCAGCACATCGCAGTGTGTTGAGCCACAGCAGAAGGAGAAGTGCAGAGTCCAGGTAGGCAGCAATACTCCGGATTGCTGTTTTCATATGTGGTTTCTGAGCCAAATCTGGCCACCTGCATTTTGATCAGCATTTTGGCTTGTGAATAGAGAATATTTGCAGCTGGGTAATTAAATCTATTTGTACTTATCTGCATATGCATGTTTTGCAGGTAGATGTTACGCATCCGTTTTGCAAAATGTAACCTTTGATGTGAAGAGGAGATGGCAGTAGTTATAAAAGAAAACATTATTTCCATATCAAAATGCAGCTTTCCTCATATTTTTTCACTTGGATTTTTGAGGAGACTTGGCCTCAGCTATTTTCAGCAAAAGTATGAGCAACCAGTGGCAAGTAGCAAACGTGTCTCTTAAATGTGTTAGAGCAGACACACAGCAACATGTCCCACATGGACCATTCCCACAGTACTGGCAGCAGTACACAACAGAGAAACTTTGATGTTCCCCTGCCATCTTCTTTTGAGCCCCTACCCAATTATGTCTTTTATTTCCTTGTGCGTGTGTGAGTAAATGTAAGGCACATAAAATTCAGCCAGCATTCACAACCACACAGCTACAAAGAACTATTCCATTCTTTAGAGTGACTCTAAGATGTGTACCACAGAGGAAATCAGCAACAGTGATCTAATGAACCCAAAATCTGTAAACCTATTAAACTGTGAGCAACAAAACGCTCAGATCTTTGCTTGATACGTTATATGAAAGTATCTCTGTTAATGGGCATCATTCTCAAATGGGAAACAGTTGTTAGCAATGCAGGAAATTCAATTCTGAAACCAGTCACGGTATATTATACAATCTGTAACAACAGTGGCAACCAGAAGAACCATTTTATCCCATGTTTTGACAGAGTTTTACTTCATAGTTGATTTAGAACATGATCATGAAGACCAGGTTTCAGCCCAGGAATAACTTTGCTTTTAATATTTTACATTAAACATAGTTCATCATTGGTCCATACTAAAGTTATAGAGCAGCAAGGGCAGAATAAAACAAAAGTTGGTGTCTTTTGGCAGTTTTTGTGGCACTTCTGAGCATATTCTGAGTGGAATCCACAAATTATGTCCTACTGACAAGCTGAACTATCCTAACCTATACATGAAACGAGGGAAGATTTGGTATTGTCTTTGTTTTTCAAGATGTAGTCTTTCTTTCTAAAGGATTTACAGTTTAAACTCAAGTGGTGCTTATGCCTCTTCTGAACATCAAATTGCTGAACACAGGCAATAATTTATAAAATAATCTCACCATTCTGTATCTCTCCACCCCTTTTCCCCAGATGTTGACACTGCATTGAGCAGCATCTTGGTGTCCCTGGTGCTGTCCCATGCCCACCAGATGTCAGTTTCACAGAGCTGATGGATTAATCAGTGTATCTGCCCAAAAGGCATCAGGTGCTGTCTGAAACATGCAGCTCCCAGCTGGTAACACACAGGTACCAGGGAGGGTAGAGATAATTAATGACTGTTTTCATCCATCCTATTTGGCTGAAGTGAAACAGTCCTGTCCATCATGTGTCCTGCTTTACTACACACCCCTTACTCTCTTATTAGAAGAAAAAACCTATCAGCACATTAACTCTGCTTGCATCCCTGGTGATCCATGGGGTTCTGGTTTTTATATTTATGGCCAACTGTTTATAAAGTCCATAGCTGTTTTGTTTTTAGTGTCTGATTACAGCTTGATTGCCCATTACTGAGGCAATCACATGGTTCTTTGCATTCAGCAAGCAGCACAGGTTAGAGGATGAAGAGATTGCATTTGGCATTTTCCAGTTGGGAAGCTTCTTCATGTTAAATACTTGACTTTAAAGAAAATTTATAATCTTCATTCTTTCACCATCTCGAATAAGAATTCTACACTTTTTTTTTTCCATTAATTACTGTTTTTTTAAATTTTTCAATGTGGATCTAAACATTTAGAATATCACTTATGAAAGCCCAAGGAATGAATATGAATGGATGACTAATCCTAGAAAACATGCAGTTTGCAGCTAAGGAGTTATATCAGCAAATGCAAGTCACTCAGCCTAACCCAGCACCAGTGCCAGAAAAATGCTGTTGTTGTACTCCCCAGCAGCACCACGAGTAAATTGTTGAGTCAACAGATCCAAAAAGCTGGCACAGAGCATCCAGCAACATGGAAAGCGTTCAGATTTGAAAGCTTTACCAGCGCCTTGTGTAAAGGCTGAGGTCAAGCCCAGACTGTACTCTTCGCTTAAGGTGCAACGGGAACTGCAAGGAAGACCCTGAACACTGAATTTTTTTCCATAGAATGACTTAGGTTGGAAGTGACCTTAAAGACCATCATGTTTCAACTCCCTATTATGGGCTGGCTGCCACCCACCAAACCAGGCTGCCCAGGGCCCATCCAGCCTAGCCTTGAATTCCTCCAGGGATGGGGCATTCACAGCTTCTCTGTTAGCTATATCCAACTTTTCTTACAACCTTTCACCACTAATGTAGAGATGTGTGAATTTATCAGCTGTAGGAGATGCTGTGTTATCTCTCAACACAGTGGTCACAAGAGCAGAGCTGGTAAGGAGGGAAAACAATGATTATTTGTGGAGCCCCAAGCTGCAGCTCTGCACAGGATTGCCAGGGATCCATCTTCTTTCCCAACAGAATTAAGAATTCAAAGTGTGTAAGAGTGGGACATCCCAATTGAAGAATACTTCTGGAGCTGAGCCAAACACTTCTTGTCCTTGATCCTTCTGCCTGCAGGACTGGGCAAGCATCACAGATCTGCTCCTTAGCTGCATGACCAGAAGATGGCTTCTCACTTTGCTCACGTTTCACTCCCTGAGAGCTGCACAGAAGGATTTAGAGCTGCCTGAGTAGCCTGTGATATTCTCACTCTAGCTTGAAATTCTTCAAAATATTGACTCTTTCAGAGGAGATTTGACAGAGAAAGGCGTATCTTGGACCACAATATTTGCACTAAAACCCTTGAAGATCAATGAGCCATAGTGATCAGACAGTTCCAGCTGCTTTTGGGGACTGCATTTATCTTACAAACCAGCCTTAAAATTTGGATTTCATACATTATTCAAAGTCCAGATGCACCCCGTCTTTACATATTTCTTTTTGCTTGTAAAGTCTCTTCATTGCTTTTGTTGCCACTGTAATAATCAAGCAAGCTTTTTTACATGCACAGTAGGAACTCCAAAGATGTACATATTAAGTAAACATTTTGCATCAAGTCAGTTCTGTGCAGATCAGAGACAGAAGTCTCCAAATGGAAACCTCTCTCCTGAGGAGCTCCCGGGAGGTAGGAAATCAGATGGAAGTGCTGCCCTGTGTCTGACACAGATGGGCCCTGTAACACAGGGAAAACACTTTGGTGGTGGTGTTACTAACCACCAACAAGCATTTTTCCTCTAATTTAAAATGGTTTGCAAAGATTCAACATGTGTATATCTGCAGCATAAACTCCAGGATTATTTCCCTGTGCTTAGCAGCTCTGCTGGATCAAGGCTTTAGGAAAATGCAGATAATTATCATACAAAGGTATATTGTTCATGAATACAAATAAATACATACACACATATTTTAGTAGGTATTCAATGGCAGTAATTCACCTTCTAACCTGTGAGGGCTCCCTAAGCTGGCCCCAATTCTGAGGGTATCTGTCTGCTCACAGAGCACTGTGGACACCAAAACATCCTCAATAGATGGAGCAAAAACTTCTGCAGGAGCCAGCACAGAACATGAGAGAGGTTCGTAAACCCATCTGCATTCCCTCAGCAAAGTTTCATTGGTATTTGGGCTGAAGTCAGTCTTACATTTAGGAAGAGGCTCTGAGGTGTGTGACTGCTGCAGGCTGTGCCGTGTCCCCAGCTGTGCTCCCACCTGTGCCCCTGGTTTGCTGGGAGCACCTCCTTCCCTGCAGCTTCCTCTATTCCTTCTGGAGTAAAGTGGTCCCATGGGTTTTTGAAAGCTTGAGCCTAAATTACCGATATCTATAAGTAAGCAGAAAAAGGAGGAGGTGGATGGAAAGATCAGTTGTGCTGTATCCGAGCGTGGTTTGTGAGCTCAGAATAACTCGGGCTTTAGATAGAGTTTCTCTGGATTTATACCGGTGTAATTAAGAACGGTGCATGGTTCACTGTGGTTAAGTGGGATAGGAAGACACGATCCATTAAATGAGGCAACTGCATTCCTGTGGCTGTGTTTTATTCATTTGCTGTTATCTTGCAATGATTCTTTTTTGTGTTTTCTTTGTTTTCTCTCTGCAGCTTGTTTATTTGCCAACACTTGGGAATTTTGCTTTTACAAGGTGTTTACGGTGTTAGCTTAAAGGCATATATTTAAGCATCTGAAACATTCTGGATTTTTAATGTTTGAAGTAAATACAATATTACTCTGCCGTGTACAACATGTAAATATCTACACCGTGAGCATTTTAAGTTCTCTGATCTGAAGTCCCGAACGTCTTGCTTTCAGTAGAAGAGGACTAAATATTAAAAGGCTGCACAAATGAACACAGAAAATTAGACGTGCTGTCCCCCATACAGCCAGGTGGGCCTCTGCCCAGGTGAGCTGGTTTGAGGCTGTGCTGGAGATTTGTTGGGCATGGGGCGAGCTGGAGGCTCAGGACTATGGGGTCAAATTCTTTGCTCTGCTACAATCTGCTTTAATACCCGGCGTGCCTCAGTTCAGCCAAAAGAACTTCACCACTGCCGAGGAAAGTTGAGATAAAGGTGCTGAAAGCTGTGAAAGCCTCAAATCGGAGGCAGCAGGGTGGTGTTGGTGGAGGTGTGCGCTGCTCCGCTGATCGCTTGCCAGCACAGCCCGCAGAGAGGTGGGAGGCATTACACTGAATGAGTGTGACAGGGTCACGCAGGACTCCGTGCGCCTCGGGGATGAAGTTTCAGAACGGAGTTTCAGGTTTTTATCAGCAGTCTCGGTGGCTGAAATGCAAACAAAATTGTTTAAAGAGCTCCAGCAGTGCTGCACAGCCGGCAGTCCTGGGGGGAGCAATCTGCTTGTTAGACCAGCACCGGTGTCAGCTTATTGAGCACGGAGCTGGAGAGACAATAAGCACAGGTGTACGTCTGCAACTCAAAACCCTTTGGAGAAGTCTTTGTGAACGCTTGGGTTCTCGGAGGATGTTTCCAACCTCCCTATCGATCTGTTGATGGAAGTCACAATGGCCACCCTGCTCTTAAGAAAGGGATTGTTCCCTCGCAACTCGTGTTGGATAAAGGTTGTAATCATTGCTCCCTAACAGCAGTAAAACCATCCACAATGTCTCTGCATGCAGTGGGCATGAAAGCCTCAGATGGGAGGGGTGTGTCCTTAGCTAATTGTTGTTCTCTGGATTATTAAGGTATTATCTATACACCAAGCTCCGTTTCACTTGCTGGTCCCAGCTTGCTTTCAGGGCAACCTTTGACGTAGGCAGAAACAGAGGGTGCTTAGCACTCTGGAGGAGCCAGCACCCTGCAGCAAGGCTCTGGGTATGCTGAGAGATGACAAACCACAGCCTGCATTTCCCATCCACTCCTCACTGGGTTGCTGTGTTTATAGCTGTCCTTGTGATGTGGTGGTTCACATTCTGCTGAGAATTACTCTGGTGGAGGAATGAGCTTTTGCCTCCTATTGGCCTCGGTGCTCTGTTCCAGCTCATGACGGTGCTCCAGAAGGGCATGAATCCAATTGCAAAACCATCTTGACTTCATAACTTATTAAAGCTGGGAAAAACAAGTTACCCGAGTCACAAATATGTGGATAACATTGTTCAATCCTCCAAAGGCAATGCTCTTATCACAAAAAGTTCAACGACAAATAAATTGTTTCTGAGCCCAGGAACACATTTACAAATGTGACCGAAGCTACCAGCAGTGGCTGGAACTGCTTAAGATGGAGATGCAGTGTTTTTTAGATTGTGAAATAGTGATGCTGAGGATAGTCTTGAAATGGGCACTCTTACTGTTGTAGCTGAGACTGCTTAACAGATGCATCATGGCACGGACTTCATGCAAAGCAACAAATTAAAACCAGATCGAACTGTGCATTGCCTAGTGGTGACATATTGCATGCAATGAGTTGAATGAATCTTTTGCACTGCAGCTGTGCAATGTTTGCTGCTCTAGGGGAGTTTTTTTTTTTTCCCAGCTCCTATTTGGAAATGATTCATCCTCTTGAAATTAGGAGTTTGCATTCCCTTCTGTGGGTGATTTCAGGGAACTAAGTCTGCTTGCTTCTGAGCAGGCAAATCATTAAGGTCGCTGATATAAGAGCAGAGATTAGGATTAGTCGAAGCCAGGATGGTATTCTTTTAAGATTAATGCACTGTCCTTGTAGTGATTGTATGCAGTGGGCATATGCCCATATCTCACCTTCCTGTTACAAGCACTGTGGTCACTGATGGGTTATTCCCTGTTTACTATGTGCTGCAAAGCGGCAAAAAACACAGGTTTGCTCAAATTTCAGTTGAATTACTTCTCATGCTGGTAGGTTTGCTTTATTTTATTTCTTAAGGACGAGGGTCAGAAACCCATATGCAGGCAGGTTTCAAACCCTCTCGGAAAAAACTAATCTGCAACTCTTCTTTTAGATCGTGCTCTAATCCCTTTGCTGTTATGATTACAGCAGACTTCAGAAGGTTTTCCACCAATTATAGTCTTATTTCTAGATGTCATCCATAGAGCTTAGAAGGGTACTTTTTGTCTTCCTCTCTCCTCATAATATAGCAGCTGCACGGAAAACAGATGGCACAGAGTCAATCCAGTTGAAATTAATGGAGTCAGGCTATCCACACAAATCTTTGCAATGGAAAAGGAGAGATTCTTTCTTCACTGAGTTGTGTGCAAGATGTATGCTCTTTGTAAAGGAATTTAGTTCACGTAAGGGATAAAAAACTGTAACTACTGAAGAGGAAAGCCAGCTTTTTAAATCAAAACTCAAATATGATTTTGTTGGGAGCAATCGTATGGCCGTCATGAAAACATCCACGTTTGCAGTTAAGGATGCAGTAATATTTCTGCTCATACAAAGCTTAAACCGTAACTAGGCACAATGCTACAACACACAGCTGAGTTGTACATGCAGATTAGTAATGAATTTGCAAACTGGACGTGACTCATTGGAACCGCTGTGGGGCAAGGACCACATGAGTCTACAAGGAGTCAACCAATCACATTGCATGGGTAGGCATTTGTACATTGGTGTTTATAGTCTGTGTCCATAAAAACCTGGTTGCATAGGGGAGCAGATTTACAAAGGTCTTCTGTTGTCTACCGGGAGTTTCAAAACCACTTAAGCAATTAGGCTCTGAATACCTCTACGGCTGGTGCAAATTAGGTGACTAACTTCTGCAGGTGCTTTTCCAAGTCCCACTAGGCTCATATGTGCATAAATAGGTGCCTAAACAATGTTTATATGTTTGCTCCATAGCCCTTAAACCTTTCCATGACATATTTTGTTCCTTCCTCTGAGTAATAGAATTGTCTCCTTGCTGTGAGTAATCCACTTGTCAGGAGCTAATGCCACGTCTTGCAGCTGCTCCATGCAGGTGGGGTCAGGGCTGGTGCTGAGCCAACCCAACAAATTCTCCTTCTTCTGTTGCTGCTTCTTGGGTAGAGTCCAGGAGCAGACTGCACATAAGAAGGAGCAAAGCGCATTTGCTGGGGCACACCTGCATTTAGCACTAGGGAGTAGTAGCCTGGCTTTCTAAGAATGGTTCATTAAATACACGATTGTGGAATGTGGCGGGTGTGTAGCAGCCAGCTTGGTTAGCACTGCGTTGGGAAGTGTGGGGTGGATGTGTTAGAGACTTCTTGCTAAGAATGTGTCACAGTCTGCATGCATTAAATATATCTGTGTTGAGGCTGGAGTCTTACACTGTTGTGATGAGGCAAAATGACGAATGTACTCTGAGCAACAGTTCCACAGATTTTCAACAAAAATGTAAAAGCAATATTTTTGTTCTTCGCGTTAACATGGGAATTTGAAGAAGGAGTGGCAGATAGGGGACAGTGGAGATGAAAAAGCATTGCAAAAATATCAGAAGATGCTGATTAGCAATGAGAAGTGGCAGGTTACGTATAAACAGAGCTGCCTTGGGATTACAGCAGAATCCCATTGTCAAAGGTATAAGCTCTTTACAAACAAAGCATCAGCAAACCTTATGCAGAGCTCACTCCTGAAGTGGAGAAGCACCAGGGTCATGAGCAGCTGCCAGACTTGTGTTTTCTGCTATTTTGACACAGGTGACATTACATGTAGTGTGGCCTTTATTTGCATTACATTTGGGCTTATGTGCTGACATTCTAGTTTCTAGTGAAGTATGGACACTTGGTGTACGAGTGTCAGCTGGAAAAGAAAACTTTCTAAAACTGAGCCCATTAGTAGAATAGGGAAAACTATTAGCAGCTGATACCAGGGTGAAACTTTATGACTGCCAGCCAAACCATCAGGTGTTTTACCCATATGCTTTCCTGCATGAAATATTTTATTCTCTTCAAGGCTCAAACAGCCTTCTGGGATTTATAGCATTTATTTAAAAACAGCAAACATTTTCATTATTTCCACACTGTTTGGGGACCATAATTTACTTAATGCTATGAACAATCACATTTCTCATGGACTGCTGTGAAATGTCACCTCTAAAAGATGGCTCCCTTGTTGGTAGAAGTGAAAGCCCCATTTGTAGTTTTCATTTTTTATTTTGATTTAATTTTCAGACAATTCAACTTTCACAACATGCATGAGTGACTAAATTCATTTCACTTGTCAGAAGAGAAAAATTTTCATAATAAAAATCTAAAACAAGAATGGCCTTTTGCTTGCCGACCACGTATTTCACATCTGCTTTATTTCCTTCTCCTGTGGTTGGCTCAGTCGGCTTTGTTTTGGGCACTGACTCAGGCTGGATATTTTCTTCCTTCCCAGTTTGTTATCAGTGATGACCTACAATAATTTATCTGAACTTCAGAAGGGTTTCAATGAAAGGGCCAGATACACCCTGTCCACATGGAGACAGCCCGTCCTTGTTTGTAAGGCCAGTGCACTGCAAATTGATATCAAGGGTAGTCCCAAAGGTGAGATCTCTTTATGTGCAGGAGTTCCCCAGGATTATCCTGGCATGAAAACCCACACAAACTTTTTTTTCTTAGCTCTGCATTGAACCTGAGCTGTGGAAGCAAGGAGGTCCTGATATGTTTATCTTATCTGCTTTGGTTCATCTCCTGCACTTTAGTTGACCACCCATCATGCAGGAGGTCTCTGTGCACTGGGCTCATCTGTCCCCTCACTGAGCTACTGAGCCATTCTGCACCACCCAGCAGTAAGCTACTACATGGTAGTAACTTGAATGTCTTTCCAGTGATGTGAATAGTCACTGAGAAGAAAAGCTGAAGGTGAAAAATCCTATTCCCATCAAACAGCCAGTGAGCAAAGACTAATTCAGTTGCTGCTTGCACCAGCTGTGGACCCAAGGCCAGTTTAAGGCAGTGGACAAACCAGCAGCCTGAGGAGCAGCAAAATGGTTGTGATTCCACTAACCTGCTTTGCCCATGGATACTCAAGTTCCTTGCCTCCTTTCTCCATGCAGACATATGGGCTAATTCCTGTTGGACATCATCTGTCATTTCAAGACATATCTGGAAAAAGCATGCTGAGCTTTTCTCCCAGAAGTTGAGCTGGTTTTCATTAAGAACCCACGTGCTACTCTCTAAATGTACTTGCCACTAAAACCTTATGCAAATAATTATTACAGCTAAGCCATGGTCATAATTTCCATTTCACTGAGGTCAGTTGTGCTACATTTTTTGGATTGGTTGCTATTGGTATAAATGGCTTACATTCATCTGTGAGGGTGCTGCTTTTAAAGTTAATATAGGGCTGGGATACGTGCATCTGCTTTAGGCTTGCAAGCTGCTAATATGCTTCCTTTAATCAAAATCCATTACCTTTCACGTGATGTAAAGGATTAACCCTTAAGTGATTCAGGGGGCACTGCTCAGTTAAAGCAGCACTGATAAAGTCATTGCTACATGATGTTTATGCTCTCTTTTTGTGAAGAAGAGCTAAAGTGGGCAAGCCAGCAAGCACAGCACTTCAGAAGTTAATTGTATTCATGGTCTTTTCCAAACATGGCCTTACAAGGGTTATTTCTTCGTTCCTTTTTTTCAGGCTGGTTAAAACTTTAGTGCTGCATCCATCCTCTGTGCAAGCTGGTGATGTTTTCCCTGTTGCCAGGCACGTGCCTGTTTAAAGGTATGAAAGCACAGATGAGGGTGCACTTCTGTTAACAACAATTCATCTTGCAGTTATCCAAGATAGAACGAGTTCAAGAGTGGAGAAAAATCAGAATTTTCAGTTGCTACAGAAGGTGAAGGAGAAAAGATTTAATTTTAAGTTGGGTATACCGCATACTGGAAACGAATTGTACTTTTAATTAAGTTTGTCAGCGTGTTATGCATTGCTGAAGCTTAAGGAAATATTATAGGAGTGAGGAAATGGGTATGTTTGGCAGGAGAAACACAGTATGTGTGAAAGATCAACCACTACCAGCAAACCTGAGCTATAAAAATAATCTATCCACTGGTCTAATTAAAGATTTCTCCCCACCAACCTTTCTTTACCAATATCCATCAGTCTCTGTGCTCTTTCTTTTTTAAATAAACTACTGCAGTAAATCCAATGCTATCCAAATAGAGAAAATATATTATTTAGCACAAGTATAGTTGCAAATTTACTAACAAACTTAGTTTAACTAATACATTGGATTTATAAGATTTGTGCAACAAAATTAATTACTTGGGACTACTAAATCCAAAATTACCACCCAAGAAAGCCTTATGTGGTGACAGTGTACCACTGGTACCTCTCATGCATGACGTGCCTATTTGTCCTGGAAGTTCCTGATGTGCCAGCATATATCCTTCTGTCTGAGCCCAAACCAAGCCTCACACACTGGTATCATTAGAAGCCAAGCAATGAGACACTGAAATGTTTTCAGGTCTCGAACCAAGCTTAGGGCATACCTAGTGAGCCTGGTGAGGAAAGAGGGTCTGTGAAAATCCAGAGAAGGATGCGTAACCACCTAAGGATAATCTAAATATTTGAGTACAGGGAAGGAAATAAGAAAGGAGCTTGTTATTTCTCCTCTGCTCATGAACAAATGGGAATGTCTGTGTTGATCCTGGTAAATCTACTTAAGCATTGATTCTTCTCCATCAAAGGGAATTGAAGCAATTCATTGTTCTGACAAGCATCTCCTAACCACTTTTTCAAGGTGTTTGCCTTCTTGCTCTTAATCTTGAGGGAGCAGAGCAATCTTCCTTTAATCATGCTTCTTTTTCTCTCTCCTCTACAGTCGTTTGAGAACGGGGACCTTTGTGTCCATCCTGTTCTTATCCTAGAGGCCGAGTGAACCTCTGGGGCTGAGGTGGGTGGAGATGTCCTCTGAGCCACCTTTGGGACATAAGTATTGGGTGCTGCTAACCCTGCTGGATGGGGGCAGGAGATGATAGTTGGGTTTTGGTGCTCTCCCTTGCTGTGACAGGGAATTTGCTTTAATAACAATGGCTCCTTTTCTGGAAAACATGCAGGTGTCCAACATGAAAAGGGGGAAAAGGTGTTGCTGTACCAAAAGGGGGTTTGCCACGGTTTTTCCAAAGGAGTAGGATTTCATCTGAGACTTTTACTGTTGCTGACTATTTATAAAATCCTGAGGTCTCCATTTATTTGTTCCAAGTTGCAAACTCATTTATTCACTATGCACCACCCTCACTGTGCCTCAGGAGTCGTTAACCTACGTAAATTA
Source organism: Phasianus colchicus (assembly GCF_987193195.1). NCBI lineage: Eukaryota > Metazoa > Chordata > Aves > Galliformes > Phasianidae > Phasianus > Phasianus colchicus. The sequence goes on along the minus strand of NC_143448.1, from coordinate 16,275,732 downwards.
AGTGTATCCTCAAAATGCATAAACAAGCTGATTTTAAGCATCCTCTACATTTGTGTGAAATGCATTTTGTGTGCAAAAACATTGAAAATTAGAATACATGATGGTGAGAAAAATAATACTTAACATTCTGAATGCTTTTAATCTTCAAAGAGCTTAACAAATATTAGTTGATTTAATAATTTAATAAATGATGGATATTCAAGTGCAAATAGTTTAAATGCAAGCCTCCCTGTATTATGATTGGTCTTCCGTGACTCAGGATTTTCATTTCTTTTTTTTCTAATAATGTTGGTTAATTATTTGAGAAGCTACACTTGTCCTGCATGCACTTATCTTTTCAACTCTTCGTTGCAAATGTTATTGCAGCAAAAAAAAACCAAAACAACCCTCAGAGTGTTTCAAAATCAAGAACTGTGTGCTTCTTTATCTTTAATTTCTGGATTGGATGGTCAATAAGTAAGACGGCTGATAAATAAACAATAGTTAGAAAAGCCCTGTGCTCCATGTCACACGAGCTGTCATGCTAAATTACATTGCCAAATGACACATCTTCCGTTTGACGCTTATGGAGCAAATTAGGCAGAAAAATACTTCATATTCCTAAATACTTTTAGCCATTGGGCTTTTCAAGGTTAAATAGACAACATACATGATCTTTGAAGTAGCAAATGGTGCTACTAAAAATCCATTAATATGCACATTAGCAAAAAATTGACAGGCCCTTGTGGCAGTTCTTGGAGAAAAACTAACAAGGGATGTTTCATAGGACCAATCAGATTCCATGAGGTTCACTTTGTTAATTATTTGTAACTTTGAGTTCAGTGATAAAAGCATGCTAATATGCCATAGAAGCCTTTTCTTTACTTCTGGCCTAATTAAGGATAAACTCATCTTTTGGGCAAGACAGTACAGTGATGTGTCTTCAAAAAGGTTCTTTTAACTTGATTTTCTTTTCACTCTGCTTCTGATTCACCTAATTATTATCAGGGAGGGAGGAAGACACTGGTTGTGGCTAGCTGAATAGCAGTAGCTGTCAAATTAATATTATCTTCATTTGCAACATCCAGCAAAAATACAAGCACATTGTGAGAATCCTAAATAAATGTTTGGGAAATGGATCCCTATCTGCTATAAGCTGTCATTCGACCACTGGCTTCCTTAGCCAGGAATTTATACTAGCAATGGATTTGCCCACTGATTATGTAGGCTGAGCACGCAGAGAGCATTCCTGCATAATCACCCTTTTGTAAAATTTAGCTATTTATATAGAGCTCTTATGTTTGACAGTTTGGGCTTAAGGAAACACACGGGTTGATGTATTCAGGCTCCTACATAGGTAGGCTGGGTGCTCGCTAAGGTTGAGGTTTCCTGTAAGCCTTGCTTCTGTTCAGCATGTTCACTTTTAAAATGCTTAGGCTTAAGCTTCAGGATAATGACGTTCCTGTCCTGCAAAGCACTTAAGCAAATGCTTAAACTTCAGGTTAACAGCAGTCCTGTAGTAAGTTCTTGCATTTAAAGAAGCAGGCCAACATTTCTTTGTTGATATTTCCTCTGGCTACCAGCTGCAGATCACCCAGCTCTTGCTGTGCTTCCATCACAATCAGGATCAGGATCGTTTCAGCCTGTTGCAAGATCTTCAAGGATTTATCCCGTTACTGAATCCTGTGAGGATTCATCCAGGATGTTCCTGAGGTGCCTTCCTCTCTAGTTAATTGGCCACTGCTCCCATCCAGCATCCTGAGATGGATATTTTCAGTATGCATAGCAATGACAGCCATGGAAGTCCTCAGGATGTTCTGAACTATCTGAAAGTTAGCTTTTGCAGTGTCACAAGTGTTGGTGCTATGCTTCTCTTTATGAGCGCTTGGGCTGTTTAACGGTCCTGAAGCTGTCTGCTTCTGAGTTTTTCTCCTCCTCTACCAACTTCTCGAAGGTATCGTAGGTGCTCCATCACATTTTTTTCTACAACACTGTTCCCTTGGAGAACATGAATCATGTACTTGACCGTCACATTGCTCAGGAAGGTAGGGACAGGCTTTTCATTTCTGTTTCCTGGGGTACCGCACTACCTCCCCCTTTGTGTATCAGTACAGCCTCTGCTCTCTTCTCACTAAACACTGCATCACTATGTCTTCCCTGAAGAGCATAATGGCCCTTTAAGCTTTTCTATTTCCTTCTCCTTCAGAATTACATGGTTACATCCATTTAGCTTCTTGTCAGTTTACTCTGTTTGAATATTGAAAGATTTCTTTTTTCCTTTAGACAGTCACTATGGAACATCATCAAGAATTTCAGCATTGCTTAAACCCCTTTAAAAAAGAAGTGCAAAGTGATTCATGATTATGCTTGCTCACAACAGGCCACAGCATTCTACATAATCAGCCTTTTTCGATATGTATGAAAAATTAATTTCCATTCTGCTTTAAATACACCTCATTGAACCAAATTGAGAAAGTAAAATTATTATAAATGGATGATAATATTAAATGTCTGGAAACCACCTTCAGAGGCTATTCAGGTACCAAGAAGAGAAAAATAAGAGGAACAATGGAGTATTGATGAGGAAATTATTACTAATGACTTGAAAGTTTAATTGTCTCCAGGTAGAGCTTGGCTTGAAATATGGCAGTGTTGATTCAGCTCAGGTGTGAGCTGAATGGGTCTCCATTGGGCACACAAATGACTGGCAGGGTGAGTTTTGTGTTTCACCAGCCTGCTCTTTGAGTTCAGCACCCCTTTCTCTTGGCTTTTCTTCGGGCATGAAGGTGAATCACAGCTCCCCAGCTTTATGGGGATGATTAAGGATCATCTCCACGATGATTAAGCCATATGCCATTTGCCATACGCACATTTGCAGCTTCATTGCAAATGTTTGTGCATACCTGGCTGCATGTGATATATTTTACCATTACCCATAAAAACCTCACAACTTTAAGTGCATTTTTCCCCAGATGAGGAGCTATTTCCATCTCTCCTAGTGTGTTGATGGACAAAACATGTTTAGAAGAACACGGAACTGAACCCCTGTTAACGTCTCAGTGGTATATCACCTTGCTTCCCACCATGCATGCTGTTTGAGCAAAGGGAGAAGGTCTTGGAGAAGAAATTCTGCAAATGAAAATGACAGACTGGCAGTATGAGCCATCCTTCGCCCCTCTCCCACATAATCAGAGCTGGATTCCTTCTCTCTTTGAAGCTGGCTAATGTAGTTTATCATATAAAACCCATTAACTCAGGCTACATGCGGGAGGAAGAAGGGTGAACTTCCCCGTAATGCTCACAAAACACTTTGATATCTTAGCCTGGAAGGCACCATAGAAGTGCAATGGATTATTATTAATGAATTAACTAAATGATTAATTTAGTTAAAAGCTAAATTATTTAATTATTCATTAAATTAGCCCCAGATGTGACAGCAGCAATGAGACAAGCACTCAGTCTACGAAGCAATAACACTACTCACATTAAAAAGTTGTTTTCTCCATTATTTAGTGAATTAAAGCTTTAGTTATAAACAAGTCATCCAACAGCCTTTTCAGTCGTGGAGCGACTGATGTCTCTCTGGTGCATCGTTACAGATGATAGCAGTGTGAGATTGGAGACAAGATGAGGTCGTTCCTAATGAAGAAGAGCTTAACCTTTCTGATAGTTGGATGTCTAGAACTAATTAATCCTATTCTTAGAAACTCTGAGGTGAATGAAGGTGTGTCATTTAACAGAAACTTCCCCCAGGAGAACAACTGTGGGCTTATCTGAACTGTGGAGGTTTTCTACAACTTGAGCAAATTTTCTAACACCACAACTTTGTCTTCCCAGGATCATGGGAGGGTTGTAGTTCTTAGCTGAGAGGTCCAATTAGATATTTCCCTCTTTCTTTTGGGATGCTTCATCTTGGAAGTTAGAAACGTTTTCACACAAACATTTTGGTGAATATACTGAAAGATGTATTTTTCTTTTTTTTTTTAATGGCATACTGGTATTTCTGAACAGAAATATCTTCAATGAGCATTTAATTGAACTAATTTACCTACATTCTGAAGGCTCCAGAACACGTCTAATATGCCTTTGAGCTCTGCTTGTTCTTCCCAAGACTGTATGGATTGGCCCAGCCAGGTATCTGAGCTTGACCTGGGCATTCCAAAATGTGAAGGCAGTCAGACCGAGCAGGGAAATCATCCTCAGCTTTGGTAGTACCTTCCAATGCAGTGAATTTTTTTTTCTGCTCAACCCTTTTCCTTTTCAATTCTCTTTTGTAGGCACATGAATGCTAGCAGACACTGCCATTATAATCTCACAAGGCAGAAGTCAAGATACATTTGGGAAGAGCTGTTTAGCAAGTTCTGTGAACTCATGAAATTTAGATTATCAATCAACCACCGGAGTCCCAGGCCTTGATTCTTCGATGTCCCAGGCATACAATTATACCTATCATGCTAACTTGGCCTATTGAAGTCTGCTGACAGCATGAGGTTTAAGTTATGTATGTCCTTGAAGGATTAGTCCGCTTATTCTTCTCTAGCACTTCAAATAGACTAGCTGGATTCCAAATTTCTTGTCAGGTTCACTGTTTCTCCACCTGCAGAGCAGCTGTCGGCAAAAGGGCCTGTATTTTATGTTTATTAATAATTCTAGCTTGTGCTACAGAAATATAAGAAACTTCAGCAATTTTCTCAGCTCAGTACTTAAATTCTTGAATTAGAATTTGAGACATCTTGTTTCACACATACTGCAGAGGCGGAGAGTGGAGACAAGTTGTCACGCATGAATGAAGATGCTGGGAATTAAATGAAAGAGATTTTCCCACCTCCTAATAAAAGTCAAAAATGACTCACCTGAAATAGAGGAGATTAACAGTGGCCAATAATTTATTGAGTGCTGCTTTGTTGATGTTTGATGTTGGCTATTCTTAAGAAAAGTACAACCCAAGAAAACCTATGTGAAGAACCAGACAGCCAAAGGGACTTGATGGCTTCATGCAAGAGCCAATATTCAAGGCAAAAACTTTGAGACAGAAGTCTCTCTGTTCTGCTCTTCCTCAGATCCACAGTTCCTTAACTTTAAAAATATTTAAAGATTTTTCTTTCAGTCTGTTCTTAAAATAAGAGTTGACAGATTTCAGAAAATCTATTTTGTAAAACAAGAAAAATGGGCTTAGGTTAGTGGCCATTAACATGTCATCTAGATAAATCAGAAGGCTTCTAGAAAGAATCTTAATAATGATAATAAAAAACTCCACCTAGGACAATGAAAAGTAGGAAAATAATCACCAGTAGACCTTTATTTTTCCCAGGTTCCAGGGGAGAACTATGAAAATGTTAATTCACGGAGGCACTTAGAAAGGCATTGCTTAACTTTATCTACGTCATAAATTCTGGCTGACAAAATCTTACTATAAACTAATTTACACTATCCATCACGAAGTATCATTTCAAATGAAAAGATTTAGGTTTTAACATAGCACCGTAAACTCCCAAGGACTTTTGGACTGCAAACAATGAGCTCAACCATCCTCTTGAGAAGCCTATGTGATCTACAGCCTCTGGAAGTGCCATATCTGACTAGTTATTGCTGCGGGGAGGTCCTGCAAGACCAGTGAGCTTCACAAGGTACTACTCAAATGGCAGTAAGAGGAGTTGACTCTGGATGAGTGAACAGAAAGATTCAGCAGAGGTGTTATTGATATGTTGTCTAAGAAAACAAGATTTTCCTTTTCCCTTTTAGGACAGATGAGGCCACAAATTTTGTATTTCATAGGCCATACTGGAGGGGTCTTGGGGCTTGTTCAGGTCCCTTGAGGTCCCTTCCAACCCTGGCCATTCTGTGATTCTGTGAGACTTCCAGTAGAAATGGGTTCTCTTCCCTGCTTCTGCAGGAAGATATATGATATGTTGAAAAATTCCTGTTCTGATGCCTTTTAAACAGGATTCCTGAAAAAGAGCTACAGAACCTTTTCCCTGTGAATCTCCATTCATTTCATCTCACAACTGAGCTACTTTACAAGAAATCCCCCAATTTCATTCCAAGTTCAGGATTTTCGCACATGTGTAGGGTTTGGCCTCTTTAATGGGAGAGAGCTGAGAGAGATGACATCATCATAAATTAACATCAGTAAGCTATTTACCGTCTCTCTGACACTAGAACTTGGCTCTGGGGAGACAGTCAGTGTCATCTACTTGAACGGGCAAAGGTGAGGCACTGCACTGGTGTTTTTATGAATATTTCATACCTTAGAGTAGGAATCTATCTATTCCCATTGCAGATACTTATACTTTAAACAAAATGCAGAGTGTAGCTATAAGCTCCCTTGTTTAAATTTTCCTTTGTACATCAGTAAGGTTGCCAAAATTGCATGGGCAGAATGGGAAAATGGTGTGCAGTCTAAAGAAAAGGGGCAAAGAAGAGACCTTAAGGGTTTAACAGCAATGTTTGCATACTTCAGCCAAAATATACGAAAGCACAGTCAAAGAACAGATAACAAACCTTATCCACTATCAGTGCTTTGCACCTGGGCATGCTGGTGTGGCAGTAAGATGTGGTGCAGCAGTGGGACTAATCCTGCAGTGTGTGGGATGCACTGCTGCTGCACAATGCCATAGAAGGTCTGTCCTCATGCACCGGTTGTGATGTACCAACATGCAGCTTTTATTCCATCACACCAAAGACAACAATAGTGTGCACGCCTGTAACATCAACTGGCCTTTCTATGACTTTTGCTGTTTCATTAATTCAGCAGTTTCAAGGCCAAGATGTTTCTTTGACAGATATTACTAGAAAAAAAAATAAAAATCTCAAGTATTTCTTAGTAGCGTTTTACGTCTCATATACAGGTATTAAACTCTAGCAGAGCTCCCCAGAATTATCACTGATGGTGGCCAATGGATCAACTCCAAATTTTGTTCTCTGGCATTCTTTGGACTTCCCATGGTATGAAGTGCTCGTGGCTTTGCAGTAAAAGTGAAAATTGCGTGCAGTTTTTGGTGTTAATGACAACTTCTGGCAAACTTTCTATTTCACAAACTTTCACAGCTAATCATCTCCAAAAGTAGCAGTATCCCAGTGTATTATTCTATGTGCTTGTACTGCAAGAGGAAAGTAAGGTAGCTCAGAGGAGCAGTGTCTAAATGCCGCATGTGGTAATTTGACACACAACTGCCATTAACAATAATGGGAATTGTATGTCTGATGATCCATCACACAGAGCAAAGAAAATTCAGCCCTGGGGGTTTGCTGCTCAGTGTTCAGAAGTGCAATACAAAATGTGAAGAGTAAGAAGCTTGTTTCTCCTTTCATGCCCATCAAGGGATGTGTAGAACACTGTTTTAAAGAAAAATCCAAATCCGTGGGTTTTTCTGTTTGTCTTTTGTAAATTGATAGTAAAAAGTAAGGAGCTTCTAAGCCTGACTATTTAAGGACACATTTTGAACCCAGGTGCTTGTAACCAGGAGCTTAAGAACCCTTCTTGCTCTCAACCTCAGGACTAGACACTTAAAGGGTCAAGAGCTCTGCTTGCTGGCTTGCTTCCCTCTTGAAATAAGCAGGCAAAGCTGTGTAAATGGCATGAAGGCCCAGAAGAGCTTTGGCTGTGCTTGTCTCCCCGGTGTTATTTGTTGAGCTACCTCAGCATAGAAGCCAATTGAAAAACTAAAAATAATGCAGTTTGTATCTGAGTTCTTCCAGCTACTTAATTATTAATTTATGAAATCATGAATGTAAAAACTGGAATAGCTTAGATATTTCTTTAGTCTCTTTTCATTTGGTTTCCTAGCCAAATGTAGTTAAGCCGCACCTTACAAAGTTTGTCCCATATCCATCTTTGCAGAGAGGCAGCAAGATCTGTGGGAGACGACTTCAGTGGAAATCAAGGCAGTGCCTTGTGTACAAGGACAAAAGCAATTCATCAGATTTCTAAAACCAGATGGGCCACTGGATCAACTTCTCTGACTTCTCATATAACATAGACTGCATAAATTCAGCCCATCCTTATTTACTGACCCAATAGGCCCTTGCATAGTGAAATTTTTGTCTTACTGACGTTCTTATTTAAACTCTTGGCAAAAGGTCAGTTCCTTTGAACTCTGGGATCTGTCTGTCCATGTCAGCAACAAACTCTATTTTCACTTTATATTGAGCAATCAGTGAAGAAAACCAATCACAAGCAGAGGCCTGAGCTTTCAGCCTTGTCTCTCTAATACTCAATAACACAAGCTCAAATGAGTTAAAGTTGTTTGATTCTGCTAAAAATGGCCAATCAGTGATCAGGGAGCCTTGTTTAACCTAAAATTCCTTTGCTGTTTGTAAGTGCGAAAAGAGAAAATGGGAGAAGAAATCCGTGTGAGCTTTGGATCCAAAGTGAAGTCCATAGAATTGGCACACAAAGATACTTTGAGTTGGAAATGGGGCACATCTGATATCAAGGTTTGAGGAAGTTAAAAGTGACACATAGGAGACCAGCATTACCTTCATGTTTTGTGCTAAGTTGGGAGTTCATCTTCCCTGAAGTTTTTTCCCTTCCAGCTTTCTTCTCTCTTCTTAAGACTACCTGCAAAAATAAGTTACATGAAAGATGAGCTGGGGGGGCTGTTCTTAGGTAAGAAGTTTTCTTACAGTTTGCTGTAGCTCCTCGTCTTGCCCTTCAGAAAGCCTCTCCATAGTGTGACGTTTCCAAAGGAACAGAAGAGCAGCCATGAGTTGCTGGCAGAAGAGATTTGATTTGTTAAAGTGCTTTTTCTTGGCTTTTTTTTCTTTGTCTTGGGAAGTAGAATTGCCTCCCAAAGTGTGAAGAGCTGTTTTGTTTGGAGCATTTAAGAACAGTGGAAAAAGTATTAAAAATGCATGATCTGGTTCAGCACTAATGGTTTTGGTTGGATTAGAGGCAAAGTATGGACAAAGTGGCCTAAGAGCCGCAGTTTTAATGGTCCTAAAATACACTTCACTTAAATAATTCACTGCCCTCTGTTCCCAGTCAGTTCCCACCTCTACCTCTTACAGCACGCACCTGTACTTTATTAATAAATTAGGTTATATTTATTAACTCATTGTACTGCCAACTCTCTCTTTTATTTTTTATAGGTTTTGTGATCCAAGAAAGTCCTTTGGAAAAAAGATCTCACTTAATCTTTTAGTTATACATGTCCCTGCATTTTATAGTAACATCAAACAAAGGGAGGATGAGTATATTTTTACCAGTATAAATACAGAACCTTGTGCTCAGTAATATATGGTGATGCAATGCTGGAGACTGTATGCAAATGGCACAATTACAGGCTTCTGCAATGAAGTAGTCATTTGCCCACACAAGTTTCTCACTTCCATGCACAGTGGCACATGTGCAATATATTACAGTTGTTTATACTCTAGCTAGGAAAAATAAGGTCTCGATATTAAAGTTTGTGGTCTCCATTTATTTTTTTTTTTTTAACTTTTTTTGTCATTTTCTGATCGACAGCTATTCAGAAACATATTTCTTTGGACTATGTTTGTTTGTATTTTCCAGATATTGTATCTATTAAGACCTTGTATTGTCTGTCACTTCCATTTTATTCAATCATGTACCTGTCGGTTTTGCTAAAACATGACTCTCATTTTTATGTGGGCTGTTTTTTCTCTCTTCCAAAATGCCTTGAAAGTTAGCTTTTCTGAAATCACAGACTGCACCTCCAGAACCAGCCCTTAAATCTGCTCCAGCAATCAACCGCAGGTGCAATTTTGTGAGTACAACCGATTGCAGGAGGAAATTATAGAACTTAAAGATCAAGCATCTCCCTGATTTGTAAGCACAAATAGCAAGTATAAATGAAGTCGATGGAGACTGTAAGTGCTCAAAGCTTCACAGTGTAAAGCTGTTGTTTGCACCCACAAATTAGATGATAAGAAATCAAAGCCTCCTATCCATGCTCTCAGTTGATTGCAGGATTGATGTGGGAGCCTGAGATGGAGTCTCTCTAGAAATGCAACCCTTCAGGACCCTGCTTGTGCATTTTCCAACATGGAACTCGTTGTACATAGTTTGATTACGTCTCATTTGCCACCTCCAGTATGCTTTGTAATTACAAATTAAAAAACTAGAGACACAAAACATAAGAATGTGGGGATGCAAAGAACTTGCTAGCAGAAAGCTAAGGGATGCCGTGTTCAGCTCCTTGTATGTTGTTGTCACTTTCTAAGGTGAGCCTCAGTTACAAGAGTAAGCTCATGGGGATAAGAGCTAGGCAAGAAATGCACTGTTCAATTTCCCCTCCTTTCCTTAGCATGCTTGTGCCTCTAGCTTCTATTCTTCAGGCAAAGTTCTCTCCTGTTGCATCTCTGTACGTGAATTGTCCCCATCTTGGTGTGGACAAGTGGCAACAGAAACTGTAGTAGGTTGCACAGAATTGTAAGTCACTGCACAACCTCTGTACCTTTGTGAGTGTGTGTTTCTTAAAAAGTGTGAAACGTCTTGTGTAGTCCCAGTGTTGGGTTAGAGGTTAAGCTCAAACCCAGCTGTATTTTTTGTATTGTTAGAGCCTCTTATACTTTGGACTAAGGTAATCATTTACTACTGGCTATCCAGAATTTTATATCTATATATATCTTGGGGGTTTCCTAATATACACTTAGTAGTTTGAACTTGACCATAATTACACCCTGATTATCTTCAAAAGCTTTACTTATCTCATTATCAACTCCTTCCTATGTTGGAGGTCAGTAGCATATCCCTTTTATTAGCCATTTAATCTTTTTACCCACTAGCTCTATTCTCATTGATTCATTTACTATATTTCTCTGCAGCTAATATTTCTGACATTTCAGACTAACCTCTCCCCTTGCCTTTTACTCTGTCCAAAGTAATCTGTACCCCTATAGATTTTGAGTTCATTACCGTCCACTTTAGGAGTACTGGAGGTCACCATTAAAATCTTTATGATTCTGCCTTTAGTGTCACGTACAGTCACATCACTGCAGTTTGTTCTGCTGCACGTCCCTAGCACAGGACTGGAGAAGACTATCATAATACTTACTGTTGCAAAGAGAGAGGCAAAGGCTGCCGTGGTGGTGACAATAAATAAAAGGAACTCATTCCCATAACAGAAGCAAAACTACTCTGGAATTACCATTCTTATAACACAATATTTTTGCTTGCTCATTTCACATATTTTTGCTGCTATGAACCAGTTTTTTAGAAATAGCATTTATTGATTTTACTTTCCCTGTGAGATATAATTAACATTTCCAAGGCTTAGGTTTCCTATTACCTTTCCATCATGCTGTCATTTGCACGTGATTCCTTTCGATGAGAATTCTTGTTCGTCTTTCTGACCGGGTTTGTCTCCATGGATCGGAACTTCCGTGGGGGGAAGAGTTTGTTTTTGACAAATCTTTCAGTGCCTTTCCCAAATAAATTATTTCCTGCATGCTAACTTTTTTTGATGACCGTCACTGGATTTAAAGAACCTTTTTTTTAAAAAAGGTGACTCTTCAGCATTCTGAATGTACTTCAATTCTTGGCAGCCTGAAGCATACAGCTGAATGCATGCTAAGTCTAGCAAGGATAATTACACCAGCTGTGACCTTTTTGAACACATATTTGGACCAAAGCAGTTTTCAGTCACTTCTGATTGACTTAGAGCTTACTTGAATTTCCATTTCCGCAGACTTCAAATACCACCTTCCAGGTACAGAGGTTAAATCCAGCAGGGTACATGTGTGTCATCAGAGGTTTTATCATTTGATATTTGTTCCTCTTTATGACATCTGATGATTTAGGGGAGGTTTTACAGAAGATAGGGCCATATGTTCATCACAGCTTTGGGCTCAAGTGACCATAACAAGATGAGAACAGTGTCCTAGGGGCGAGCACAGGGTTCTTGTCCTTTGGTCAACAGGGAATGGAGTCCAGCCATAGTGCTTTTGCAGAGCAGTGATTCTCCATTTAACACTACGTGTTACATGACTAAGCTCTTCAGAGTATAAAGAAAGGAAGAAAATGAAAACAGATGAAAAATGACTAGTTTTGGCATGTATTTTCAAAAGTGTATATATATACATATATATTATTGGAAAGCACTCATTTCTCTTGAGAAAACTAGAACACTTTTGGTTTTGCTGAAACTCTCCTCCACTTGGAGTGGAATTTCTGATCCACTTAATGTTTTTTTGATCTGTAATGCTACATGTTTGACACTTGTTTATTGTTAGAGGACAGATGCTTAATTAAGATAGCCTAATTCAAGAATATCCTGCTTTGCAACTAACAGAATTTTCATGTCTGTTTTGGGGATACACCCCAGAGCCTGCATGCTGGATAGTAGGGTCAGTTAATGCAGCTTTATTACTGATTACATCCAGTGAGTGATCAGTGTAGACTTCTTAGAAAGTACATGTGAATAATTTTTAGCTATTTACTTAGGAGCATCTCCTTTTTACAGTTGCTAAGCTCATATCAAGTATAGTTGCATTCCATTATTTTCATCTTTAGAGTTTTTAGCTTTCACTAGACAACCTTTTTGGCTTCTGTGCCATGGGGCAGGCAGTGTTGGCAGTACTCCTTTACAGGAATTGGTTGCTTTCCACCAAACAATTTCACTGTTGACCAAACAATATGCTCATTTATATCAGAAAGGTACTTTTACTGCGAAGGCTAAATAGCTGTCATAGTGGAGACAAATAACTTTAGGCTGATATGAAGACCATGGTTGCTGAAAGGACTCTCTGGGCTCTCAGTAGCCTTGCTGGAAGGATATGGTTGAGCCCAGGAAGCAGCATCCAGCACTTTTGCATGGAATCGAGCCAGATTATGCAGGGATCAGTGCGTCTTTCAAAGGAAGCTCAGCAGGAGTAACTCTGCATCAGGATAAGCTGTTCCTAAAAGGATTAAAGAGATGACACTTTTACCAGCTCTGATTATTTACCACTTGGTAAAACAAGGATGATGTTCAAATTAATACGGCCCCTTCTGTGATGTCCATGTCTAACTGGGACTGGGCAAGAGAGCTGCTTCCCTTCAGCAGCCCGTTTTGGGGACATCCATGATAACCAGACACTTGCACCATCCCTCTGGCTTGCTTACATCTGGGTAGTTTAGCCCATCGGGAGTAAAGCAGTTACCTGCCATCCACACTGCACTAATTTTGCTCCCAGTTATCTCTTGTTTAAGCCTGTTGACTGAATTTCTGTTAGTGATGGGAGCATGCTGTCTGTCCCTGGAGCACATCATCTGGGGTGGTTTCATCCTGGTGTTAAAACCCTGGGGCTGCTCCACGATGTGAACCAAATCCCAGTCTGAATTACTGAGCATTGCAGTTCAACAGAGCACTGCTGATCTGCCATAAAACACTAGCACAGAGGCAGCCTCTCTATTTTGTAGTGAGAACAAAGCAAAGAAAGTGCTTTTAAAAGAACACATAGCCTACACAAATCTGTATTGCTTAAACCCTTCTCTTGGTCTCTGATATGTTGTGCTCAGATCCAACTGGAATGCTGGGGCCACCTGTCTCCTGTTAGGCTTCCTGATGTTTTTCTGCCTTTCCTGGTTTTGAGCTGTGCCAGAGTTGGTTCTGCTGCTTGGGGAGGGGTCTCCCACCCAATTACCCAGACCTTGTCTCCTAACAGCCCTTAAGTGGTTTCTAAAAGATGGTTTATCTTAGATCCTTCTTTCTGTCACCTCTTCGTTCCAGGTTCATGTTTGTTTAAACCAGTGGAGTCACATACAAAACACTATCAACGCTTGCTCAACATGCCTTAAACAACTTGTCTTCTTCAGTAATCCTTCAGTGCTCTTTGCACAGAAATGTTGCAGGTAGGGAATTTGCTCGCAGGGAGGCATTAGGCTGAGCGTCCCTGTAAATCCCACCCTAACCATGCATTTGGCATAATCATGTTATTTTAAAAGATGGTAAAAGCAAATAGATGGGATGTAATATCCCATTAGCTAATAATGCATGCTCCGCTGAGCTGGATTCATTTTCAGTACAGGTTATATCCAGTGCTATAGGTATTTTGGCCAAAAAGAATAGCCCTGGTGCTAGTATTTAACACAGCAATGCTCTGTGCTGAATCTGGGCTGTGGAAGTGGGACACACAGCAGTGGTGATTCCCAGAAGACGTGTGAGCCCCACTGCAGGCAAAACCACGTGTGAAATAGTGGCATGATGAAGACTCTGAGCAAAACTGCTTTTTGCTTTTGAGCAAAACAAATGCCCAGCATGAAGCAAATTGCTTCAGGAACATGGATGCAGACAGGTTGGCCCCCAAGAGGCTGCAGCACAAAGGCCAAATATTGCATTGATTTAGAGGATCTGGAAGCAAAGGAGAGGCTTTTTGGGGATTTGTTTCTTTTTTTGCTGCTAGCAACAGCTTCAGCATCTGTACTGAGCCACTTTGGTGTGAGCCAATGTGTAACGTGTTTTGGAGTCCCCCTCTGCTCTATCCTTTACTGGGAAGAGAAAAAAAACCCTGCACCCAGCATCAATCCAGAGTCCATGGGTGCTGCACTGCATCTTCCCCTCACACATCAGGAGCTCAGCCCCTCCAAGGATCCAGGGCAGGTGACCTCATAAATATATGTGATCTAACAACACCTTCCTCCTTCTCACATGTGAGGGGAATAAAGGTGTTCATCGCACATTCTGCTCACACAGAGGAAGCTAGAAGAGCTGGAGGAAGATGCAGGGTGGGTGCCTGTCAGACCTGCACATTTGCTGCTATTCCTTATTGACAAAGCCATATGGGCTCCATTTAGAAACTATCACTAGGAAGACTTCATCCATAATGGGAACTTGGGAGTTTCCTAGAAGTTACTGTTATGGGATAGAATATCCTGAAAAATTCTCTTGCAAATACATCACAGGACTGTGGAATTTTTTTTTCCTTGGAGAGAATCCAGGGCTCATTCTTCTAAGCTATAAATTCTTCAGTGCAAGGATCTTTGTTTTCTTTCATGTCTGAAATGAACCTTGTGCCACAGTATGCACAGCCCAAACCAAGCAATATATTACCATACAAAAACATCATTTACATTCAGCCAAGGTTCCTTTTAATGAGAACTTAGATGTCTGACAACCAGACTGAGGTACCTAGTGGCTGAAGGCTGCTGGCATAGGTCAGCCAAAGCCCAGTGCTGCCCCATGACATCTCGCCTACCTGCATTTCACATTCCTCGAGAGGCACAGCCTGCATCAGAGTTTGGCTGTGGGATATGACCTGTGGGAAAAAAAATCAAGGTAAAATCACACAGAACATCCAGTGAGGAAAAAAAATTACAGGAAGGAAATCTCTCTGGTACAAGTCCTGACAATCTTGTGAATTCTTGTACTCTGCATAATGTTAAGGATCATTAAAATGAAAACACTCCTCCATTACAGCCAGGAAAGGAATCTATACCACTTATATGATAATACTATGGAGCTACATAGAGGTTCATGAAATATGGATGTGTTTATATGCAACACGCTCCAACTTAAATTTGGAATGCTAAGTAAAGTAACTACCTGCAAAACACATTCATTTAAAACATTCAAGTGGTGAAGGCTTAATCTGATTTACCATGCTTTAGCGCTGTATTATTTTCCTGTTACTGTGGCATTTTGTTGTTCTTGTTCTGCAGAAAGTCTGGCTTATATTGATAGATTGGAGGTCACTGAGGTTCAGCCTTGGGCCGTTTTCTGCTTCTCCCTTTTCTTAACAGCTATCTCTAGTTTTAGATTCCTGTGTAAATCTTGGACTCTCCACTTTGGAAATTGCAAATAATGCACATATGTTCTATATTTGAGTATGTCCTAAACATGTAGATTATGTGGTAATATTGCTCTTATTTACTCATTTTTACATTATTTCATTATAGTTATGAACAGCCACATATACAAGACTGTCCAAATACACAGAAAATTATTTTCCATTGCAAAGAGCTCATAAAGGCTACGCATATTTAGTGTTGTACACTGTAGATGTCAGCATGTGAACAACAGCATGCATGGGAACATATATGGAGCTGCAGCCTAAAGACTAGATGTGTTAAGTGAAGGAGATCATGATGATGGAACAAAAAATATATCCTGAACTCATAGAAAGTTAGGGCAAATATTGAGAAAATCTGGATTTAACATTTTAATATGCATTTATATGGCTGAATTATGGCTTCGGATTGCAACTGTCGAGAATTGCCCGGCATACAAATTTACTAAAACAACCCAGAGTGTGATGCACTTTATTAGAAAATGGACTGTAGAGGATTTAATAAAAATAATGGAACCTTAGCTATAAAAGACTTTTCTGTTGCTCGTTGGTACTATATAATTGCTTTAAAGTGCAGTGTTTTAGGAAAGGAAAGAAAACCAAGTATGTGGATGAGCAAGAGAAGCAGACAGACCCTGCTGTCATGGTGAACCCAACCCAAGGCATGCTGAGCCATCCATTGGCATCCCCAGACTTTGGCTCACTTCCCTCCTCAGCAGGAGCTGCAGCTCAGAGACCAATCTGCAACCCAGCCAGTGCTTGGTTAAACAAGTCAACATTGACAGTGTTTGTTACAGAACACTGTGTGTCCTCTTGTATGTCTTGAGCTGTAGTGAAACCTCTGCCTCTCCCAGTTGTTGGGGGATTTGCTGTTGGGATTTTGGTAATAGATGGACCATGCATCCAAGCATAACCACAGAAAATCAGAAAGTGTTTTTTGTCGGTCCTTTATACTGCGTGAGGAGCTCAGCCTTGCTTTTGCTGGTGCTTCTCTTCACTGCAGATGGGTGACATATTAAAGCTTTCAGATGTAGCATCTCATTCGCACCACGGAGATTCTGTCGGAGGTGTCTGCTGGAGGGCTCAGACCCAAACCTGTTGCTCCACTGGGACCCTGGGGGCCAAGCCTTGCCCCAGCAGAGCGTGGGATGTAATTGCATAGACAGGAGCTGACAAGGGCAATTCAAAGATAAACTCTCATCTTGCAGCTCGGTGCACTTACAAACACTTCTTTTTCTTGCCACGTTTAGGACAAGTATCTAACAGCCTATTTTTCCTTGGGTTTATTTTTTGAAGTCTGTTTCTCCCCAGGAAGTTGAATGTATGAGCAAGAGTTTGATATTATCTGCCCCTTGCTGTGGGAAATGTCAGAGGCATGTCATGACAAATGTCACTGCTTTCCTGTTTCATAGGCAGGAGCATCAGTTGCCAGTCACACAAACTGGTGGTTTATATTACCGGGGAAGTGCAGCTGGCTTGTACCCAAATCCACATTTGTGAAAGAAAAAATGCCTGTGCGTTCCCTCTGTGGCAGAAATGAAAACCAAGATCAATGACTTACTCTTTCTAAGTCTTATGTGCAAGGTAAAACTACTCTTTCACTCTGTGATAATGTCAAGTGGAGAGAAATATACACCCAGTGAGGTCATGGTCAGTTCAGGAAAAATATGCTATAAAAGAAATCACTTGTGTTTTCTCCATGTGAGGGGGCGGAGGTGTTTGTAAGGAAAAAACATGAATTAACTGATGATTGCCACATTTGGATTAAATATAAGGATAATGAAAAATGATAAAAGATCTTGTTTATTTTTAATCAGTGTGGCATTTCTGCTCTGTGCTTCCTGGCTATTCCAGCTCTTTGGTGAAGGCGGGTTACCTCTGGGTTGTTCAACACATGGATTTAAATGGTGCCAGCTGCATTGTGAAGTGCAGCCCTATAGCTTTTCTGATATTCATGGCAGTGCGAGGAGGAGACATTCATAGAGCTGCTATGGAAAAACTGGAAACTAGGAGATACTGTGAGGTTAGGAGAGGAATCTTCCAGCTCAGATATCTGCTGGGTGACAAATACCTTGAAGGTTTCTATCAAGAAAACTGAGTGGCGATCCTCAAGTTGCACATTACGAGTGCTGAGCGAAAAACAGATCTTCCAGAGCTGGTGGAGAACCACAGGATGCTGCTCCCAGCTCCAGAGCCAGGGCAGAGGCATTTACTGCTGCTGAAAGGCAAGGGGCTGCTGAAAGGCAGCAGTTTCCATCTCACGTTCTCCCATCGGAAGCAACGTGAGGTGGTGATGACATTGCTGGATACTGCTGAGCAGATGCATGCAGAACAATGTGTGCAAATGAAGGTGGCAGCTGCTGCAGAAGCCCCATAAAGGCTGACGTGCCCACAACTGTCTATTATTTTGGTTCAAGAAGAATGGGGAAATATGAGGAAAAATGAGGTAATAATGTTCTGAATGAGTAGATAACAGAAACCAGTAATCCTGCACCTCTAGTCCCTGAGGAAGTAACGTAAGAAATACTGAGATGATAAAATCTATAAGTACCTTGAAACCCATATAAAGGGTAAAAGACCTAAGCTCTCGTATTTAGGATAGCTTTTACAAGTATCAGAGCAGAGCCTGAATTTCTATGTTTGCCATCTTTCTGCTCGACTACGTTGTAGGGCACTTGAGATCCAGGTGACTTTTTAATGTTCTGCTATCACATTCTCTGTGGATGTTTCTTCTGTGCTGAGCACCTCTCCATTTTGTTTAGCTTGATATGTTTCTAGAGTAAGCTAAGAAAGTCAGAGTTAATTCAGGGAAAAAAGAAATCAAAACTTGGAACATGCACAGCTGAGGATATGCTCAGGAACAGCTTTTCCACTTTGTCATCACATCTGTCCATAATCTGAATTTACTGTCTCTGTTGCAAGCACTAAAGTTTAATAGAACCTTCCATAATAAGTAATACAGTGGGGTAAGCATTCCAATTTTTTTCCTTTATAGATAAAGGCAGTTCTTGCCTTTGGTTTGTGTAACCCTGTATTTAATTTAGACTTCTAAGTAATTTATTAAAATTACCATTTGACAAGATCTCCTTTCTTAGTTCAAGCAAATAGCACTGTATTTCAGTTTGGGGATCCTAAATCTGCTGCAGCAAAATGTATAAAAAAAGGTAATAGGTGGCTGAAATGAATTCTCTGCTTCTCTATGTAGATATTTTCTTCAAGGCTTGTGCACCCAAGGTTGAAATCTGGATCCCTCAGAGAGGAGGTTTGCCAAACCATTGTTAGCTTGATTGCCTCTTTATTAAAATTACAAAACTGGTCATTAGAGGAAAGGCACTGCTTATAATCCATCTACATTTTATAACAGGCTGACTCCAGAGCTTTTCAAAATCCTGCTTGGAAAAGATGAGCAAAGGAAGCTGACTCTGAGCGTGATCACATGGAATCTGTGCTGGCTGAAGGACAAACAGTGGTGTATCAATTTGGAGAGAAATATTCATCAGGGGCACTTTGGGGATTGTTGTTAAGCCTCATTCTATTTAATGAACTGGAAGATAGAGTAAACAGGAGATTAAATGCAAGGTTTTTCTAAATTATGAAGGGTTGTATCACTGTGAAAAACAGAATAAATGGTAAATAAAAAGAGGGGAAGGAGAAGACTGAGTAACAAGGTAAAATTCAGGTCCTCTTAATATGTAGTTAAAACAATTACAAATAAAGTAATCTGAGAGGTAAATAACCAGTGGGTCAGGGGGGAAAGGGGACTTAAAAAGTACCAATGACCTCAGGCAGTCATGGAAAGTACAATAGTGCCATGCACAATGGGAGCACAGAAGGCCAGCCCACAGTAGTTCTGTAGATGCAAGTGTCTCAGTCATCACATGTAGGTGATACTTCAGTGCCACAAAGGAGCCCACCATTAAAATATTCAGGATATTTTGTCTGGGAGACTAGAATTTTCATCTATACTCTGCAGTTGCCAAAGCCAGCTTCCAGCAAGGAGCTTTGTCATTGATTTCAATGGAAGTATATTAGGGCCATCGCAGAGACCTTTCTAAAATTGACCCTTAAAGTACAAAACACATTGACAAGTTAATTTGGCTTCAGAGACAGGCAGCCAGAATGATTAGAGCAATTTATTTAAAAGACAATATTAAAATAATTGACTTGATGTTGGCTGCACGGATGTTTGGCTGGATAATTGCCTAAGCATCAGTTATCTGTGGGTAGCACCAAAACCTTGGGTACATATAGGAGAGAAAAAGCCTGAGCCCATCCAAAAGCAGTTCATAGAAACATAGAATATCCCTTGTTGAAAAGGACCCATAAGGATCATCAAGTCCAATTGCAGCATTAAATCCAGCTCAGGAAGGTCTAAAGAGGGAGGAGAGGGCTTTGGAATAAAAGACAATTAGGTGAAATAAAGGTTGAAATCCGAAGTCCTTTCCCAGGATGAAGGTCAACAGAGGAATATTCTTCAAAAAGAAGAGATGAGTTTCAAAATTCAATGAACACAGTGCATGGGAAATTATGATGGTGCCTAAGCAGACTCTAGTCTCAATTATTCTACAGAAATTAATTGGAAATGTATTTGGGAACAGGCATTAGAATGTATTTTTGTTGAATTAAGACAAAAAAAAAAAAAAAAGGAATAACTTCACATTTCTCACATCTTTCTGAATCACTGCTGTTTTATTTTAGTGAGAAGGACAGAGGACATCAGAGGCTCAGTTTCTTTTGTGAAGTGAAGACATTTGGGGGTGGGAATGTGCAAAGACGTCCCCCAGGGCTTTGAGAATTTGGGTCTGATTTCTCCCTGACACATTTCCTCTAAAGAGACATCACCCCTCGTGGGAAATAACTAGGTGTTATTTGTCAGTACAGCTGGAAATGCTGTTTAGGAAAATCTGAATGTAGGTGTTTTAAGTTAGCTTTCATTTGGGGGTGTGCTAACAGGCTCATTGTTAAATATGGCATTTTACATCTCCCTGCAAACCGTGCCACACTGCTGAAAACATCTTGGAACTGGCTGTCATTAATGCCCAGTCGTATGGAAGGGCTCTGCAGCAACTGATGCTCTTGGTGACACATGATAAATGGTGTAAAGCTGTGTCAGATACTGCTTTCATCAAACCCATCGTGCAGAGGTTATCTGAAGACATCATAGGGTAATTTCCTGGGTTTCATTAAGAACCACGTGAGGATAGCATGACACTAAGACATTGAAAATAGTTAAATCCAAGTCAAGGAGAATTTTAGATGCCTTGTTCCTCAAATAACTTTCAGTTTATTATATATCATTATTTGATGTTACATATTTCATATCCTCACCCCAACCCAAATGCAGGGAAATTTGCAATGCAAAGAAGGTCACTGTGTTACTACAAATGAAAAAATAACTACTGCATTTGTTAGCCCTAATCTATGATCTTGTCTGTGAAATATTTTATTCATAAATGTGTGTCTGCAAATCTGAAGGTAGCATCTACATAAAGTATAATAAACAACTACATAAAGATATTGGAGTATAAAGAGGTGAAATAAATCTTTTCACTGATATTCTGAGTTTATAAAAAAAAACATTTTTCAATCAGCTCTTATAAATACATTTTTTGGCAGTGAGGTGAGCAGTAGATTGAATATATTGCTGTAATTCAGTGGAAATGCAGCAAATTTGGGAATGAAGGAGAGGGAACCTGAGTCAAGGATTCAGTGCTTTCCCCTTTGAGTACTACAAAGATTTTGATTCCACTCTAAAATGAACAAAACATTTTAAATCTACAGCTTATTTGTCTGCAATTTCTCTTTTCAGAAATGAATAAATAGTATTAGACAATGTTATTTACTTAGAGAGTTCTGAGATTTCAGGGTGGCATTCAACAGCATTGATCATTTTTCTGTGTTACTAAGGAAGCACTAACATTTTTCCTAATCCAAAGGTGCTTTCCTATTTTTCTCAGTATTGACACGGATAAGGAAAAATCTCAAACACTGTGAGTGTTATACTACTGCTGGAAAGCTAACAAAATGGAAGACTGACAGGAAAATGTGGAAATTGAGACCAAGGAGAAACAATTCACAGAGCAGGAGAGAAGGGAGTGGGGACAGAGCTCGGACCATGGAGATACCAAGCAAACTGCTTTGTGATGTTGGGAAGAGAAGGTTTATTGGCTCTGGGTGCAATCCCCACTGCACCTGGGCCATACAAGTCTGCAGAAACAATAACTTTTAACATGAATGCAATTCTGAACAGTTTTATCTGAACTATTAAAGATCAGTCATTCCTACACAGCTCTAAACTCCTAAACTGGCAGGATTTAACCTTATTCCCATGACTGCAAGAGTAAAGACTTCATTAAGTAATGATTTAATAAAAGAGCCTTAAATTATTGTGAGCCTAATAATTGACATCGAAGCTTGTTACAATAATTAAACTGTTTAGATATTGCTCAGATATTTTTGGAGAGGTTCCAGTGCACGTTGCCAGAAGCAGCTCCAAGTCTCCTCCCATACACTTTCCCCACTAAAAACTTTATATTGCAATATATGCATTCCAGAACCAAGCTCCCAGCTTGCTAAACTTTCTTTGTGTGTTCAGAATGCAGCCAGAGAATGAATTCATCAGAAATAATTAATGCTGTTATAGACAACACTGATTGCTGCAGCATTGCACTGGTGTATATAATTGCAAATAATTTCCTAGTGGTGTCATGCAAAAGCAGAAGATGACTTTTGGAGTAGTGTAGCACCCATGGAATGTAAGATTAATGCTTGTATAGTACAAGAATACATGTGACGACTCACTATCTTTTTTTTTTTTTTCTTTTCTAACCTTGTTGATGTCATGAATATCAATTTACTTCTCCCCTCTTCCTTTTTTTTTTTTTTCTTGAGATAATTTAACACTCCATTTAGTCATCCTTGGTAATGCAAATCATATCAATTCTGCTGCCAGACTACAAGGTGATCTCCATTGTATCTCTTGGAAATGAGAGATCAATTTTTCTTCATTTATTTTTATTAAAAGAAAAATCTTTCTTTTTAAGGCTTTTGATGAGAAACAACCGAGAATTCCAGGAATTTCAATCAGGGAGCAAAGTTGTAACCATCTGAAAGTATTACCCTCTCCTCCACAGCTTGTCTGCTTCCTCTCCATCCTTCTCTCTCACAGTATTTGCATAATGTGATGCAGTGGCGCAGCTGCCCAGGGAGGTGGGGGAGTCATGGAGGTGTTCAAGAACTGTGGGGATGTGGCACTGAGGAACGTGGGCAGTGGGCAGGTGGGGTGGGGTGGGTTTGGGCTTGGTGTTTTTTTCCAAGATTTGTAATTCTATGTGACTAAGGAAGATGTAATTGCAACAGCACCGGAGGGACGTACAGAGAAGTGCAGTGCTGTCCTGAGCCTTTTCAGAATGTGCAGAAGAGCATCTCTTGTCATGGCTAACTTCCAGGTCTACATGAAATGTCCTCAAATCCCCTCCTGGGCAGTATTTTCCCTCCTGTTGTGGAACTACCTGGGATCTTAGATCCTCATCAAAATCCAGAGAGGCACTAATGGCCATTGGATATTAGGAGAAATTTCTTCTCAAAAGACATTTTGAGAAGGTCAGGCATTAGAACAGGCTGCCCAGGGAAGTGGGAGAGTCACCGTCCCTGGAGGTATTCAAGAAAAGGAGAGATATGGCACTGACTGACATGATTTAGAGCAGCCACAGTCATGGGCTGGTTGTTGGACTGCATGATCTTAGTGTTCTTTCCCACCTTAATGATTCTATGATCCTCTTGGGCAGCACAGGCCTCAAAGCATTTCACTCTTTTGAACCAGAGCTTGTGTTCACACACAGCAGTAAGATGCTAGGCACTATAAGGGGAACACTTGTCAAATAAAAATGGAATAAGTTAAGAAGCTATGCAGAGCATTTCTTGTTTCAGTGTGCCTGAAATGTTATAATTTTATCATATGCTTTTCATCGTTATGGTTCTTGCAGACATTTTGTGTGTATTTGGTTCATGCCCCAGACTTGTCCTACCGCTGAAGGCAACTGGGGGCACATCATGTTTTAGAACCAGGAAATTCAAAAAGCAATTTCAATATCCTGTTATGCCCCTAGTAACCAGGATCAGCTAATTCAGTAATCACCATTCTCAAAACTTTTGAGGTTCTTTCTGGGCTCACAGCACCCCCTGAAACGGAAAGGTGTTAGGGCTCACTCCTCAAAGACCTGCAGTCCCTCCTATCCATCAGTGAGACAGCAGCATGTGTTGGTTTGTGCCTCCCTGTCCTTCTGAATTCAAGCCTGCTCATCCTAGACTGATCTTTTCAGATGGAAAAAAAATTATTTAGTACAGGTACTGTCCAAAATGTCATCCATCACATGGACCAGTCTACCAAACCCTGTGCTGGGGCTGTGGGAAGCCTCAAAGCAAAAATCATGATGGATTTTTGGCTTCTCACAGTGAATACTGTTTTTTAAATCAAATAAATTAATGATTTCTTTTCCAATTTATTTCTGGGAGGTTTTCTTTATTCTTTAGTGACTCACTGGTTGAGCACTATTGCATAAAGACAGGTCAGTTTGGTTTGCTGAGTGAAACACTCACAATGGGAAATTGGCTTTCCTGGAGAATGAACATCCTTTGATTCCTGTGTGAGTATCTTACTGAGAAATTCATTGTGCAGAGCCGTGCATCCCATTTTTTCCCTTTGAAGCCAGTGAAGTTTCAGAGCGACTTGTACCTGGAGGCACACTTCTGCATAAGAAACAGAAGGTACAGAGGGAGGGGGCAGCTGGAGGATAAAGGAATTAAAACAGGGCTGCTTTTCCATGAATCCACACAGAAATACAAAGTTGAATAGTGTACTGAGAAATCATTTTCTGGAGATGTTTCTGGAAGTTTAATTTGGGGATGCTGCTACAAAACTCCAGCAGAAAGATGTTGGAGCCCTTGGCTCTCGCCAAGGAAAGGGGCTGGAGCTCATGGCTCTTCATGCCAATGGATTTTTCACAGAGCTCCTGATTTTCCAGCAGTGAAATTCTGGCTTTGCTCAGGCGGAAACGGCTGACAAATTTTCGCTCAGAAGGAAAAGATACCAAAAATATACTTGTGCAGTTCTTGTTTCCATGGTTAAAAACCTGTAATTATTTTAAATGTTTAATGGTAGCTCAGTGTCTACATTGGTGACTGCTCACTTCTGTTTGCCCTGTGAATTTATCCTGTTACTACGTGCGTGTGTGCTTGCAGTTATGTGTTTAAAATACATACGTGTTGGAAAAAAATATATATTTATCTATTAGAAGTTACTTGTTCTTCTGTCTTTTCAAACGTCTTGCTGCCAGCTGCCTGCATCAAAAGACGCAAGCAGCTGAAACATTACAGCAGTCTAATTTTATGTCTGTTTATCAGATGCTGCTTCTTTGCCTTGTATTTTCTAAAAGAGTTTATTGTCCACAAGGGCTCTTTTAAAGGGAGGCTTGGATACTGGGGACCTTAGCAGTGATGAAACTTAAATGCAAATCCATTTACCTTTTTTTCCATGCAGTATATCCTGCTACCTGCACTCTAAAATGCAGAAGATAACTGTTATGGTACCCTACTTTTTAATTCAGCAGTAACTTCTTTGCATTAACTTTCTCATATTTACTGTTTCCAAAGAAGATGTAAATTGCAGGATACAGAAATCACCCAAAGGCAGGCTTTTGTTCCAGGTAGGGTATGATTTAACGTGCTTGGTCAGTGCCACGCTGGTAATTTTGCTTTCATTTCATCTTTGCTCGAGGGCCCATTCCTGCATAATGATTATGTCTCTGGATTTGAAAACAGCTAGGGGGGGGGAGGTGCTGATAGGAAAAGGTGAAAATGGGTGAAAATATGAAGATGGAAGAAATATTTCCTCTTCAGAATAACAAATGGGTTTCTGATATGTTTTTTCGACTCTTCCTGAGAAACCTCTACAATTAGAAGTAAACACTATGTCCTTGTGAAGAGATTCGGTCCTTGATTCAGAAATGCCTTTAACAGCCTGGGCTTAGCAATAAGCATGTACTTAGCTCCAAGCTTGCCCTCACTGCTGCTGGGATCATGGCAAGCCACCTTCTTAAGCACTTTGACTGATGGCAGAAATAATCATTCTGCAATGCTCAGTTTTGTTGGCAAAAACTTCTTCCCGTTTGGGGGATTTGCATAATCAATTCCTGAGGCCATCTTTGCAGTTTCGACAACATTAATTAGGAAGAAGTACATCAGCAATACAGCTTATCTGCATTCTTGTTACTTGCTGAGGCCATTCACGCGGAGGGTGGTCTTCAGGTTTGGACAGGGTGGGAAGGTAGGAAGAAATATCTGCTCAAGGTGCTTTTTGCAAATGGTTTTCCATCTCTTGCATCACCTGCATGGTGCTTTTAATCACCAGGCGCATCAAGGCAACCTTTTTACACGGTCATGGGAATGTGCTGAGACAAGCGAAACACTGTATATCTACCCAAAGCGCCGTTCTTTTCATACCAGGTAGCTGCAAGTGTAGAGTTGATGCTTCATAAAATTCTGACATGCTGGAAAGAGAGTCCTAGATCTGTTTTATACGCTGTAGTAAAGGTGATCTTTGGAAATTGTTTGTTGAATAACTCCGCAGTCTGCTGTACATCACTTTTATTGACGATAAGGAAGATGTCATCAGTAGGACTTGCCTTGGAGAAGAAAGTGGCAAGCTGTTGATTTGGCTGAAAATGTTTTATTCTGTGCTAAAGATCTCACTGGCTACTGCGGAAAGAAAATGCTCCTACTGATGCTCCTGGGTATTGTCTGCAAAGTTTATCGACGTCCCCCAGTGCTGCAAAGGCTCGTGGCACATAACTCTACGGGATCCAGGAAGCCCCTGCCTTCGTGCTTGCGCTTCTTATTTCTCAGAGCCATTTGGTGGTAGTGTGCTGTGAGTTACCCACTTCTGCTGGCAGTCCAGCTGCAGGAATGGATGCGTGCAGCTCTTCAACCTTCAAGCTCAGAATTGCACCGCTGCCTACAAAATATGGTTAAGGTGTTTTTATGAGAGCTACAAATTGTAGGCTATTAGGGGAGAATCATTTTATGAGTGAAGCAGGATCCCTCTCATCTTCTGTATGTGCTGTGTCATAAAGGGGTCACCTATCTCATGTGGGATTTACGTGGGCAACTGCCTGCTATGTTAGTGAGAGGAGAAAGCCATTACAGGATATTATGAGAAGCAGTTTACAGATTAAACTATGAAGTGTATGTTGCTACTAACCAAGAATATTTTGCAAATTGTCTCTCTCCCAGATCAGCTTGTGTCCACTGAAAACACACAAATCAATTAAAAATAATTGTCAAGGCAAATATTTTCTTTCCCCTTCAAATAGCTTTTTAAACCTTTTTATAGAGAATTTTCCCCCGGAGTTTTCCACCTTGGAAGGAAAAGTGTTCTTTCAGCCCTGGACATAAGGAATGTACAGCCATACCAGATTTGCCATGTCCGTATAGATCTCTGGGGTTACAACCTGGCTACCAAGACATGAACAGAGTTGTTTTATTCTTGTGAAACAAATCCAAGGACAAGATCACCAACCACTAGGAAAATAGGGAGTTAGTGACTCTAAATAGCATTTCAAATTCCATCTTATTATTTAGTACATGGGTTCACATCTGCACTTCCTATATATCCTAGACTGTGTTGTACGCTCTGTACTATTAAATCCTAAACTTTTCCCCCTTCAGATAACATGCAATAGGGGACATCTCTGTGACTGCAGTCTTTCAGAAGCTTCTGTCAGAGGGCAGCTGCCGTAACCTCACTTCTAACGCATCTCAGCTATTTTCATCTTTTCCTCTGGGTAACCCTGGAAAGAGAGCATACTTGAATCTTGAGAGCTCACAGCATTTGTCACATGTGCATTTAATTTAATACCTAGTACTTTCTTGAGACATTGCTTTCAGAGGTATTTTATTCCTATTTGTGGTTTTGATGGATTTTCAGCTTTTCCCATCCATTACTGAAAATGGGAATTAACCTTGAGTTTGAAGATTCATAGTTTGGTCATTACAATACCCACTGCTTAGAGATCAGTCTTGTGTGAGCAGGTGAATGCAACTCCCTGCATTTCAATTCATGACAGTGTTTTCCTTCACCTGCCACAACCGATTATTTGTTTCTTACCAAAATAGGTTGATTGACATGTGCCCTATCTGCTTTCTCCTTCCGATATAAGGCCTGAATTCATAGTCACAGAATCATTAAGGTTGGAAAAAACCTCTAAGACCATCGAGTCCAACCACCAACCCATCCCTACCATGCACGTTAACCCATGTCCTTCAGTGGCACATCTACCCTTTGCTAGAAAGTATCCAGGGACAGTCCCCTTCCTATACAGCCTGCTCCAATACCCCACCACTCCTTCAGAGAATGATTTTTTCCTAATATCCAACCTGCAACTGACGGTAGCTTTCATGAGATTTAGTTTTTA
The DNA here is from genome assembly GCF_987193195.1 of Phasianus colchicus. Classification (NCBI taxonomy): domain Eukaryota; kingdom Metazoa; phylum Chordata; class Aves; order Galliformes; family Phasianidae; genus Phasianus; species Phasianus colchicus. Next base: position 16,247,554 of record NC_143448.1, on the reverse strand, counting down.
TTAGTGCCCTCTGCTTTGTGATGCTGGCTACTCTTTCAGTCTTTCCTGGGTGATTGGCTGTACTATGACCTCAAGGAAATAAAGAACTGTGGTTAGATCACTCAGTGCCATCTGGATCCTTCCATAAAAAGAACCATAGAACTGGATAAAAATACATCTTCTAACTTCTGTCCTTAACAGCCTGCTCTGAGGAGTCTGATATTTCTCCCTACTCACCAATACCATCTGATGCCCATCATGTCAGAAGATCAGAGAGGATGAAGGGAACTCATATATTCAAAATTTCCAAAGTCCAGCAAAAGATCAAGGCTGCCTGGGAGGGAGGGAGAGACAACAAAGCTTTCTTGAGACCCAGCATGTGTGAGCTCTAACTGGATAGTAGTACCTAAAAATGGAGTTGTTCCTCTGGTTGGGAAGAAAAGATAGAATGGAATAGAATGAAATAATTAAGGTTGGAAAAGAACTCTAAGTTCATCTAGTCCAACTGTCCACCTACCATCAAAATTGCCTATAAACCATGTCCTTTAGTACCAAATCTGCATGGTTCTTGAACAGCTCCAGAATCAGTGATTCCGCCACCTCCCTTGGCAATGCCCTTTGCCCGACCACTTCTCTTTTCGAGAAGAATTCTTTCCTAATATCCAACTTGAACGTCCCCTTGAGCCCAACTTGAGGCTGTGTCACCACTGGAGGGGCTTCCTCTGCACTGACAGACCAGGCCATTGCAGCAGGCCGCCCACTGCTGTCAGCCCAAATTTAAAAAATTAAAAAGGCAAAAACTTATGGCAGCACTTAGGAAGTCCCAGGTTATTTGCTTGGCGTATTAAGAGACCCGCGTGTCAGATTTTATATCGTTGTGAGCACCAGAAGCATATTTAATGTGCTGCACACAAAGCAGTGATATTCTGTATTTAATAAATGTGTGTATGACTGTGAGTATTGATGTACGGCACTCGATGGTGCGAGGCACAGCCTTTTTTTTGCAAATGAGGCCACCTGTTCCTCCTTTCCTGATTTGACAGGTTTTAGTCTCTTCACTGCAAGTGGGCGGACAGTTGGATTTGATTTACTGGATACTTTTCTCCGGTGTGATTGCAGCATAATTATATCGATAATCAGCTCCATTTGTGGTCAAAATGTTTTCCGGCACACATGCACACATGCACACACACACATTCTGGATCATAACAAATTATAAAAATGTCCCATTTTTTGTTCAGAATGGTTAGAGAACGTGATAAATATAGATTGATTTTTAAGAGCACGTAGTTGTTACTCAATCGACCAAGTGTGTGTGGTACACGACAAAATTCACAGTTACGCTTTGCGGGTATTTTGTCATATAAGTGATCCTTGTTAGAGAAGTGGGGGAAAAAAATGGATAATTGATTTTTTTTTTTCATGTTTTGAATTACAGGTTCACCTGAAAAATGGGAAGGAGAATAAAGCTCAGAGAGGGGAGGGACATGCTACATGGGCAGGGTGTAAAAATTTTCCACCAAAAGACTAAGTAAAACTAATTCTGCAGCAAATAGTTTTTGCACTCAGATGAGAACAAATTCTTCTATTTCTTTAGATTTTGGTTGCTCTTGTTATTCTTGAGCTTCAAAAAAGTACAAAGGGAGGTGCCATTCAAAACACAGTTTCATTTTTAGTATGTATCATTTAAAATATATATTTTTTAAATTATATATAAGCTCTTATTTTGTCTTCTTTATAAATGCTACGTTTGACACATCCATGGATTATCAATTGACCAAGCATTTTATTTTACCATGCAAAAAATTGTTCTGATCGCTCAGTCTAGCTTTAAAATAGACGTAGCAGCTTGCCATAAATGTTCGTGCAGTGTGTATTTTTCAAGTATACTTAAAGATGATGTGAGTGCTTAATGGATTAAAAATCATGTGGAATTAGGAGTGGCCTTTCAGTACCTAAAGGAGGGCTTTAAGGAAGAAGGGGACAGGCTCTTTAGCAAGGTTTGTTTTGATAGGACAAGGAAAAATGGTTTCAAACAAAAAGAGAGGAGAGGTGGTAGAAACCCTGTTCCTGGACACACTCAAGGTCAGGCTGGATGGCACTCTGACCATAGGTGTCCCTGTTAATGGCAGGGGAGTTGGACCAAATGACATTTAAGAGTCCTTTCCAACTCAAATGATTCTGTGATTCCTTGTGCATTATCCTTAGCACAATCCTTAGTGTTGGTCCAACACTTCTGAACCTTCAGCAACACTGGTGCAAAACTTTTTGGCACATGTATTGCAGCTTCATCAGGATTGAAGGTTTCTCTGGGATTATAATATTTCTCTGCCTTGCCACTGCTCTAAATGCTCATTGCTGTGAAGCATTCTGTGCCATCCCATTGCTTTAAGGTGGCCAAGATGTGCTGAGCCGTGCACACAATGCCAGAGGTTTCCCTTCTGTTGGCCTCTCCCACTGCTTGGTGTGATGCACGCTGGCCTGCGGGACCCGTCTGTGACAGCACTGAGAAAAAAAGGAGTCTCTAAACCTGAATTAATCATTGTAGCAAAGGCTCCCTCTGCCTTCAGCTCTGCAGTTCTCTCCATGAGGAAGTGCCAGGGGGAAGGGAATGGGGAGATTTTCTCACCAAAAATTCTGCATGAGCCTTCTTGGCTTGCTCCCACAGCCCACAGCAGATCAGGAGCCAAGGGAAATTGCCATGGCCTTGGGTTTTTCTCAAGCTGAAAAGAGTGACCTAGCTTAGAAATGAATAGAAGGAAGTAAGAAGGGAAGCACTGGGAAGAGCTCCTGACATCACCCCCAGGACACTTCATGTGAGAAGCAGGACTGGGACAGTTGGCTAAAGCGGAAATTTTAATTTTAATTGAACGTTGGCTGTTCTAGAATTCTAGTTTTGCCTTTATTTTCTTCTTCTCAGAGATAATTGTATGCTGTGCATTGCAGTACACCGGCAAACACCACTGATAATTACAGATCTGACATCTGTAATTAATGTCCTAACTGGTTCCGTCCTGCATGTGATACTACCCAACGTGTGACAGAGGGCTAATTCATCAGAGCAGCAGGAAAGCTGGTCCCATTATTTACATACAGGAGAGGGCAAGCGATTGCTGGAGAGAAAGGGCAGGAAGGAAACTTGGCAGGGAGAAGTCCCTACTGTCTTGCTCAGATGTGATCTTAGAAATGACAGGCATCATTAATAAAATAAAAACAACCATTTATTATTGATTTTCTTGCAATTGCGTATTCCTAAATAGCCCGAGTGAATATACATATATATAATTTGGTTTGCATTGTGCGTTTCTGTTTTTTGTTTGTTTTCAGTGGGCTTTGTGGTTTTTTGCAAGCAGAAAGGTAAAAAAAAAAAAAGAAAATTCATTTCAGCTCAAAAAGGTTTCTTCCCCTATCTGCAAAGAAAATTCCTCAAGAACTTAAAAGCATCTTTAAATAAAATGCATTATGAAAGGCAGCGGTTCAAATAAGCTCAACATTTTTTACGTATAAAATTCCAGAAGCTGTTTGCAGAGACAGATTTGTCTGACTCGAGGTCACATTGTCAGTGGAGAGGGAACCGAAATTCATCAAAGTCTAGTTATAAGTCAAGCCTTCAATTAGTGTTTCGTTATCCTAAAAAGAAAGGAGAATGCTAGTAAGGCTGGAAAGTATTCAGTGTGTGCATGAATCTGCGTGCTTTTACGTGGATATTTAATGGGAGTAGGTCTTTATCTTTAAAATTCCTATTTGAGCAGAGATTTAACTAGACCTTTGCCTTCCTCATGCTGTGAGAAAGGAGTGTGATAGGGCTTTATTGGTGAGACATGTGCATTCAAAGCGGAGCGTGGCATTTAAAATCCCTTGGGAGCCTTGTTTGATCGTTTTCTCCCTGATAATGTTTGCGTTGCTCTTCTGTGGCTCTCTTGTTGTTTCCTCACTTTGACTGTCATTTCATCTACTCACCAAAGAGTATTTTTTATCTATTTATTTTTATGAATTTGCTCCAGAGGATTTGTTTATTAAGATAATTGGACCAGAGAACAGAAGAGCAGGAGATTTCCCCTCTAGACAACTGAACTTTAGTTAAATGGAATTATGGAAAGGAACAGACTTCTTTCTGGTTTTTGTTTTGTGAGCTAGAGGGGGGAATTGTTTGGTGGGCATCACCCAGTGGGTGGCAACCAGCCCACGGCCGGGGGTTGGAACTAGATGATCTTTGATGTCCCCTCCAATCTAAGTCATTCTGATTCTGTGATCATTTCTTGCCTTCATCAGCCTTGTTTCTGCATGTGCCCCCCCTTTCTGGTGCACCTCAACTGATGCACTACTGTAACAGCCCAAAAGTGAATCTCCTGCTCTGGATGGAAACAGATGGACATTGGCAGTGGTAGAGCTGCAAAGACGCACCAGATGCACAAGCCATGATGTCTCCTTTGATCATAGCAGCAATAGATGAATGACATAAAGGAGGATAACTTTGACCCATCCACCTACAAACATGCATTCATCATTGGTGACTGGGTATGACTAAGGCAGATCACACAGCCTTGGACAGCAGCATTTTGTACAAACAAGGGCAGATCTCCTTGAGAAGCAACTCACTGCCCTCATCTCCTTTGTTTTGGTTTCTCACCAAGTACACCGAGTTCAAAATCTCCCAGCTGTCATTCTAAGCTGTGCTGCAAAGGGGACTTCTACTTGCCTGGGAGATGTCCTTCCCCTTTGCTGTCACAGATGCTTTTTTCTGAAGGGAGGCAGCTGCCAAGCAGATATCACAAATGCCTGGAAGAGCCCCTGAGTGCCCTTCTCAGGAGCCTTCTGCTGCTGGAAATTACCCCAGAGCGGGTGAGAACCAGCCTCAGCTTTTCAGAACCACACTGGTTTATTTTGCTTTCTCTCGCTTTCAGACACTCACAACACACTTAAATTCAACATATATTTTTACACACACACAAATCGCTGGCATTCACCAAACCCTGCTCTTTTCACCACTGGCTCTGTGTCAATCTTATTCTTCATTCACCTTTTAAAGATGAAAGCTATATGTATTTTTAATCTGACAAATTCTTTTGTTTGGAGGAAAGGCAGAGATGTCATCATGATTTCTATTTTTTGCAGTTTGCTTAGGGAGCACTCTGCTGGGCTTTCCACTTACATCTCATTAGCAAGTCCTATTGGGTAAGCTCTGCTTTGTTCCTGTGGACACAACACCCAGTAGCGTTTTGAATGCATTAAGCTTGCATCTCCCAGTATAGCTTCATCTAACAACAAGCCCATCTTCAAGCCATGGGGCTGCTCTGCAAAACAAATTAAAGAAAGTGAGATGCATCTGTGGAAGGCAAATTAAGATTTGGGGAAAGGACTGGCAAGGAGACAGCAAAGCTGGGAGCATGGCTCATAGGTTTCTGCAGTGCTGCTGTAGAGCTGCTGACTACTTAAGGTTGTCTTCATAGTCATGTTGACAGAGTTCCAACGTCAATCTTCTGTAGCAAGAAATAGAATTCCATCAAAAATAAAGTTCTTTGCTGATAAATTAAACCAGATTTTCAAGAGGTTTTGGCAAAATATATGTGAGGACTTTCATACATCACTGTTACGTTAGCTAGAAGGTGTGATTTTTTTTCCTTCATGCTCTTAAGTGGCAGAGCTGGGCTAGCAAAAATTCAAATATAGACCAAGCTTAAGCATGCAAGTTGTATTTTACCATTACTCCTCAAGCTGTGAGTATGGCACATTCAAGATCACTTCCACAAGCAGCAGATGAAATGAAACATCCATTAACTTTTCATGCACAGAAAGGGTAATAGTGGCTGCAGAAAGGAGCTGACAATTTGTTTGAATACCAGTCTTTGCAGCATGGTTACAGCAGTGTTAGGACTGTGCTGCAGCCAGCAGTCTTTAGAGAGGGAATTTTGTCTCTCTGTATGCATCAACCTTTTCTGTAGGCTTGTGAAATGCATCAAGAAATAATCTCATGACAGTTTCTAGGGTCAGGTCCTCAAGCAGGAAATGTCTTTCCCCCAAGTTACCACTGGAGCTGTGGCTTACATGAGCTATGCTCTCCCGTTTGCTAATAGGAACTGGTTAGATTCTTAATCCTGAATGCCCATCACATTTTTCCTTTGTTTTTGAAGGTCACCACTCAAGAAGATACTGTCATGTATTTGAATTCAACCAGGTGATTATTATTATATTTTGGTGGAAATAATAATACTTTCCATCCTAAAAGTGAGCCTTATGCTTTATTGCTGAATCGTATTCCGTACTGATGTCTGATGCATATGGTAAATATGCTTCTGGTGGAGCCAGAAGCTTAATCTTAATTGCTTAGCACTCTTAGTATGAGTTACTTGTGTTGTCTCAAGTCAGACAAAGTCCATTCTGAGTGCTTCTAGAGCGTTCTCCAGACTGCAGGGTCTGCTCACAAGAATTTTCTATTAGTCTCCTTCATTTGCCCTTGCAACTGCCCAAGTTTTCCTATGCCCCTCTCTACACCCCAGGCTGGGAGTTGCTCTCCCTGCAAGTTTTCCATCCTCCCCTCCTTCAAAATCCTTTCTCAGCTCACACTGCTGCTGGGAAGCTAAACTGCTCTGACCCATCCTTGAAGGGAAAAAAGATGAGGGAAGGGAAAGGAGACAAAGCAGAGCTATGTATCGTGTGATCACTTGGAGTCCTGGGGCTTTTTGCCTCTGCTGTGATGCTTGTCTCCCTTTGCTGGAAGACGCTCTGGGCAGGGACTCAGTCTCCATCCCAGCAGGCAGGCTCAAAGTGACAGGAATCCAAATTCTAGATGGCATCCTGTCTCTGGAGGGACTCCCAAGGTTTTCAGTTCCTTGCCAAATTCACTGCAGCCTTAACCCCTGACAAAGGAGCTCATTCCAGGCAAGCACCAAGAGAAGATGCGGAGCAATCCAGCTTTAAACAGCCATGCTATTATAGCAGCTGCTCTGCATCATTTCAAATAAAATGTACTTTAAAAATACATAAGTATTAACAACAAAAAAGAGCTGCTTCAGTGACTTGTTTGAGAAAGATGAACTAAACTTTGGATATAAGGAAAAAGGTTTTTACAATAAGGGTAGTGAGGCACTGGTACAGATTGCCCAGAGAGGTGGTAGATGCCCCATCCCTGGAGACAGTCAGAGTTAGACTGGAAGGTGCTCTGAGCACCTGATGGAGCTGTAGGTATCCCTGTTCACTGCAGGGAGTTGGACTGGATGACATTTAGGTGTCACTTCCAACTCAAACAATTTTATGATTCTAAACATCATGAAAAGGCAAAATATGTTTGCACTCAGATTCAACTTATGAAGATATTAACCAGTCAAAGGGAAAATTACATGAAAAGATCCTCACTTGGTCTCTATTACAGGAACTTGAGCAGCAGGGAGGTCTGCAGGCTGCCTCATGATGGGGAGCTGTGGATGGCGTTGGCCAAGAGTCTCTGCTACTGTTGGGCATTGGTTGTACACGGACTGTGCTGGGCAGTCAGGGTGCAAATACTTCCCAGCTAGGACTGTCATCATGCATTCACGAGGTGCCAAGAAAGAAGGCCCTGAGTTATTCTGTTTCTGGGCACGCAATAGGAAAAGCTAATGATGTCCTGAGTTAATGCATGAAGATTGGGTGTTACGGGTGATGTGAAAAGAGAATATAGCTATGAGGCCCTACTCGTATATTTTTTACATCTGCAAGAAGCCCTAGGCTGCAGCTGAAAAACAGCCACTTGTGTTAAAAAGAAAAAAAAATACTATATAGCTATTTTTATAGCACAGAGTTGTTTTGGACAGGATATGAAGAATATTAAATCTGATTGAAAATATAACAACAGCAGAGGTGGGAAGGATGCAATTATTCAAATTGTAGCTTGGCCAGGATGCCACAAATACCTGGGATAAAGTGCCACCAGGTTGTCGATTCCCTTCAGTGTCCAGGACAGGTATCCAGCAGCCCATTCAGAGATGGCACCTCCTCCACTGAAGGAGTGCAATATACTTCTATTTCACTTAACAGTCTTCTTCTTCAAAGTTGTCTAAACCCCAGCTTATTACCTTGCAACCGCTCCACAAAACTGTGTGGCTGGAGGGATCGATGACATCCTTAAATTCACATGACACATACGAGTTCTAAAGCCTCTTTTGTTCCATGGGATGGGAAATATAGTCTTTGCACAGCTAGTTCTCACTGGATTCTGCTCCTGGTGGTGCTATTCATGTAAACTGGCTCTCTCTGAGAGAGGAAGGGTTTGCAAGAGTAAGCTGACAAACCCGTTTCTGGATAGAAGAAATCTTTCTTTTTTCCTTTTTCACTAGAAGCAAGTCATGGTTCTATATCTGAAAGCTGCTTTTTATTGAATATATAATTACTACAATCCAGAAATGGTCTCCAAAGTGCCACAAAGTTGCATTTAAAATATATGTTAATCTTTACATCACATATGGGCTTCTTGTTTCCTGCGTTTACAATTCCTTCCACTCATAAGAATTGTTTCTTATTTACACCTCTGTGAAAACAGAATCAATTCTCCCATACGCACTGTTGCATATTCTTTGGAGAGAATATATTGATTGAAAAGCATTCTACCAGTCTTATTAATCTCAAGCAGTATTGACTATGTACAGTTGTATGTACCAGTTGTACATGTGGAAAACTCACAAAATAACAATATCAATAATATTCTGCAACAGAAACAATCATTTTATAAATAATGAATGTGCCGTATTGAATTCTACTGATATTTGGGGCACATTTTACTTTTACAGGCTCTGTGTCCAACTTTGTTGACACCAATATAAATAAAAAATAAATCTGTTGCATTCAATGCAGTTACATTCATGCTAGAGCCAATATATGAGAGTCTTAGAGCAGTCGTTTGTCAAATGAGAAAGTAGGACATAGCATAAGTACCATCTGTGGAGGGTGATTCATAAGACAAGAATGCAGCATAATCAGTTAAATAAATACTACCCTTGTGCTTTGTACTCTAAATGGACCTTACTCCAGCACAAATCATAATGCAAGGTCAAAGCGATTGCAGTGGTGTGTAGAATTTGCTATTCTGATTCTTAGAACTATGAGGAATTAACTCGCTTTAAGCTGGAGCAAAGCCAGAGGCGTGCATCTATTCTTCTCCACATTCAACAGGAGCTTAATTTTTGCCTGGAGGGACATAGAGCAGGTCTTAACAAATCAGCTGAACTCAAGCTGTGAGTTTTTGAGACAAGACATCAGCCAGCTGTGCCTTGGTTATGCTGGGTCAACACATGGCCATAGTGGGAGAGGTTGGCTCCCTGTGTACAGCCAATGGCACAGCTCCCCATGATGTAGGATGAACAGAGATGGTCTAAAAAGGTTCCTGCGTAAACAGAGCTTAAACCTGGCCCAAGCTCTTGGAACAAACCTGCCTTGGTTTGTTAGATGCGTGGGTTAGTGGGTGCTTCTGAAGCTTGCAGGAGCGTCCCAGGTCCGGAGGTGAAGGCAGAGGTGAAGGGACTGCAGCAACAAAGCTACAGAGTGAAGGCACCTCCAAACCTCACATCTGCAGCTTGGAGCCTGCTGGGGGAGGATGTGACCACTGAATGTACTCAGGCCAGGAGAGGAGGGGGAAAGAACAAAAGCAGTGCTTGATTGTTATGTGGTGAATGAAGATTGTGACTTATGGGCAAATACGTTATACCCATGTTCCCTTCTTTCTGCCAGACTTGGATTTTCTAAGGCGTCTGCTTTTTGTGTTCTCAATTTAGGAGAAAGCTGTGCTTTTGGTAATTGTGACTCAGCAGAATTGTGATATCCTTCAAAAACAGAGACTAAAGCAATAAATACCTCAGCAATGAGCAAGTCCTTTAAACAGTTGCTTTAAAAGGTATGAGACTGTTACATTGAAAGGCACCATGTACTTTTTTTCCCCCCTCACTTTATTATTATTTGAATCATCATAAGCCCTAAAGGTCACTACCAAGATTAACATTCAACATCACCAAACTGTAGTGAAGCAAAGACCCTGTTCAAGAGGGGTTCAAAATGTCAAGTAATGAGAATAGAAAAAGGACCTGCAGGAAAAAGGGGCTGTGATTGTCTGAGGGTTACAACATGAGTGAGCAGCAGACCGAGGAAGAGACCCGGCATCCTGCAGCTGAGAGCTGTGATTTTTCTTCCAGATTGCACAGCCTCTCTGTTATCTTTTCAGATCAGTTTCGTTGCCCTTTAGCTATTGTCACCCTCAGACCCAACACCATTTCTGACTGCGGTGGCTTTGTGCCAGAAGAAAGCGCTCTTTAGTTATTAGCATCAGAGGAATTTCTGAAGATGCAGTGCTTTAGTTTAGCACCCCTGAGTTTCAAGCCCTCCTTTAGCAGGGCCTTGGTTGGGGTGTGTGCCACTTTGGACCAGCTCCCTCCTCATTTTGATGTGGCTAATCGTGGCTGGAATGACTCATGCTCATATGTGCAAGCAGGGCTGGGAACCATCGGATCTCCCTCTGAATTTCTAGAACTCCGTGTTCCTGCTTGTTCCAACAATAACAAAGGAAAAGGCCTTTCTTTGGTGGCATTTTGGCTTTCTGCTGCAGTGAATCATGGAGAGGTATGTAATAACGAGAGGAAACTTTTCAAAACTCATTGGCACTGGAAGGAGGCAAGTGTTTATTTTAACCCAGCTTGCTTACATTTTCCCCTCTCTTTCACAATTCCATTTGTAAAACATAATGTAAATTACTGACATAGTCTTAACGTGCAAAGAGGATGAGCTTTTAGAAACTGCATTGGATATTCAATTCTACATCTACTAAAATGCAAAATAGTAAACCAGATTCCAGTATTCGGGCACTGTCTGAAGGACAAAGGATGTTAAAAACATTACAAATGAGCTAGCTTAATTTTTCAGTTTGTGATGGATTAGCTTTAACATGCATTTTAATTTGTAGTTGGATTTTATCAGCTGTAGACAAAGTTTGATAATCTCTTCTTGTTTAATTAACACAATCCTCTTAGGAGAGAGAAATGCACAGACAATAATAATTCTGTACATTTTATGACAATTTCGCACTGACAACCTGAAATATCTTTCTTTGAGACATACCTATGTGGGATTCTTTCAGAGATCTTTGCCTTCTCTGCTCGTAGTGGATGTCTGTGTGAATATGAGGGAAAAGAGAGAGGGAGCTCGCATTATAAAGTGTTACCTCTGCATAAAGAGCCAAGAGGATGTGTAAACAGACTGCATAAATAGCAGCCGGTTCCTTAGAAACCAGCAGGCACACCCTTATAGACTCAGCTCTGTTACGCTCTTAAAATGTGAAGCGACTCATCCCCAGCCTTTTCCCTACCATCATGCCATGGATGAGATCTGAATTCATCCCTTATTTCCCTCAGTTTCTCTCATCCCTTGGCTGTCTCTGCACAGGGGCTGTCTTTTTGCTGCTGGTACAAAGGGAAGAAACTTTCTTGCCTTTGTGAAAGTTCCAGCCACTAGCTCCATCCTTTCTGCATCACCTACATATGCATGAGTTCATGGTTGGACTTGATGATCTTACTGGTCTTTCTAACCTTAATGATTCTATGATTCTATGACTGATTCTCTGCTTTGACGTGCTGGGGGAGATGAGTCACCTCCAGACCAGGAGCAACCAGAAGATCCATTTTGGTGCAAGAACAGCATTGTTTCAAAGTTGAATATCAGCAAATTAGCTTCAGCCTGTGGAAACATAGGCCATGTGTCGTATAGACACACACATGTTCAGCCATAGAAACCTGACATAAATATTTCAGTGCACATTTTACACTGCAAGGTTTTTTAGGTCAGGCTTTAAGAGGATTGAATATATTTTTTTTTCCCACTTGTGTTTTCCTTTGACTCTGCTTTTAGAAATCAAAATCTTCCTCTTTGATTCCTGCAAGCCCTAATGGCAAGTTGATGTTGTTGTGATAACTTGGGCTGTGCCTTTGGATCACAGCAGAATACACTTTTATTGCCACTCCATCTCCAGCCCCAGGAGGCTGCTCTCTCAGGCTGTTGTCCGTCCTGCCCTGCAGTTTCCAGGCTGGAACTGGAGAGCTCTGCTCAGGAGAGGGGTCATTCTGGGCCATGGCTTCACTTTGCTCATCCTGATCTTTTGGTGGAGCAACTGTGCTCTGACATTTGTGCTGGTTTATATCCTCTGCAATCAAATTTTGATTAAAACTCATATTTATTGGGCACCATCTGAGTGTTCCTCAATTTATGACAAATCCTCGATAAACCAGCACTGAATGAACCGAACCGTGCTTTCACCTGGCTCGCAGTCTGCCCTGATCAGGAGCAATCTCCTTGATTTGACCCTCTCCGAATGTCATATTTTGATCATGAAAATCCCAAAGCCTCCTTCAGAAGTTTCAGTGTTCCGCTACGTGAGAATATTCGAGATTGCAAGTGAGGCAAAGCACGAGGGCTGCTCGGTGCTGATGTGTTCCCCGCAGGGAGCTGTGCTCTTAATGGGGTGTAGAGCGGCTGCTGGACTGAGGAGAGGCGTGGGGGCATCCAGCCATGGAGCTGCCTCCATCCTCCGCCGCGAAGCTGAATGCCCTGCGTCCTTGTGAGTGCAGTGCTGGAAATACTGCAAGGAATGCTCTTGATTAATTAGCTGTTAAAGCTTGGTTCCTAGATATTGTCTGATTCACACTGATGCCTCTGCCTTCTGTTCTCCAGAATTTTACCTTTGAAGTAACTTCTTTGAAAAGTCACACTCTGCGTGCTGAGGCTCGGTGGACTGGGATCGCACTCCTTCACTTCCTCACGTCTCCTGATTATTCTTCTGTGAATCAAAATATGCATATATTGTTGCATTCCTTTGCTTAATCTCAGCAGGAAACTTCACTTTAAAGCACCTTCAGGTAATTACCACCCAGCCCTTCCAACGGCGGCGTTTCTGACATGGGACACGGCTTCCCGCATGTCAATATCCAGATCAAACGGCACTGAAGTATTGTTTCATCTTCTGGTGATGCTTGCGCTACTCCTGCATCAGGACGATGCCTGAAGGAAGAGCTCTCCCCGTGTTTGGAGACCCCAGAGCAGAATTTATCACTCGGAGCAGTGATTTAGCACTGTCCACAGGGGATAAGGGGCCAAGGGAAGGTTCTCCCTATAGGGTTCCCAACAGAAGGGGCTGGAGGAGCCCAGGATGGAGCTTTGCAGATAATAGCAAGTGTCCTTGCTTTTATTTGGGGTAGAACAGTTTATTCATCTCCTGTATATACTGAGCAATAGTTTATTCCCTGTCTTTATTCCTCTGTATTCCACTGCTTTCCTGCTTTGTGCAGTAATGATGTGTTAAGGCTCCCTGAGCTGTTTTTAGGCAGATCTCGCTGTTGGTTTACCTGTTTTACTGCTGGCTGTGGTTGGCAAAAGGAGTTAAGGGCTTCATTTGTAGAAGTGCTGTGATCCTGTGTGCAAGCTAGATAGAAAACCCAAGAATTCTGCTCACAGTGAATCACATCCTGCCTTTTCCCATCAGCAAATATTATTACCATTATTATTGTTATTAATTAAATGTTAGGACTATCAAGCAGTGATTTGCAGTGCAAGCATTAGGAGGCACAACTGAGCTCAGCTGACTTGATCCAGCAGAGGCAATGCGTGCATGCTAATGATTTCATTTCCTTATTTGTGTCTTGATATGCTTTGAAAGATAAATTAATGTTCTTTTACCTGATATCTGATGAATACCTTACATCCTCCATTAGGAACTCACCCACTTCCCAAAACTATTGCACACATCAGTCACTTGAAATGGTTAGAAATGTGCTGGTGCAAGGAACTGTAGTCTTCAGAGCTGCGGATTATTTGATAATAAGAATTCTTTCCTTTTCACGCCTATGTGTGCAGCTACAACAGTGTTTATATTCAGTTGATGAGCTTCAGTTGAAATATTTCTGGTATAAGTAAGAATTCACACAAAAGTAGTTGCACATCTTGTGTTTTTTTTATCAGCACTCATATAGGAGGCTGTGTCTTTTACTAGTGTAAATAAAGGGGGTGATTGATGCTCCCTTGACATTTAGGGGCTGTCTTAAATGCAGTGCTAACATTTTCTCAACACAGCAACTTTTCTGAGAGGCATTTTATTCTGCACAACAAAAACGGGTTTTCTGTCTTGCCTTGCACACCCTCCCATCTCTGTGGGCACTGTAACAGCCTTCCCCAGGAGGAACAGCCAACAGCAGCAGCTGCAGCTTTCAGACACAGCTGTGATAGAGAACCCAGTCTACACCATTCATAATAAAGATTTCTCTTTTTATGGATGGTAAAATGTAAGAAACCACCACATGGGGACAGCTGTGAGGTCCATCCCGCCCATTACCTGCTCCAGCAGCAGCCAGCACCAGGTGATGCTGAGAGCCTCCCAGATGTGCTGTAGCACATCTCCAAGGAGCTGTTCTTCCCCATCATCCGCATGGTCTGATAGCAGTTAGTGGTTTGTCAGAGGCAAACCACTGAGCTTTGCCCTGTGCTGTGGTTCCCTGTGCAGAAATGCAGGAGTAAGGGTTGCAAGCAGGTTGGCCCTCATGTTGACCACTAAATGCTGGGCTGCTTTACATGTCCTGATATGCCACTGGGCTGCCAAGTCACAGACATTGCCAAGATTAATGCAGGATGCATGCTTTTAGCAGCAAAGTCTTGCCCTACCTGTCTTTGCTTTCACATCCACACTCAGAAAATGAAGATAAGAATCTTCAATTCCTTCTGGACAGAACAGTGAGAGGTGTTTATGTATCAAATCCAGGGAACACAGAATGGTAAATATTTATTATAATGTTGCTAGGGAGGAAGGAAGCAGACTGGAGGTGGTGACAGGAAGAAAGTGCTGCTTCAAGTCCACCTAATGAATGCCAAAGTCCAGGTCACTGTCAGCCTCTGCTGCTCCATGGGAAATACCATTGCTCCTTTATTTTGTGTTACAGTAAACTGAGGTTTGCAAGTGCAGAGCAAGAGGTGGTGCAGGCCTGAAAGAGCTTTCAGTGCACCTGAGCAAGAGATGAAAAGCCAAGGGGAATGAGGTGACAGGTGAGATCGCATGAGGGCAGAGCCCAGTCTCCTGCACCCCTGCCAGTGTTCCATAGGAGCAGGCTTTTCCTGCAGAAACACATTGCACTAGGGAGATGATGGGCAGAAACGCATTGTCTAGGAGTGTCCTTCTAAATGTTTTGTTGATGATAGTGCATCAAATGGCCAACTCTATCCAATGGGGTGTAGCAAAGCCCTACTGCAAGGCTTGTATTTTCCTAAGGATTTTTTCTTGGATTTCTGCTGTGAATGCAGCCCAACAGTGCCCACATAGCCACGTGCTGTGGGAATGTCCTCCCAGGGCCTCCCAGTCATGGACCCACCAGGAATGGGATCTGCCATAGGTACTGCTGTGCTGCTGCTGGGGATGTCAAACTATCCCAGCCAAAGCTCTTTAGTGCCAAGGAGGATTTACACGAAGGTTTTAAATGGCACTATATCCAATACATTTTCAAATTAAGTATAAATTAAAAAAAAAGCCAGAGCAGGATGATATAAGAGGCTGGTAGTCTACTACCAGTTTTAGAGTGCAATATTTTTGACAGTAAGTGTAGGTTTCTCGGTGGACAAAAGATCTTGTGATTTATTGAGCCATTTATTAATTAGGAGATTAAAGTAGGAGCAGCAAAAAGAAAAAAAAAAAAAAAAAAAAGACTTAGAGTTAATTATAAATGCTGTAAAAGAGTGTAAGAAGATTCCTAATCCAGCTCACCCTTTATTCTTCCACAAAAACATTTAAAATACATTGAACTTTAAACCTGTTAAATCCTCTTCAGCAAAAAGACCTTAAACATACATAGAGGCTGTTATGGCCTTTCTTAGTCAGGTCAGATCTAACTGCAAAATACAATTTAAGCACGAAAATCTGTCTGCATCTCAGTCGCACTCCTTCTCCTCTGCCATGCCTGAACTGTGCTCCTCACTGAGACCTTCCCATCGTGATGCCTGCAGTTCTTCCACCCGTTCTCCTTGACATATCCTCTGTGATTCACATCTCTTTCTCTTTGCTCCTTAAGGGCCAGCTCCCTGCCCTCACATCATTGTTAGAAGGCTGTGTGGTTCCTGATACCTATCCCTCCAACATCTTCACTTTTGTGAAACAAGAAAATCCAATTCTTATCTTTTGCTAAGAGTTTTGTTCCTATTTCCCACAGGACTTTTTTTTTTTTTTAGCAGCTTAATAGCCACAAGCTCTCTCTTTGCACTTGATAATCCCTTTGATCTTCTTCACTCATTGCTCGGCAGAGTGCCATAAAGATGGTACTACCTTTAATCTTTTTTGCCATTGATCAGTAATATTTCTGTCCGCTGCTCCTCTGTGATTCGTTTGCTGAAATTGCCACTGCATTTCCTCTGCGTGTTCTTGGAGGAAGTGTCATAACAAGGGTAGGGCTTCAGGAGAAGATCACAGTTGTTGGAATGAGCACTGTTCGAGGAGAAAGGTTATGCCCAGTAGTAACTATATCAGAGGTGTCACATATGCGTGCTGTAGGGTTTTTTTCTAAGAAAACATTGTCTGATCTGTCTGTAAATGGCTTGAGGATGAAGTTACATCCTATTACAAGACAAATATGGTGGTTACAGGAGCAAATCATAACAAATTCAACTAGAGATCCAAGAGCACCTTGCTTTCATACTTTGTGAAGTTGGTCATTGCCCAGAGCAGATCAGCTGATGATGTGCTACGCGATAACAAGGGATGCAAAGTAAAACCCAACCATAATAATAATAATAATAATAATTTTAAAAGCACTGAAGAAAGTGAGACCAGCACGACTCAGAGCTTCACAAAAGGTAGGCACCAGATCAAGGAGGAATGCTTTGCATATCTTCATTATCCTGGATATAATTATGCTTCACTACGATTGTGCCTCACCCACTGCATTTTGCATACAGATTTTCAATCTTCTGCACTGTGAGGACGGTAGGGAGAAGAGGGAGAAGATTTGGTTTTGCCCATCTTAAGTATCTGGAATCTCCAAAAGTGTAATTCAAATGAGTCAGAATTTTGAATGCTCTAAGGAACAACCACAGTTACAGACTTTTATGAGACTGAGATTGCAATGCAGAAGTGGGACAAATGATTTTATGTTAATCTGATAATTGTTAAAAAAGGATAGAGCCTGAGGTGGTGCATTCAGCTCACAGTATGCTGTGCTCTGTAGGAAATGGAAGAGGGTCTCCAAGACCTCATTTAAACTAATAAAATAAAGAACTTTTGGCTTGTTTGAATTCCAAGCAAGTAGGAGCCATTTGCATGACTGAAGGTCTTGCATTCCCCTAGGAAGGAGTCTCTTCCCTGCAGCCTTGTGTTTGGACTTATTTTGTAACCAGCAGCAAAGCTGCCTTTCTCTACCTGCTCAGTGGCTTCTCATGCTGAAGTGCCAGTTTGTGATGTATAGCAGAGTGTCATCTCTGAGAGATTCTCTCTGAGAGAGAGAAATTCTGCTTTCCACTCCCTTTGCATTTATACCTTGTATCTGTGAGTTATTGCATATTTTCCTGGCCAAGGTCTTGATCACCTGAAAAAAGAGTAATGGATGCATGGGAAATTCCTATCCAGCATCTCCCCAGGATGTGGAAGTTGGCTATTCAAAACATCCACCCATTTCATGCAGAAGAGAAGTAAGGACAATGCTTAATACACTACATAAATTCACTTCTTAATCCCAGACGATTCAGTTCTATAAAGCAGTGAAGCCCTTTTACTCCCAACCTCCTTCTCAGGGTAATTACCACTGCTGTCACTTTTGTCACCTTCGTACCTGGAGCTCCAGCCACGGGCATTTCATAACTGATATCTTCTATAAATGTGACACACTTTATCTAAAGAGGAAGGTGAGGGGGATCTGCCAAGATCGCACAACTCGGTAGGGCTAAAACTTGAACTTTGCTGGGTCCCAGGGCAGCACCCTCTTCTACCAGATAACAGTGATAGAATAATAGGTAGCTGATTCAAGTTGCACCAGGGGAGGTTCATGTTGGGTGTTAGGAAGAATTTCTTCTCTGGAAGAGTGGTGAGGCGCAGGCAGAGGCTGCCCAGGGAGGTGGGGGAGTCACTGACCCAGGAGGTATTCAAGAGAAGTGGAGGTGTGGCACCGAGGGATGTGGTTACTGGGCACAATGGGGATGGGCTGGGTTGGACTTGGTGATTTAGAAGTCTTTTCCAACCTTAATGATTCTGTGATACTGTGATCAGGAAGGGGCAGAAGTAGAGGTGATGCAGGAGCAACTCTGTACTTCTGTATGTTCCTCAGCTTGGAAAAAAAAACCAAGGGGTTTTCAGGGAGACCAAGATCCCAGCTGGGACCTGAAAAGTGCAATCCCAGCACAGTTACAGACCAGAGCTGGGGTGGTGAAGGCCATCCATTTGCCCACAGCCTGCTGGATCACTGTCAGCCCCGCTGTGCTGCCCACCCTGGCAGGCAGAGGCATGATCGACTGTTCAGCAAAGCTGCAGGGTTCACTTTTAGCATCATTTGCTGTTTCTTGAATTATTTACTGCAATTATGCTGCTGATCCACAGACGCATTGCTGCTGTGCATCATATCCAGATGTCTGTTAAAGCACTCCCAGGGCCAGATCCTAATTTTAGCTCCATCTGCAAAATATTCTCCTCTGGACTGGGGCCCTCTTTCTGTTTGTGTTGAACTCTGCAGCTAAGCAGACTGCTGCTTTGCAGAGCTAAATTCTGTTCCTCTAACAAAGGGATCAGTGAGGAGCCAGGTTTTACCTGTGCAAGCTGAAAATGAGATGGGCTTCCTCAGCATCCCCAAAAAACACAGGAGCCAGAGGGCTGGAGCCAGGGCAGAGACCAGGGGAAAGCTCCTTTGCACTGAGGACATTCAGGTTATAAACAACTCACAAATGCCCAGATAAATCCAAACCTTCTCTGGCATGCAGTGGGTGGTTGCTTTCCCTCATCCTTGCCCTGTGTAGGGGAAGAGCCCTGAAAATGCCAGTCCTAACCAAGCCTTTGGGAGCACACGGGAGCTGGAAATGGTCTTTACAATGCAGAAAGTTTGGGTCACCTTGTGGCCATTTATTACACAGCAGAAACCTGGAATTTTAATGGTCAGAGCGGTGATACTCGTGAAACTAAAACATAGAATCATAGAACTGTTTAGTTGGGAAGGACCTTTAAAGGTCGTCCAGTCCAACTCCCTTGCTATGAACACGGACAGTACAGCCAAGTCAGGTGCTCAGAGCCTGGTCCAGCCTGACCTTGAAAGTCTCCAGGGATGGGGCATCCACCACCTCTCTGAGCAACCCATGCCAGTGCCTTATCATAAAAACCTTTTTCCTTATCTCCAACCTAAATCTCCTCCCTTTTAGTTTGACACTACTTCTCCTTGTCCTATTTACAGCAGACCCTGATAAAGAGCCTGTCCCTTTCTTTCTTAAAGCCCCCTTTAGCCACTGAAAGGAACATCAGCAGGACAGGCTGTAATCAAAGTGAACTACTAAGCACACTTAAAAAGATGCATCTGCTTAGAGATAACCATTGGTGGTTTACCAGGAACTGGGGCCAGGAGCTTTGTGCTGGTTACGGCCACTCTGTGGGATGGAGCATCTCCAGGAAAAGTGACCACCAGAAAACTGGATTTATTGAGGCAGTTGTGAGTTGGTTACAACCTGGTTTTGATTTTTATTTCTCTGTTTTTCTGAAAAAAATTTAACCTCATGGGCCAGTTACAACAGTGGGAAGGAAAGGAATAAATACCACAAAATTCACAAAGCATGAGAAATGGGAAACCCATCCTGTTCCTCTTTACTTCCCAAATGAAGCAACTGATGTGTGACAAAGCTGTGCCTGTAGGAGACACCAGGTTTTCCTGGCATGAAGCAGTTTTGGCGTCACGCTCACATCTCTATTTATTGCTGGTGTTATTATTGACACCGGTGGCAGTTTTATGTATACAACACTTCCCAGCTGAGCTGTCGGGGCCCTGCGCAACTTGTTTTCAGAGCAATGCAGGATGCTTAACAACATGGGATTCAAATCCATGCTGCCTGTAAAAGGTATAATTATGGTATGGTGTGTTTATTAATAATAAAAGTTGTGGTGGGGAGCTTTCTGGCTGAACTGCTGTGAGAAACGGGATGCTTCCTTCATCTCTCAGCGGGCCTTCCCATTGCAGGCAGCGATGCTCTAATTAACTTTTGTCAAGTGGTTCATTGAATCTAGCAAAATGGAGCGATCCAGAGGTGCCTACAGATCTGTCAGCTGCTACCTGAAAAATGACTTTCTGTTCTACACACGGAAGGGCTTGGGAAACACTTGCTAATGATCAGTTTTCTAAATGCAGCGTGTCCTGGGACAACAGAGGGAAGGAACTGATGGATAACTTGGGGAAATGGAGCAAAACCCAAGACTGCCAGGATTCATAAATAAAAGAAACAGAGGGGAGGAAGGAAAAAGAAAATCTTCCCCATATTGCAAGGCCCTGTGTGCCAAAATAAGGGACACATCATAGAATCATAGCATGGATCAGGTTGGAGGGGACCTTAAAACTGATCCAGCCCAATCCCCTGCCATGGACTTGTTGTCCCCTGTCAGATCATGCTGCCCCAGGTACCATCCAGCCTGGCCATGAATGCCTCCAGGGAGGCCAGCTTCTCTGGACAACCTAATGCAGAAGGTAGGAATAGTTCCTCTCAAGATGGGAGATAATAATGAATTCCAGCAACTGAATATTTAGTTTCCATTTGAGGAAGGCTAAAAAAGCAGCATTACAGCTTTCCAGGAGTCTGCATGCATGTGTAAAACCTCCATCTGAATCGTAAATTCTTATAATCTCTCCTCTCACAAATCCAGAGATTTTAATACAAGAAGAGACTGTTAAGATCATTTCCTCCAGCTCAGAGAAGGATCTGAAGGGAACTGATTTCCACCTGAGGGTCCTGCATGGCACCTCCATCCCAGATGCAGAGCCCCCCCAGCACTGGGATGTTGCCCTCCAGCCAAATGCTCAATATATACCCAACACCAAATCAGAAAGCAGGAACTCAGCATTTCTGCCCTGAGACTCAACCAGTGTCCTCAGAGCCTCCATTTTGGGGTCCAGAACCACCCCAGCACCTGTGGTTGCTTCCCTACACCTCATCCTGGGATGTTCCTGCTTGCCTTTCTGTAATGCATCACCACTTCTTTATGAACAAGGTCAGATTTTAGCTCTTCTCTGTATGAACCCCAAATCTGCCCTTTTCCAGGAAAGTGAGATCTCAGTAAACCCTGTTTCCACGCAAAAGAAAATTTCTGTATCATTGCATGCAAATACATTTTATGTATTCGTACCATCTAGCTGTCTATGCATGCACATCTATGTGTATATATATATATACTAACAAGAAAATCTGCATTTCTTTGCATCCGTGCATATATGGATATGAAATGTAGATCCTCTTTCAGCTCTCAATCTTGTTATTAGCTCCACAAAATCCATAAAAGTATATGAAATACTGCATAATTTGATAGTGCTGAATACTTCCAACTTCATTTCAAGCTGGGAATCTGGGCTACAATGCAGAAGTTCATGAGATCATAAAAACTGACATAAAATTGTGCCAGATAGTGAAACTACTAACTACTCCATTTACACATGCAAGTATTATAATTACAGGTTATGTAAGCTAAATTTGAATATGAATGGTTGCTTACATCTTAAACGGAGAGACGGGTAAACACTACATGGTCTTTAAAGATAGCCATTTATTTTCCTAACTTACAAACTGAAGGGGCAGATTTGGGAAGTCGCACCACCTGAAAACTTGAGCTGCTGTTGATAAAATGTAATTTTGGCTACATAATGTATTTCTCAGTGATAACATCAGCATAGAATTGATCCACCGTAAAAGCAATGCAGAAGAGAGGATTTAACATTGTTGGCTGTTTGGAGCATGCATATATTATTCAATTCATAGAATCAGAGAACAGTTTGGGCTGGGAGGGACATCAAAGATCATCTAGTTCCAGGCCAGTGCCATGAGCAGGGTTGCCACTCACCAGATTGAGCACTAGATCAGGTTGCCCGGGGCCACATCCAGCCTGGCCTTGACTGTTGGACAATGTATACCTTGGAATGGGTCTTTTTAAGTCAAGGCAATTTCTTTTTGTTTAATTTAAACCTAAGTCTCTGAGCTATATTTCAAGAATCCTTGACGACTTTTGAACTATGTTGCCTCGTGGAATCATAATATTAATTTATATCAACCTGTGTTGTTTCCAAATTTGCAATTCATCATTCAACTCTGAATAAATCATGCAGTTTTTTTAATGTAGAAAAGCTTTTTGCTGTTATGCTCCATCACAACATCTTGTTTAACCTGGTTATCTCTCAGGGTGGATTTTTATTCCTACCATAATCATTTCTGATTGAATGTGATTTGCTGCCACCGTTCTGTGCAGGGTGGCTGCCCATCAGCACCAGCTATACAATTTCTACTGGTGACCCATGTGATGAAGCTGAAGATGAGCAGGAGATGGAGAAGGTGAACCACTCACCAACTAAAATTTGCCTTTCTTTCCTTCTCGGCTTTGTGGGATGCTCGCAAGCTCAAGTTTTGGAGAGCCAGAGCCTTCTCCCTGCACTGCCATCAGCTTCTATGCCTGCAGTATGTAAATTTGTGCCTTCAGAACTGATTCCATGTGAAGCTGTGGTTCAGCACTATTATCATTATTTAATGTCACTCTTGCAGCAGCCTAATAGTAAAGCTTTTTACAAAAATATGTTATCGTTCTAAACTTTGTTGTTAGCAAGACAAAGCAGAAATAACAGAACGGTGGGTTCAGCCATCGATATGGAGGGTTTATCATCAATCAAATCCATAAAGCTTTTAAGCTGTCTTGTTTTAAATTAAGGTTTACAATGCATTACAATGGGATATTTAAAACTGTACACATTTTATCAGCTCCTCATGACTTTGTAAATGCTTCTGATTAGTAGGTCTAAACACAACGGACCTGATTCAAAGCTGACTTTCACAATTAATTCCATTTATTTTGCAGGACATTTTGTCTATTATATAGGGAGGATTCAAGTCTCCATTTTCAATCAAAGTCAAAATTAAATTGGAATTGACTTTGACATTCAGTAAAATCTAACAAGACTCAGTAAAACTGTTAAATTAAAAGTCTGCCATTACATGCAGATATTGAGCAGGATGTGGCATTGTGGTAGTGAAAGGGAAATATGTAAAAAGAGGCAATATTTGTAAGTGAATGCATGGCTAGGGTGCATGCTATCCATTACAATAGTGCTTACATGTCTCAAACAGGGCCGTGACTGCTCAGTGTTAAATGCCATTTGGGTACATCAGGGAGACATTAATGTGCAGTAAAGATCTTGCAATCATAGACAACACAGAAAAGGATGGAAAGGGAAACAGATGCGAAATGACTTGTCTGCAGTCAGACAGCCGTTCAGAGAGAGAACTGTGATTACAACCAAGTCTCCTCATTTACAGTCTGGTGCTCTGAATTCAACCAGAAAAAATCCCCTTTCCTTTCCTTATCATACCTGTACAACCTGGCTGACAGTCACATAGGAAAAGCTCTGCTCGGTTTGTAAGACAGAATGCACTGCTGTCAGTGGCAGGAGGGGCTTTGTCCCTGGTGGGAGAAGATCCCACCTGATCCTGCTTCCACACCACCAAGCATCTGCTCTGGAGCAAGGTGTTTGACTGGGGAGGAGGTCAGGTTGACATATAAGAAGTGCTTGGTTTCCAGCCCTGGCTTTCCCAGTGGGCCTCCTCAGAAGGCTGTTCACCCATGAAATCTGGTGATCTGCACAAAGACAAGAGAGGTGAGCTGGGGCATGGAGTCTGCAGGCACCAACATAATGGCATAGAAATTCAACTTGATGCTTGAAAAATGGCTTTTCTTCATCACTTTTTCTTTTAAAATGTGGCACCCTACTGGCAAGGCTCTTTGGGATTCAGTGTAAGGGCTATGGACAAACAGAAGAGGAAGAATAAAGTGGAATACTCAGAGGAATGAGGATGGAGAGAGGCTTGGATGAGAAGACTGATCATGGGCAGATGAGGTGTCCCTTGATGGGAAAAGAGCAGAGCAGTAGCATCAGGTTGCAACATGACCTTATTGCCTGTGAAACATTCACTGGCACTGCTAGCCTAAAAAGAGAAAAAACATGTCAAAATTTCAAATTCAACCCATATTATATTAATGGTTATTTGAGTCATATTCACAACCTGCACAACAGCACGAGAAATCAGAGGCATAGATCTAAACCTCAGCTCAAAATTACATATTCTCTGTCTTCACAATCCTAATAAAGATTGTGGTCAAGGCAGAAGCTGGCTTCTAACTCTAGCTATACAAGACTGACAACTAAATGAACGGGAAATGAAAAGCCAGCCTAATTGTTGCCTGTTGTTATTGTCAAAATGACCGGCTAATTAAATATTTATTGTTTGCTGGTTTCGAGCATACATTTGGCATGTTGGGATACTGTGTAATCAGTAGATCATACATTTCCCCAGAACAAAATAGTAGCCTCACAAAAGCCTGTTGTGAGGATTAGCTGGCTAATGGGCTCAGCTTAGCCCCCTGAGCACCAAGGGTGCAATTTGCAATTGCAGCTCTGCGTTCCCAGCTGGGAGTGCTTGATGCTCCCGCACATCTCTCAGCAGGGACACAGCTCCATGCCTCCTGCCTGGGCTCTTGGAGCCCTGCCAGCCCCACCAGTTGGGTACAGCTGGCTTTGTCCTGCCTCCCCTGCCTGTCCTCTCTCCCTGCCTGACCATATCCAGCTCCTCTGCTCAATGGTTCAACAGCTGCCCTATAGAATGAGGTGCTGCTCCTCTCTTCTTCTTCTCAGGGCTCTGGGAAAGCTTCTCAGGAAAAAGGGATGTGAGAGCCCAGAGATCAGAATGCTCTCTGATTGGGCTACAAAATCTTGACTTTTTCCATCATCAGGGAAAAGAGATCTTATAGGATCTCATGCTCTTGCAAAATCTGATGGTTGGACTAGATGACCTGACAGTTGGACTACATGACCTTAGTGATCCTTTCCAGCCTTAATGACTCTAAGATTCCATGATTAGTAACAAATGGTAGCCCTTTAGGATACATCAGCAAGGTTTCAAAAATGAAGATAATACAAAGATCTCCAAAGATGACCTAAGTCCTAAGATGCTCCTGGTGCTACAACATCAGCTTTCCAGGAATGGTATTTTCAGGTGGAGGAGAAAGAATATTTGCACCACAGTGTGCCCCAAATGGATGACTGTGATAAGGTGTCATAGAACAATAGAATCATTAAGGTTGGAAAAGATCACCTACTCCAACCATCAGCCCATTACTACCATGCTCACTAACCATGTGCCTTTAAGCCATGTCAACCTGAGACATGTTCCTGTGAGCCCCACAGTGGCCACTATACCTTAGGCTGCTCTGGGAAGGGACAAAGCAAGCTTACAGTGCACAGCAAAAAGTAATCCCATGCCCAGGCTCCCAGTAGGAACTTTTTCTTTCTGCTTTCCACCCTACAGTGACATGGCTGTATTTCAGCAGGGCAAAGGGAGAGCCAGGCTGCCCACTTCCAGCCAATGAATGCTGCAGGGAAAATTAGCAAACTGTGAACAAGCAAGGCCTAGAGGCAGCTCTGCTAGGAGTGAGGAGGAGAAGCATGGCAAATGAAGCCAAAAGTTGAAAAAAGGAGTGTGAGCTCATTGCAGGGAGCATTGCTCAGGCTTTTTCAGTAGCAAAATACATACAAAAAAGCAAAAGCTGGCATTTGCAATTTCTCAATTAAAATGTAATTTACACCCCGTACTGTCTCTCCGATAAAAGCATGCTTTGCTCACCCAAGTGTGAAGCAGTATTTACAGGAACATTTTGTGGCTTATTATGCTGCCCTGATGTTACAAGCGTTTGTATGCACCCAGACATGGGGGCTGAAGGGTGCTGCCCTTCATTGGCTTCAGGATGGCATTTGGGCACCATTAGGAGCAGAACTGCCCCAAAACTGAACTGGCCTCCCAGGGCTCCCTTTGTGGCCAAGGAAATAAAAATACACCACTATAAAGTTGGTTTAGTGGGTGTGAGGGTGATGAGTTGACAATTGGACCAGATGATCTTAGTGGTCTTTTCCAACCTTAATGATTCTAGGCTTTTGGTACAAGGTCTTGGCATGAGGTCTTTCAATGCACAGATTTAATTTCCTGTGCAGAACCACATACTCCTTGCAATAGACTCATTAGGAGATGCTGGTTGAATTAAGTCTCTCCTATTTTTTTTTTTCCAAGTTACTGAGATGCATTCAAGTGTAATGAATATGCACTTTGTGTTTAGGAAAAATATCTGCATGAAAGTTAATAGAAATTTTATAACAAGCACCCCACTTCCATTAATTGGTTCCCTAATCCTGTGAAGCATTAGTCATATGTTTAATTTGAAGTATTTGATCTCCACAATCAAAATTGCTGGCTCTGATCCGAAGCCAATCAAACCATCAGCAGCCTTGCCATTGATTTCCATGGATGAGATCCAAAGGAACTATGCACATGATAAAAATGAAACACATCCTTAATTGACTTGCTAGAGGCTGTATTTAGATCTCCTTAAGTCACTTGTGCCAAACACAGCCCTATAAATGATTGTAACAAAAGCACCTGTCTTGGTCTGGATCCCAGGGAAAAGCAGCGGTCCCCAGGACCTGCAAAGGGAGTTGAGTTTTGACCCACAATATCTCCACCTCCTCAAGAGCACAGTCTTACAACAGCTGCCTAAAAAATTATTGCAGACGAGAAAAACTCAAATTAAGCAATTAAATTGGCAAAGTACCTCCAGTCATGGAGGAATGTAATGATTCTCGAGTTGGGGGCTTTTTATGCTTCTTCCCTGTTTTTTTTTGTTTTTTTAATGATTATTAGAATGGATTATCTCTACATACTCTTATTTGCAAGTCAAAGAATTATAGATAGTAATTGGATAATCTCTCAATTATCCCTAGTGACTTAATTATCATCATTAACTGTATTTATTTCACTAATTTGTAGGATTTCTTTTGGGGGTTTCATTCTCCAGGCCGATTAGTTTGAGTGATAATGGGGCACACTGGCAATGCTAAAGCAGAATTCCACAATTATTTTAAAAATGATGGGTCATATCTTATGAAACACAAGAAAATAAAAGAAAAACCCATTCTATTTCAGGGGTAAGTCTAAAATCAGAACTTTCAGCTATTGCTCGCTACATTTCTGATTATGTAAATTACGAAGTTCCATCTCTATTGCATCAAGTCTCTGAATTTGCAGTGAAATTTGTTCTTTTATGCTACAACAAGAAATGGCTATTGTAAATTGAAAGCCAATGCAAACAGCAAACATAACGCCTGAAGGAGAGAGTGTCATGATCTGAAATTTAGGAGGTAATGCAACTTCTTTGTCTGACTGATGCACTTATATTCGAACATAATTAAAAAGCCCTGGAAGAGAAACTAATACCTGCAGCTTTATATGAGGAGATGGATCTCCTGACTAATGAAAAACATCTCATCCACATGGTCTCCATAGCAATGGAGAGTGTAGGGCCCAGTCTTGCTGCTGTTGAGTTACAGAGGAACAGCTTGGGCTTGGAATCCAGTGCTGCTAACTTTAATATTTAGGCTCACGCATGAGCCCAGCACTAGCAAACAATCGATGACATTTTTTATTTCTTTCCACCCCAATTTTCTCTGTGTGTTTTTGTATGGTTTTTTTGTTTGTTTGTTTGTTTTGTTTGTTTGTTTTTAAAGAGCCTGAAGCAGAAAAATATAACTGTTGGAAATTGCTTTACATTAGTTGATTATCTCTGGCGAAGTTGAGAGCATTTGGTCTTGCTTATTTGAAATAATTTAACATGAGAACCCCATGGAGGGTGGTAATTTACAAGGGATGGTCTCAATTGTGATATGTACACATTGCAAGCAAAGGGCGAGGGAACTGCCAAATCTATTTAGATAAATCTTTGAATTGCTGCTTATTATTCCAGGCCATCCCTTCTTTCAGTAGACCAAATGCTGTTAAAATCGCCAACACTCTCACATTAGGAGCAAAATCATTCCATGCAATTTGTCTGTAGTCAGAGCCACAAAACCCAAATTTTCAATGAAGCCCAACAATTAATTCAAGCCTGGTACACACACATGCATTTACATAACTTGTATGAGGTGCTCTCTTGGAGCCACCTATCTGGAGCAGCATGGCAGGCTGCAAGCACTTGCTGCTGATGAAGCTTTTGATCACCCGAAGGATTATCTTGAGTACTGAGATCTATCTTTTTGAACTATATTCAGTGCAGTGCTATGCTACTTCACTAACCAGGTATCCATTTTTTACCTAAATATTGTCTTTTTTCTATGGTGCTGGAGGAGTATAGTCACACTTCTGCCAACACTGCTGCCATAGGCAAGCAGAATCATAGAAACATAGAATCATAGAATCATTTGAGTTGGAAGGGACCCTTAAAGGCCATACCATCCAATTCCCCTGCTGTGAACAGGGACACCTATAGCTCTATCAGGTGTTCAATGCCCAGTCCAGCCTGACCTTAAGTGTCTCCAGGGATGGGCACCTACTGCCTCTATGGGCAACCTGTGCCAGTGCCTCACTTCCCTTATTGTAAAGAACTTCTTCCTTATATCCAGTCTAAACCTCTCCTCTTTTAGTTTAGAACCATTTCCCCTTGTCCTATCACAACAGACCCTGCTAAAGAATCTAATTGTTTTTTTCAGTTATTTATTTAGACACCAGACCGCAACTTTGTTGTCTTCAAGACATGTAAGATTTCTTTTTCTATTAACTGTCCTTTGAACTCCAATCTTTCACTCAAACTAGAGCCAGAAAACGAAGACCAGTCACAGATCAAATGGCAATATCTGGTGTAAATCCATGTAAGCCAATGGATTATACAAGCAGAGAATCTGGGTCCAAATATATTAGAGAAGGAGAGGACTAAATCTTACCTGTGCCAAGAGACAGCATTAGCTTATTGTGCTTGTAAGACTTTGAAAAAAACTAATATAGATTCCTGTCGTGGATGAGCACAGGGAGCTCCATCATTTCCTATGCACATTTCGCAAACCAGACCACAACAAAGTCTAGATTCTTTTTGCTTTTATTTTCCTGCCTTACTAGATGTTGAGTCTTCTCACATGGAAAAGTTAACTCGTTAAGCTGTGTTTCATCTCAAAGCGAAGGGAGCTGCGAGGAAAGCAGCCTGATTTCAATGTAGAACAGCAATGTAAAAATTTAATGTAGTTTAGCTAGTGGGCTTTTAAATCACATCTCTGTTTAACACCTTTCCTGAGTGCCCCTGAAGAGCCGGGACAAACGTTGCCCAAATTTGCTGCGTTTTCTCTAATTCAACAGCAAACACAAGGCATGGGACGCGAGGTGGAAGTTAAGCTGAGGGCCGTGGGAGATGCCCACCCATACCACAGCTCATCATTTCCCCTCATTTCAATGTTTCCGGAACAAAATCTTCCCCACAGGCAGACCTGCAGATATCCCTGCTCACTCTCCTGACTCTCAGTTTCTTACTCAGACCTGGAGCAATTTGATAAGGTGAGAAGCTCAGCTCTCCGCTAAGATGCTTCTGGCTTTTCTCATTGCAGAAAAAAGCCTGGAGGCATGAAGTGGGGATATCTGGGAGGCTCAAAAGCCAGATAGCAAAATAAACCTCTTGGCTCCAATATTAACACTTGAAGCCTTTTCTCAAGATTCTGAGGAGTGAGGGTGGTGTCACAATTTTGGGGAGAACGGAGCACTTGTGATTAACCACACTGCTCATCCCTGGAGAAGGAGCTGCTGAATCCTGTAAGGTTTAGGAGTGTCAGAGGGAAATCAGAGCTGCACAGCAGGAGGAACAAGGGTAGCATATTCCAGCCATTTCCTTGCAGTTGCTGTTACATGGGGTTACAGCACTGAAGGATTGTATTTAAATCCCCCAAAAGGTTTTCTATTAAAAAAAAAAAAAAAAAATAGAAACATTCAGGTTTTGTAAAGTTCAGCCTTCAGTGTAATCTTCCAGTGACTTAGAAATGTAATTATAAAGCCAATTGACAGTGCCCTTTAAGATATGTCATGTAGGAAAATTAATTTTAGATATTTTTTTTTTAATTTCACTGTCACATCTTGGGCAAGAACGAAGCAGTGGAAGGCCCAGGGGACTTCTCCCAGAGGGAGTGGGGGAATATGGGGCACCAACACACAAACCCATGGCATTGCTTTCTCTCACACATTTTGATGTTGTGCTGCATCACAGCCAGATGCCCTGCCTCCCAGCACTGAGCATGGAGTGGGACTAACCTGCTCCATGTGTCGGAAGCACTTTGGGATGTGGGGTTGCCCAAGATGCAAGGGGGGCTATGCAGGTCCTGTTCTTCGGTCTGGTTCCTCGACCCAAGCACAGACTGAATTAAGTTGCTGCAATGTGAGTTGCACAAACACAGACTAATATAATTTGTCACAATTAGGGGTTGACTGGATGTTTTCATTCAGGGTGATCCAGGCCAAACTGTTACAAATGACCTCTTCGCTTCAGAGCACCAAACAGATTTACAAGGAGTATCTGGTATAAATGCCAAAAAATGTTCACTGTGTTATGGGAACACCCCACCCAGGAGAGTGCCCCAACAACCATTACCTCTCCCAAGCTCCCACAGCAGCAGACCCACCCCCTCCCCACGCACACAGCTCCCCACTGCTGGGAAGAGCTGCCAGTCCCCAGCACACATCCATCAGCAAAAGGACAGTGTAAGATTGGAGCTGGAGGCAGGGTGAGGTGCTACTGAGCGTGAATAAAAGTTGCAGGCTGTAAGCTTGGCTTGCTGCTCCAGCAGCTGGGGCAGGAGGCATCCCTCTCACCATGGCACTCTGCAGCACGTGGGAAACAAGTGCTGATAATGATGGGATGACCGCTCAGCTCTCCTTCACTTGCAAACAGTTGGTGGTAATGATGTTCATTACGCATTCAATAGGCTATTTTACAATATGAAGTCATTTAGGAAAGGATAATTAGTCCACAGCTTGCTTTTCATTTTATTTAATTTTCTTTACTTCTGTTTGGGGGAGAAAAAAAAAAAAAAGGAAAAAAAATGTACATAGGGATTGTGTTATTTTTGCAATGAGCAAAATGAAGCTGTTTGATTTATGCTCGCTCACAAAAGATATCATGAAAATGGTACCATGTATTTTGCTGAATGATTTCTTGCAATTGGGCATCCAAAAAGCGCATTTTAATCTCCATGTATGCTTTGTTATTGTGTCAAATTATGAAGAGCAGGCATGGGAGGCTGCTCGATGAAGAATCCACTTTTCTGTTAATTTGGATGTGTTAAGCGTGCTTTCAGAAGCCAGAAATATTCTTATAAAAATAAGATTGTGCAATGGGATTTCTTCCTAGGGCAACAGTCATCTCCAGGGAGTCACCATCCCTGGAGGTGTTCAAGGTCCATGGAGATGTGGCACTGAGGGACGTGGTCAGTGGGCATGGTTGGGTGAGCTGAGGTTGGACTTGGTGATCTTGGAGGTCTTTTCCAATTTTGATAGTTCTATGATTCTATACCAGCATTCATCATTGCTAAAATGAAAAAGGGTGAAAGAGTAATATCTCCAGTTAACAGTTTGCTTTGTTTGTGTCTGCTGGTTTGATCCTGTGGGGTAGGAAACCTACAGACCTACCGGAGCAGAGGATTTAGGGCTCTGAACTCTTCCTTTCAATTCCAAATTCATTTTTCTTCTGTCACGATCATCAAAAACAAAAGGTGTTCCAGCACAAAGTCATTTTTCAGTGAACCAGCCCATGAGGTAACAATTGCTCAGAGCCAGAGACCCCCTATACCGGGCCCCACCACCTTGACAGATGCCTCACCCCATTTTTGTGGATATGCTTCATGACCGGGCAGTAGAGAAAATGAAGAGAACCAGAACTGAAGGGTTTTCTATTTCTGTTGCAGGGAATTGAAATCTGTGTGTTTGGGAAAAAATACCTAGAACTGTATGGGTGCACAGATGCTTCCACCTGGCTGACCTATCAACTGAGAGCTCTGATGTGATTCTAGGTAAGCAGTCCCTCGAGCTCCTGGCCAACCACCACTCCGGGAATCTCCTAAGGGTGATGCCTTCTGCACAGCTGCAATCAGTAAAGCATGAAAGAAATTAGATGTGAAATAGTGTAATGTATGAAATACGAATGGCACAGCAGCCTTGGATTACAGCAAGTCCAGCTGAATGTCTGGTGCTCCCCTTTACTTTTATTTCTATTAATATTCCTCAAGCAACAGCAAAGATTGATTTGAAGTAGAGAGAACAGAGAGTCATGGGAGCTTCATTAGCATGCAAATCTGAGCGAATTCATTAGCCCTGCAACTGATGCTGATGCTCCTGGAAACTAGTAAAAGAGTAAAGTCTGCAGAAGTAAATCAGGCCGTGCTAATGAGCCTGTTAATAAAGCTTTTGTAAGCCTTTTCCAGAGCCAAAGTGACAAAGCACACTGTCAACATTAAACCTCTGGTACTGTGCCTTAGATGAGGGGCACTTTTTTTTCCATTTCGTGCTGGGGAAAAAGCGGAGAACCGTAGCAAAGGTGGAGAATGAGACAAAAGCATTTACAATATTTCCTCATCAGAGATAGAAGTATTGTGTGGTTGCAGAAAAGAGACAGCATGACAAATGCAAGTGTGCAAATAAGATCCGTTTGACTGAAATTATATTTTAAAGAAAAGCAGGAGACCAAATTTTTCATAACTGAGGTTTCACCTTCTGGCTGTATGCTCTCATTTTCCCTGTGCCTTATTAGGCATCATTTCAAGATTGCATTTCGTCTCATCCGCTGCTAATCATGCAGCAATGCTTACAGCACAGATGCGGTGTGCGGTGCTGCTGCAGCACCTCCTCACACATGTGGGTGCTTTGTGCTAAAAGCATCACTGCTTTACTGGGGCTGTGGCAAGGCATCTCCTCCTCTACCTCCCATTTTGCTGCCACTTCAGGATGAGCAAAGTTGGAGATCTCTTTTCCTGGTGTGTTCTCCAGGTGGGACGTACCGCCATAGAACCCACAGTGAGTGATGCTGGCAGCCACCTCCTCTCTCCATGGCTTCATGTGGCATCGGCATCACAGTGCACAGAAAAGCAGCGGGTCCGCCAAGATAAGGAGAGGCTGGTTAGCAATCTGCTTGGTTTCTTTTTGCAGAAACCTCTTTTGTAAAAGAGCCTGATGCAGGGAGGAACTGCTCGCTGCTTTCTCATCAAGTGGAAGAAGTGCTTTATGCACAGACTGATGGAAAACTACTGGAATGCTTTTCAGTTTCCCTCTCTAACCTTTAGTGCTTTCTGGTGCCTTACAGGGAACAAAACGTCAGACTGGAAAAAGGGGGAAAATATATAATAATGTATTTGGAGATAATGGCGGGTAATACAATAGAAAATACAGCCGGGCAATAAAAAGAGAGGCATCAAAAATACCACCAGAGAGTGGAAGGGAGGAAACAAGGCAAGGAAAATGGTAAAAGCAAGGAAATGAAGAGAAAATAGGCACTTGCATAATGGGGTGACAAAGGACAAGGAGGGGAGAAAGGGAAGGCAGGGTAGGAAGAAAGCGGGAGGAGAGGCACGCAGTGAGTGATGGAGCAGGGTCAGGGGCAGGCACAGGCAGGGAGGAGAAATGGAGTGGAAAGGAAGCAAAGGGAAGCACGATGCGGTGGCAGAGCTGCTGACCTGTTTGCTTTTAGCTGCAGAGTGATGGCAAGTGTTTGTGTTAATAATGCTAAGGGCTGGCTGCCTTGGAGCAGGCAGAACGGGGCTGGCAGGTGCCAGGGATGTCGTTCGATCAGCACAAAGGACTGTGCTGTGGCTCTTTGGACTGAAGGGAGGGGAAGGCACCAAGAGGTAAATTGGAATCAAAGTGGGAGGAAAGACCCATGGGGCGCCAACACGCCTGCCCTGTTTCCTTCAGTGCTGATAACCTGCCCACCTGCCAGAATCATAGAGTCGTTAAGGTTGGAAGAGACCACTAAGATCATCCAGCCCTGCCAGCAACCCATCATCAGCATGCCCACTAAACCACGTCCCTCAGTGCCAGATCTACCCTTTTCTTGAAAAAAACCTTTTCTGGAAGGTATCTGCCTTACTGCCTTGCACCTCCTGATGGCTGAGTTTGATTTGGTGTGATACAGGAGATCTTTCTGTCCTGGCTTTCGAGCTCACCAAGATATTTTGTCCTGCCTGCAATCCCATAAGCACAGTGCCATCACACTTGCACTCAGACGCATTTCTCACAGCCTGCTGCATATTTACACTGCACAGCACTCAACGTGCCATGCTTTAGGTGCAGTCTCACTGGTGTCTTACATACCAGCTGCACCATCTGTTTGGATTCCTCTTTCTTTTGTATTACATCACAACATCGCATTTTCTTTCTTTTTTTTTTTTTTTTTTTTTTTTTGCTTCAGCTGCAAAAGCTTTGGGAACATTCCTACAATACCACCCTTCCAGCTCGGTTTAGTAGATATTTGGGCTCTTTCATTCTTAGCTGCTGAATTACATTTGGTTATCAACATGCATTATATCTGCTGTCAATTAGCCGTTATCTAACACCATGAAATGACTTAACTCCTTCGACGTGCTGTGTGATCTGTCCCCAACCAGAGCACCACTCAGCTCATGGCAGCTTGCAGAGATCCAGGCAATTTTGTCACACTTATTTTTTTACTAGCACTCATTACAGCTAAAGGTCAGTTGTGTTTCCATTGTAAGCTCAGGGATAACAGCGTCGATCTGGCAAACCTTTTCTCATGTAAAGTTAACGGGATTATTTGCATAAAAATCCTTACTTGGGGAGTAATTTGCAGGATCACACTTTTAAAGCCCTAACCTTGGGAGCAAGGCAAAAGCTGGAACTTGGAACAGCAATCTTCCAAGGCTATATATTATCAGAGAAAATGATCAAAATTTAATGAGGAAAAAAAGGTACTTAATGGCTGTAGATAGCGTAATTTCAGCCATAAAAATGGGATGATCTTGTAATGCGCTGCGCTGCGGCCTTTCAAATCAATGCGAGCTCCGGTAGCAGCTTTAGTAGTAGCAGGGCAGCGATCTACAAGCTGTCGAGCAGAAGTCCTAACCTGCTGCTCCAGGCACACGGCAGGTCTGTAACTCTCTGTAACTCACCCAGTGCTTGGGTGAGCGACTGGGGCTTCGTCCTCCATGAATCTGTGCTGCAAACCCTTGCAGGATGGCGCTCCCAAGCAAACATAGCTACAAGGCACGCTGGTCCCAAGTCAGGGCCAAAGCTCCAGGCATCTCAGGAGGGTTTTTCACCTGCTCTCTCAGCAAACGCTTCAACCAGCTCTGTTTTTTGGTAATTCAGGAAACTCCCTGGGCTCCAAGCCATCAGCCTTGAAGATCTGTTTACATTTTAAAATATATGCTAAATTGTAAGCCCTGGGACAATTAACAGAAGCAACAAAGATGGAATCAGCTAAGGCCTTCAATTAAGTCTTGGGTGAATATCCCTATTGCATTTTCTTGAACAGCCCAACAAGAGCTGGCCTTCACACCTGGGCTGCATCTGAGAGGCAGCAGCACTGAGATGGAGTTGGCCCTTGGAGAGGAAATATTAGTTCTGGACAAAGGCGCTGCTTTATTTTCCCAGTGTGCCAAAATTAGAGAACCCCCTGGTGCTAAATAATTTTGTTCTGCCTCGCTGTGAAAATTCCCAGTGTTCAATAGCCCTCCACAAGCTCTCATTTTATCCCCATAGTGCAGTGCTCCTGTGGTTATATGTCAGCTGCTGCAGTGGTAAACATGTACACACTACTCATTTAAGAGCTTTTAAAAGACTTCTCACTGTGCCCAGAAATTACACCTGTGCTTTCTTACTTACCCATGCTGTTGTCTTTGTTTCTCAGGCTATATTAAGCCTTCCATTCTTCCCCCTTTGAAAGAGCGGGAGAGTATAAACATCTTTAAGTTCTGGCTTTCTATCAGGTTGTGCAGAGGGACAGAGACAGTAAATCTGGACAGAAGGAAAGGCAGAGGGCTGCGTGCGGTAGGGCTGGCAGATGCTGCCTGCTCCTCCTGAAGGCGCAGAACACACACAGGAGCTCCATGGTGTTGACTGAAATCCCTGTCAGCTGCAGTGCTCGACTTCCTCGGGATGGTGACCTGTGCTATTCTGACTGTGTCTTCTGTATCCACGGATGATGAAGAGAGACAGAGCACACGGCGCTCGGAGGAGCTGCATCCGCAGAGGGGAAGGTACATGCCAGAGTGTAACGAGGCATTGGCCTCCAGTGAACTTTTCCATCACAGGAGAATATTTCAATGTTAAAGATGATTTGCTACAAACAAGAAGGAAAGGAGATGTGGTAGTAACATAAAATGCCATATCTAAGGGATTGTTCAATCCCTTTGCACTGCTAAAATGAGAGAACTGCAGTAGAGGTTTCTGCCGACATCATTGCTTAAATCCTCCGTTTGTCCAAGATTTTGTAGGGAAACTTCCACTGAAACAAAAAGACCAAATGCATATCTATATATATTAAACAATTTCTACTACTTAAATATCTCTGATAAGCTAACAGAGCTTTGGATGACAGGAATTTTGACCTGTGAAGCTCTCTGAGTCAAGGAATGACTAAGGAAATAACCCAAAGGCTCTTGAAGTAGCAGTCTGGGCCATGTTCAGTACCTCTTCTCCACAAGTGTTAACCACAAACTTTCACTCCTCCATCAGATCCCACACACCCTGAGCATACAAATGCCTTTTTAGCAGCTTTTGTGTGCTGCCTTAATTGGATCCTTATGGGATCCTTCAAGATAAAAATGTCCATTCTCAATTAAAAAAATGATCCTCTTTTGGCTAGGGCTGCTTGGATATTTGGTTCAGAACATAATTTAATGTACCTTGAGCAGGAAAATTCCTGACTGAACTTTAAAGTTGACTGAATTTATCTGATTCAGCCCAACCCAGTGGCTCTCCCATAAGAACCCCCAAGCATACATTATGGTGGTGGCTGCTATCTAGTCTGGATCCCAACGTCAGCAGGCCACCATCTTCCACAGATCTTTATGTATTTTCTTAATGGGATCAGATCCAACTTTTTCCCATGGTACACCCAGTTTGCAATGGCTTCATTGGGTGTCACTGTTAAATATCTGCTCATGTGCCTCTTTTCTTAGAGGCTTATCCATTACAACTAATACATAATAAAACTCTTGCTCTGTATTTCACAAATGTTAGAACAATGCCCCAAGGGCATCAGCAGTAATTATGTTTACATCTTCAGAAATGCCTTCCACCCGACCCCCCCCATCGTTCACTGCAGCTCTTGAACCTTTGAATGGTACATTGGGAGTATCAGCACGTCTCCTCTCGAGCGCAGATCCTGCCTCTCCATTCTGCAAGCAAAATTATCTCTGTATGTCTGCACCCATGAAGTGCACTTGTGCTTCCAACTTCTCAGACTGTCAGACAGTTTGCTGTGCCACTGCTCCTATTAACGCCTGCAATTAGCACTGACAAAAGCGTTGTTCCCCCTGCTCCCCAAACCGCACTTTCTTGACTTTTTAGAAAAGCCCAGAGCAGTGTAATATCTCCCTGGGTCATGTTTCAACAGCACAATGAGGTTAGTGAGGCATGGCAGTGATCTTTTTTCTAAACCTATACTGAACATCCTTAATCAAGCTTTGCTTTTTTAAAAAAGAATGGGCCTAATTCTCTTTAGGCCTATGGTATATTCATGCTTGTGTAATTCCATCAAGCTGTATCTTCAGCTCCTCTAAGTTGGCATAGCTCGTTTGACTTCACTTAAATTCCAGGAAGATTAGTAATGGCTGAAGACGGGCTGCTGGTTTCCAAGCTATTCCTCATCAACACCAGTTTGAAAGGATAATGAGTCTCAAGGTTTGTTTTTGTTTTTCTGCCATTCAATCAATTAAAACAATTCCATACTCTCTAACACATTTAAATCAAATGTTGCACAAGATACACCCAACAGCTGTTATTTTCCTGAGGTGCTGAGCCTTCTCCATTCCTATTCCATTACAAAGATCTGACATCCAGTAGCTCCTGGAAGCATGCACAAATCTCCCTACAGACCCTTATTAGGGCCATGCCATTTTTTTTTGTTCTCTACACTAGATGTGGTCTCCCAGGATGGAGCCACATGACATACAACCATGGGTGGATTACTCTGCCTCCAGGAGGAACATGTGTAGATGCTTCTGTGTGTCCCATCCACAACACAACAGACACAGCACCCTTAGCCACTTCACTCTGCAGAGTCCTGGAATGAAGTAATTACGTTTTGTTTTCCTCTTTCCCTTCATTAATTCCTGTATTCAGCTGTTGTGTGTTTGCTGGCAGCAGCCAGCATCTATAGCTCTGGGATAGCCACAGGCAGGTAACAAAAGTGAGGAGGATGGAGTCAGCATGTTTCTTCCTGGTGTCATAGAATTTGTCTTTGGTAAGATCATGGGCACTCTGAAATGCAAGAAAGATGTGGATCAAGAAAGAAATGTGTTGAAGGACTGCTGGCTGCAAGTCCATCCCAGGATCAGAGAGCACATATTTATACTGGAGGCACAGAGGTTTGTCTGATAATAGATTGACGTTTAATTTAAGTACAGACTCAGTGATAACTGAATCCCACCAGGGACTTCTGGGAGCAGAGCAGGGCAAATAAATAATGATGTCTGTAGCTGCAGATAGAGATGCTGTTACTAACTCCGATACTGCAATGGGTAAAACTGTACACAGGCTGACAGATGAGAGATTTCATTGGCTTCAGATGCAAGAATAAAGAAAATAAAACTTGAAATGAACTTTCTTGGACGTAAGTGGCCACGTGGGAAGTTTCAACATCCATAAATCCACTCTGTGGTTCCCTCTGGTGGCTGCACCCAGTGCATCAATACAGCAATGAGGACTGTGGCAACTGAGCTTCTGTGGCATTTTGCACCGTGCAAAATACAGACACCTACCAATGCATTTTGGGAACTCCCACAAGATGATCTTCTACAGATAGATTCACTTCAGCTCTCTGACACTCTCAAAGCTGTAAAACAGGTTGCCACAAAATGCTTCACTCTTTCCAGTTGTGCTTTGATGTCTTCATTGTCTGGAGACTCCAGAGCAGGGCCATTTCCCCCAGTTCAACTCAAACATGATCAGATTTCTAAGCGCTTCATGTCTGTGCTGTGTTTGGGGCTTGGCTACACAGGTCAGAAGAATGTGGTGTCATTCTTTGTAGAGGACAAACCCTGGCATTTCATGTTTCCCTTCCCGTAGGATTATTGCCATCATTCATCACCTGGTATATGCTGTATGCTTGGTGGTATGAATCGTTGCTCCTGACCCTGCCAACAACATTAACAGAAAGAACAGCGTGCTTTTGTACAGTTGTTTCCTCTCAAATGCTATTCAGCCTCTGATAATGATTCAGATGAGTAAATCGGCACAGTTTTATGGAGGGCTGGAGTTGTGCCAGTCATGACTTGCTGGTTTTTGCAGCATTTACAGCAGCAATGTTTTTCTCCCTCAGTGAGAAGCCTTTCCCAAGATGACTCCAAACGTGGAGAGGACAGCAGAGTGCTGTACTGGAGAGGACAGGGGGGCTGTACTGGAGAGGTAAGTGCTCGAGCCAATACCTGTTCTCTGGGGAAGTTAATGCAGCATCCTCCCTCCATCCTCTCCCCAAAGCTTTGGTTTCTCTAAAACATCAAGAGATATTTTTGGTGTTGTTTTCAATTTTGATGTGACTGCTGACCTATAAAAGAGAAGGACCAACTATGACTGTAAATCCACGACTGTTTTTTGTTAGCTTTAGCCTGATTCAGATATCACACCATGAGGTGTATATCAGAACTGAGTTATTATAGAGGGAACAAAGAGGTTCCCTTAGGTCTAGATTTTCCTGCTGCGTGCTGAAGTGCCATCAGTGCTCCTTTCCAGGAGGGCAGGAATTCTCCAGGGCATTAACTGTTTTCTGCGTGAGTTGGATGCATTTGCCAAAACTTGTTTTGTTTCAACATGCTGGTTCATGAAATCGAGTGCAGAAGGACAGTGCCTTTCCTCTCCCCACTGTATGTGATGGTTGAACTCGTAGAAATAAAAGAGTTCTTGAAAAACGCTCGGTGAATCTACATAATTAAAAGTCTTTCCTGCTGGGGGTTAATGATTTGGGTAGATTAACTTGAGAATGTAATGTAAAACGTCGAAATCAAGAGTCTGCATCCTGAAATACTGGTGTAGCTCAGCAATGGGAGACAGTTTTAAGTAAGTAACCAGAGAAAGTATTTTGCAATTAAATTAAAGATGTTTCCAAACTACTGTACTTTGCCATAAAAAAAAAAAATGTCATCTTGAAAAGTCAAGTTTCATTTATTTTAATTAGTGCTGTCATGAAGTATTCCATTTGGCACACACTGACTAACGAGCCCTTTTCCAGACACCAGTTTGAAAAGTGTGCATCAGAAAACAATCACAGCCCGTTCACATGGTGCCTGTGGGCCAATTGTCAGCTAATTGAGACCAGCCTTGCTCCACCCAAGTCACTGTGGCATCCAGGTTGGTCTGGGGGGGAAGAAGAGCTTTCATCCCCTGGATTTGCCTTTTGGGAGGTAACATAAAGCTTGCTGCCATCGATCAGAAGATTCCTGCTGTCTTCAGGGAAATTTGGGTTCAAAGATGCTGAATCTCCACTCCCCTCCACTGTTCTCACACTGAAGTTATTTAAGAGGAGAGGGATCGGTATCAAATTGATGGAAAGCCAAAATGATCTTGATCCTCCTCTGAGACTTGCTGTTGAATTGCATTATATATAAGCAGAGAAGCTTTTCTATTATTAATAGGATAGAAAATCAGAACCATCAAGGAAAATTATATAAGTTCTATTAAGATGGATGAGTTGGAGTTATGTCCACATATTTGCAAGAAGATTATTCTCTGCAGCTCCTACAAAAGTGTATTGTCCTCCCAAGGGGAGACCTCACCGGGGTGGGAGAATACCAGGGGAAATGCTCACAGCCTGGTGGGCATCTGAGTGGGCAATGAGCACAACTATGCAGGCACCAGGCTGCCCCAGAGGATGCTCTGCACCAGGGTGGGAAGCCTGGGCCAGCCCCCCAGGAGCTGACCTCCCTTGTGATCTTCTGTTTAAATCCCTCTCTCTGTTGTCTGCCTTGTTTTCAGACCTGCCAAATCTCGCAGTTCCTTCTGCATGTCCAATGAGGGGATTATTTTGCAAGCTTAAATCTCCCTACTAAAAAAAGAAAGTTACACTGATAAATACCTGTTGTCTACACATTGAGGCTGGTGAGGAATAAGCTGAAGCGTGAGTGTGAAGGGCACTGTCAGTTCTGCAGAAATGGCTCTTATTTCACCGAGCCAACGTCACATCCAGAGAGCTCACAGCTGTCTTTGTGCAGGTATCCTCTGGGGAGTGAGTGAGAAGCAGCTATTCTGAG
This sequence comes from Phasianus colchicus, assembly GCF_987193195.1. Lineage (NCBI taxonomy): Eukaryota > Metazoa > Chordata > Aves > Galliformes > Phasianidae > Phasianus > Phasianus colchicus. Next base: position 16,206,065 of record NC_143448.1, on the reverse strand, counting down.
CAGTCCCCTTATTTAGGTAAGCCACATATATAAAATCTGATGATTCCCTATTAATTTCATCCTATTGCTCCTTGCTAAAGCCTCATGTTCCACCTTAATTTATCCCTTCTCCTCATTAACATCGTTCAAACATTTCCCTTCCTAGCCAGTTAGCCACACTTTAATCTCACCTGGTTATTCATTCATCAGAAACCAATCTCTCCTTCCCCTCCATCAGCTCAGCACCACCTCCAGCATGTGTGCTGTTAATGAGCAGGACTGAGCATGGGGATCCTGGTGGCACTACACCAAGGGCTGCTTAGCATCACTCATCCCACGTTGCAGACCCTTTCCCAACCCTTCCCCTGCACTTCCATCACCTCCGAATGCAAAATGAAGGGCTGTTTTCCTCCTGCTGGTAGCCTCACATATCTTTTCCCCATTACTGCCATTTTGGGAGGAGTACAAGTCTTGCAGAACAGCTTTGTCTGGATAATAATAATTTTAATTTCCACTTTCAGAAGCTCCTCTTATCTCCTACCTGTGTGTAACTGATTGAGTGATTAGAACCTTCCCTCTTTCCTTCATACTTTACAATAAGCCCCAGCACATCTCTGCCAGTTTAGAAATCAGCGAGAGTGCACTCTGCACCTGTAAGTGGGTCTTAATCCAAACATTTTATGCCTGAAAGCATTCGAGTGCTCAGACAATGCTCCCACCCCCCAGGGAAACACGTACAGACCTACCCTGTGTCTTCTGCAGCAACACCGTGACCCTGATATCTACACAGCCCCCTGCATCTGATTTCATCTCCACTATTAATCTGAGGTCTTTGGAAAGGTTTGTTAGGTTGTAAGCCTTTGTTAGTTTGTCTTTTGCTGTTATTCCCATGCTGAGAGTTTCTAATGCTCTCAGCACCCTGGTCAGCCGTGTAGCCCCTTTACTTGGATGATGCTGGGCTATGACATCATTCCTTCAAGGATGTGGTGTTACAGAGGCAATGGGTGGGCTGATGGGCATGCAGGAACCTAGAGCAAGCTGGGTGTCAGATCTCGAGCCCAGAGGATTATTTTCTTGCCTACTCCTTACGAAAACATCGCAATCTCTTTCTGATTTGGCATGGTCTCAGGCTCCAGCCAAGCAATCCCTCTACTGCCCTTTCTGCACTACTTTACAGTGGTGCCTTTTCACCTTTCTCTGTAAGCCTGCATCTGTCAGAGGGCAGAGCAGAACTCACTCTGTGTGGTCTCCTCTGCCTCCAGCAGCAAGCACTCGCTCACCCGCAGAGGGGGCACGCTGGGCTGGTGATTGCTCTGGTCTCTTCTAGTCCTGTGTTCTCACCCTTTCCCAGTTTGATTTGCTTATGTTTTGCAATCACAGGGCTATTCTCAGTATCTTTTATTCTGTGCCTGGTTCTCATTAATGGTGCTTTTCTGCTCTTCCATTATTTTCTCCATATGGGGGGAACCTTACCTTCTCTTCTGCTAGAGACCAGAGCTGCCAATATCTTCTCCTTTCCAGTTTCTCATACAAGTCTGAAAAGCAGACTCGATTGGATGTTCCTGCCCTGCACTTCTCACAAACCATTTCTCAGGGTGTGGGCATCTCTGCCTTTGTCAGAGCCAAGATAGCACAAGCTGATTTCATTTCTCCCAAGTAAGGATGGACTGAACTATCTGTGGCAATGTCAGAGTTCAGGAGGAGAGGGAAAGAGCTGGGGCAGTGGAAAGGAGGCCTGGTGATAAAAGAAATTGGTGAGATGACAGCAAGATGAGCTGTGATCTAAGCCCTCCTCATACCTTGTGTTTTTATATGTACACTCAAAACATATTTCAGGGATTGAGAGTGTTTTCTCCTTTCTGGAGATCTATTTTGTCATTACTTTAGCTGTCAGCAGCTGGGGAGAATGAAACACTTTGGTTAGCCTCAAATACCTTGCTAAGTTTCCTTAGGTTGAAGCACTGCTGTGTTTCATTGCGGCTGACACCAATCAAAGCAAATGGACAAAAGTGAGCATTATAATTTTGGATCTGTGAAATGAAGGGAATAAGTGGAGGGAATTTGGACTCACTGTACAAAGGAAGTCCCAGGAAGAGGTTCATCTTATCAACACCATTTGATTTGGGGGCGGCTCTTTTACAAGCAATTCTGCCTCTTCTACAAAGCTGTTGTGGCAGTCGGTGCTTGGCCCCATCTCTGCCCCTGGATTTTGTGATGCAGACAAGGTCATGGGATAGTGGTGCTGGGTCAACAAATAAAAGGAAAACAAACACTGAAGCTGTCCTTCACAAAAGATTGATCATTTGTAAGTCTGACCCCAATAGGATTAAATTGTTATATATTTGCTCTGAGATGTCACCTATGGTCCACAGCAAGTTATTGCCTCATCATACCAACTAGGGTATAGTGACAAAAAGCTGTTGTGAAGACGCTGCCAGAGGCAAGAGAAACAAGCCTCTGTCCTGTCAGCAGCTTCCAGCCCAGCCCTCATTGCTCTAAATCACCTCAGAATATCCTCACAAGGCCTTGAGCAACAGGAAAACCTCACAAGACATCAGAGATCAACCTCAAGGGGGCATGGGGAGGTTCGTGTTGGATACTACGAAAAAATTCATCTCTGAAGGAGCAGTGATGCAGTGGCACAGCAGCCCAGGGAGGTGGGGGAGTCATCTTCCCTGGAGGTGTGCAAGAACTGCTGAGATGTGGCACTGAGGGAGGGCAGTGGGCAGGTGGGGATGGGTTGGGGTTGGCCTTGGTGATCTTAGATGTCTTTTCCAACGCTAATGATTCTATGATTCCACTGATTGGAACAGGGATCAATCCTACAGCACCCATGGGGAGCTGCAGTGGGGCTGCAGCAAACATCTCTGTTGATGTGCTCATGTGAAGAGAAATGAGAAATGTTTGCAATGGCATGCAAAACTGTTTGAAATTCATATTCTGTCACAGCCCATTGTGAATTCAAGAACAAACCTTTCTTCAAAGGAAATGTTTGTGATGGCATATCATGAAAGAACAGACCACTTTCTAGCAAAAATGGTGAGGTACGCCTGCTCCTGAGTGAGGCTTTGATAACATGAGCCCATTTTCCATGGCTTTGGCATGAAAAACACAGAAGTGCACACTGCCCAAAGTCTGCACCGAAAGCAGCCATGTTGTCAAAGAAACCAGAAGAATCATAGAATCATAGAATGGCCTGGGTTGAAAAGGAGCACAATGCTCATCTAGTTTCGACCCCCCTGCTATGTGCAGGGTCACCAACCAGCAGACCAGGCTGCCCAGAGCCACATCCAGCCTGGCCTTGAATGCCTCCAGGGATGGGGCATCCGCAACCTCCTTGGGCAACCTGTTCCAGTGCATCACCACCCTCAGAGTGAAATACCTCCTCCTAATATCCAACCTAAACCTCCCCTGTCTTATTTTAAAACCATTCCCCCTTGTCCTATCACTACCTACCCTTGGAAACAGTCGTTCCTCATTCTGTAAAACACATATATCTCCTTCCTTAGGAGAATGCTACCTAAACACATGCATAACTCTTAGGGTGTGTTCAAGATATCTCAGGACTTGATCCATATATCCATGCGCTGGGGAAGAAAAGTCGCAAGGACTGCTCCCAGGTCAAGCAGAACTCTGCTCTGCCTTAGCACTAAGCCAGTTTGTTTGTGCCAATGAATTACGCAGCTTTGCCCTCTCCCTCCCGTGGCATTAAGAACACTAAAACCAAGTTGCTCACAAATCCCCACGCTTTGCTCCTCTTAACCAACCCCACCGCTGTGCTGCGCTGACTTGAGAACAGAGATTTGGTTGAAAGAAAGGATAAAGCAAAACCTCGCTTTGTTTTCCTGCTGTCCTACATTTCACCCAAACAACTTTGCCTCAGCGCTTTGAACTTTGCATAACTCTTTAAAATAGCAAGCAAGAAAAAAAAAAAAAAAAACCTAATAATAATAAAGAAAGAAAAAAATAAAGAAAAGCAGCTTTTTGGTCCCAAAATCAGGAGCAGGCTTTGGTGGAGCTGAAGCGGGCTGAGCCCTGCGGGCTGTTCTGCGGAGCAGGGATGCACTGAGCACAGGGGCACATCGGGTCCTCCGGGTGTTGTGTGACTTAACAGTGACATCCAGCGGTCACCGAGCTCCGGCTGCATCAGGTCTGACCCGGGGATGGGGCGGTCCCTGCTGCGAGCCCCGCTCCTCTCTGCCCAAACTTCAGACCTCCGAGAGCCGAACAATCTTCAAATCGCCCCGCTTCTCCTCATTGTAATAACCGTGTTTTTGCAGTATCACGGATACGAGTCGTAATTAAGCTGCTATAAATGTAACAATAAATCAAAACCCTACGAATCATGAAATCGTGGAAACTTTTCCTTCAACTTGCTATTGCCCTAAACAGAGAAATAAGCAGTTTTCATCTCAAGTTGAACACTGCAGACATATTTTCACACGATAATTTGGTTTTCAAAAAAAAGTCTAACTGTGAAGTTTAATGATACCACACGAAGCAGCTTGTCAGTTCGTATTTATATTCAAATCTGAGCTTTCACAGTTCCCAGTGTGTTTCTTTAGTATTTTTTGAAGCTGCTCTGACAGTCTTTCTCAAAACTGTCTCCAGGAGAAGCAGCATGAAAACCTGCAAGGAAACAAAGAGCTTCCCACACTGTTGGCTCGGAGTTTTGGTAATCGGGGAGGAGGCTGCTGTGTCCCACGGATGCAGGAGGATGAGGTTGAGGGCTCTGACATTTGGCTGCCGTGGTTCTGTCAAATCCTATCAGCGGTGGGGACCAAAGTCCCAAAGGAGTTCATCTCCTAAGGTTAAATGAATCCTTTTGATCCTCCCACTGAATCATGGAATCATTTGGGTTGGAAAGGACACTTAAAGGCCATCTGGTCCAACTCTGGTTCCTGCAATGAATGGGGACCCTACAGCTCTATCAGAGTCCTGTTCAGCCTGACCTTGAATGTCTCCAGGGATGGGGCACCACCACCTCTCTGGGTAACCTGTGCCAGTGCCTCACCACCCCTACTGCAAAAAACTTTTTTCCTTGTACCCAATCTACACCTTCCCTCTTTTAGTTTGAAACCATTTCCCCTTGTCCAATCACAACAGATCCTCCCAACGAGTCTGTCCTTTCCCAGAGGTTATTTGGGGCTCCTCCCTGCCTTTTCTGTCCACTTCCCCTAGGTGCATAGCCATAGGAGGAGGAATTTGGCTGTGGGTTTCCGCATGCTCCTCTCAGCACTGAGGTAACACAGTCTCTGACCTCCTGTGTTCCCGGACCTGCCATAACACAGGTAGCAAAGCCTGAGCCATTACTCATCTCCTGATACTCTGCAGTGAAGGATGGAGGTCACATCCCTTCTGACAGAGGTCTACCCCCTGCCCTCAGCCCGGGCAGGGACATGTCACCCAGATTGGCTGCTTTATTTAACAGAGGATTTCTGTCGGAAGCTCCTGCAGAAACCACACGCACACAAAAAAATGATTCCCCTGTTGCTCTCCAAACACCCTCTTCTTCCAAGCTGGTGCAGAAATAATGAGGCAAGCATGCTCAAAAGGACCAGTGTGTCACCACGACTGTTGGTACAGGATGCTGGAGGGGAGGGCAGGGGAAGGGAGGGAAGGGGAGGGGAGGGGGTGAACCAACCTGGGGCTGATTCCCACCTCCTGTAAGACACAGAATCACAGCTGGTCAGGGGCTGGGATGCCTCCCTAAACACTAGTGCTTGCAGATAAGGTCACCACATGTCACAGCCACTGTCAGGAGCCAGGAGATGTATTTCTTTTTAATGGAAGATGTGGAGGGTCCAAAATGACTGCAGCTGCTATTGCATTAAAAACAGATATGTCTGTTGCCTCCAGGGGCTGGACATGAGATGTTCCTTTCAGCCTCTCAGCTGACAGCTATGTTTCATGGTCTCCTGTCTACTTCACAAACAAAACCTTTCAGTCCCAGCAAGCAGCCTGAATGACCTCTCACAGCACCGCCTGCTCTGCAGGCATTAATTTGTCCCAGTTTTCTCCTTTGTTCATGACCTTGGGCAGGTCCTGCTGCTGCACTTTGCTGGGGCTTGCAAAGGACAAGTCGATGACACAATGGGGCTCTGGGCATCAACCCCCCTGTGTACCCATGTCCCTGTGTCCACCAGCACTGCCCACAGCCATGTCCTGCAGCCCCAACCACAGGTTAATTCCTGATCAGCTTTTAATGATCCCAAACCCCTGCACTGACTCAGGTGACAGATAAATTTATCCCAAGGTTAGGGTGACTCTGCTGTACCAAAATCTATTTAAAGTCAAAGCAAGCATTTGAGAATAACAGATTATTATACAACTCTAGGCAGCTTCCCATACTCTTTTTTTTTTTAATGTAAAAGGTAACATATTTCCATATTTTGTATGTGCTAATTGTTGGGAACACTGTCAGATGGTTCAGCAAATTGAAAATGACAACATCAACCTGTTCAATCCATTAAAATCTCTCCAGGATCATAAGGGATATTGTCAGCAAAGTAATGCTGGCATCCCCATGGTAAAGCCATCTTGCTTCTTATTAATGACTGGCTTCACAAATGAGCAGATTTTCTTTGTGTGCACCACTCCATCACATTATCCAGAAGGGCATGGGCACACTGTAGGATAACCTAGAGGTTAAAGAGAAGTCTTTCATCCCAGTGCAGACTTAATGAAGAGAATGGCTGAATAAAATGTAAACAGGTCCCAGGCCACCCAGCCAAGATAAAAGGTTGGGAATAGCTTTCTTCTTGTCCAAGGACCAATGCAGAAATGTAGAGCGATTGCAGTGCCAAATCTGGACCAATCTTTTAAATAAAAAGGAAGTGATAACACTTTGAGTGCCTTCCTCAGGAGAAACCAAGGAAAACATCCACCCAAAGCCTGCAGACACTCAGCTCTGGACAGACACCGTGGGAAGTCAGGCATTGAATACCTTGACCTGGATCTTGCCTTCTGTGTGCAGACACACAAGCCAGCTCCAATCCAAACAGCCGTAGAGATAAGTTAGTGCAGTGCTGTGCCCAAGCCAATATACTGCAATATTTATTTCCACTCGTATTTATCACCTTGGCCATGGTATTTCCCCAAAGCAGAAAGCAGCTGTGTATAACTTCCAGACCAGAATTTCTGACTAGCCGGAGCTGAAGGCAGAGAAAACTTGCATCTGTTTTTATCCTTCCTGATAGGCACATCTATATAAAAATCTACAGGGATGGATCACTGATGGAGAGATAGCTTTAATTTTAAACAGTTATGAAATAATGGCTACAATACAGGCAAGAAACATAGGGCTGTTATTTAAGTTAACAGCAAAATTCCCATTGTTTCGTGTTGTAGGGCCAGAACGTGCCCTGGGAATTGCACTTCTTCTCCCTGGTACCCCCAGCCACTTTGTGTTAGCAGCTCACCAGCTAAGCTGCTGCTCTGGGAACGTCACAGCCTATTAGTATTTCTTTATCTTCCATTTATGCCATCTTGTTTGCTCTCCCGGGCCGCTTTAAAGCAGGTTGACATTGCCAAAGAGATTTACTGCATGTACTTTGTATACACTTTAATTAGGTCTCCATTCATGTCTCTCACCTGACACTTACAAAAGAAATCACTCATAACTTACAAGCGCGGTACGGAAATCGATACACGTCTTGAACACGTAGTGACTCCCAGGGAAATTAAGTGCCTTCATCCACGCATGTGGTGACTACCTCTGCCTCAGAGCATGGAGATATATGGGTTTGCTTCGAGGGTTTGAATGAAGCCACTCTTAGGGTCCTTTGGTTAAGTAGAGGTACAGCTGGGATGCTGCACATCCCATCGCCACTTGCTTCAACTGGTGGCACCTAAAGCAAAGGAGGGGTGCAGAAATTAAAGCTTTAGCCAGGAATTGTTTCTTTTTGCCATGTCAATTTTTGGTTTTATTAGACTTCCTGACAATGTCAAGCTTCAGACATTGTTGTCAATGGTGGCTGAAACATAGCACTGTTATACTGCTGTCACTTCAATTTTTGTGTGTTTCTCACAGAAATCTGAATGATTGGGCGTTTAACTTTCATGTTCCAATGACATAAGGAGGAAAAAAACACAACTGCCTATAGTAACATCTGGCACTTTAGAAATGGGAAATTTTGACAGTAGATTTTCTTTTGACTGTTAGGTTATACAACTTTGGGTTTTGCCTTGGGTGAAAGGAGCTTCCCATTCACTGGCAGAGAGGAGGGAGGAATTATGGCTTTGTTTCTACATTTGGAGCCTCAACAGCAGGGGTCAAAGTAGAGAATCTCAATTTTATAATCTGGAGAATCTTGGGAGATTCCCATCCTTACAATTCAGAGGGAATAAAATCACAGAATGGTTTGGTCTGGAAAGAAAAGAAATCTCTTTGCACACAATCACATCCTACAGATAATCTCATGCTGAAAATTAATTTGTAGGCAGTGTAATTGTCCCATTAATAAGATTAATGCCAGGTACAGCTCTATGGATTATTGAAAAGACAAAGAGGCCTGATCCATGCAATTAGAATGAGATACCTGCATTAATTAGGACCGTCATCTGACAGCAATGGTTACATCAAACAGCTCAAGGAACTGAATCTCCTCTTCTAGTCTCATCATTCTCCCTGGTTTGTGTTTTCAAGAGCTCTGTTGGTTTTCTTATATCACAGATACTCAGAAAAACACTAGCATTGTTCTGATGTACAAGTGTAAAACCCTTCCTTTCTCCACTTTGGTTCTGATATAAGTGATAATCTAACCATCAGCATCAGTTTCTGTTTGTTGGTGTGAAATAGGGTGTCCTGCCTGTCCCACATCACCCATGCTTAGTGCCAGGGCTCTGCACAAATGTTGGCTTTCTGCTGATGCAGCTCCCATATGGATAAGAGCACTGGCAAGTGGTCATCTTGCTTGTGTATCTCCATGACGTGCCACTTTTCTCCAAGGACATGACAATCAAGCACAAGTTTTTGGTTCCTCTATTCTGCAACATTAACAGGCAGGTTTCTATCACACAGCTCAGCATCAGCATGCCACGTCACCCTAACAACCATCCCTGGGAAAGGAAATCACTCTGTTCTGCTCAGTTGTACTCATTCCCAATTACAAGCCAAGTATCTCAGTCACGAATGTCAAAACAGATACTGTCTGGTTAAATGATACAAGATAGGTGCAGCTAAGCCATAAGCTGTCATGAACCCAGACATGATTGACAGAAAAACTGTCTCCTTATGGGAATTAGCTTAATACTTAGGATGAAGTGATGCCTGCTTAGCAGAGCCCTCGTTGTTCCACATTTAAATAAATGGTGACACTGTTACTGCTATTTGCTGGGGTTTCTGGGTTTTTTGTTTGTTTGTTTTTTAAAGAAAGATTGACACATTTTTACATCTTTAAAAAGTGTGGGACCTTCCAGCCTGCTGTGATTCATTTCCGAAAGCCAAAGCTACAATTTTGATGGAAGAAATGCAATGCTTTTAATCTCTGCACCTCATTAACCACAGTGTGCTCCAAACCACTGGTGCTCTTTAGGGGTCTGGTACCCTGGGCTGCCTTGAACAACGCGACCCATAACGGTGAATCACTCCTTTGGTTTCCCCATGTGCAGTTTTGGCTACCGCTCGTTATGCCCAGCTGTGAGATTAATGTGTCCTTCTTATTATGTCAGGATTGCTGGCGTGCTGTTGTGATCGTTTTGCTGAGCTACAGGAGCTGCTGGGCAGAGCTGGAGCGTCTCCAATTGTGATGAAAGAATCATGGAATGAGCTGAAATTGGGGAATCTGTGCTCGAGATTTCTCTGCCGAAGCCCTGAGAGTCACCTGCTTTGCTTTGCCAGGTGCTGGAATCATTTCTGCCTCATTCTTTATCGTGAAGGAATAAAGCCTTCAGGTTTTCATTCTGGAAAAATGCCTTAACCACCATTCCTCAGCTGAACTTTGTGCTCCAAGGTTTCCTTGAGTGATAATGTGCCTAAGCACATTTTCCAAACTTGTGTAGCAATGAGCTGGCAGGGATCACAGGCACACACCACACAAATGAGTGTGATAGGGCAGCAGCACGAGGAAGGCATCCTTTCCACTGCTATCATTGCCTTTCTTGCAAACCTGAACTGTCATTGCTTGTGTCTTTATGCCCAAGAATTTCTATCATGCTGGAGTAATAAATTTACCTACAGCATGATGAGCTTTGGCATCCCACTCTTCACCCATGTTTTCACGGTGCCTGGACATCCCAAGCATCCAGAGAACAACACTCAGCCCACAGCTTCCCATACAGGTGTGCACCAGGGAACCTCCAAGAGCACTCATACATCAGTGATGCTGAAGCCTTTATGATTTTCCAAGATATATTTGAACTCTGCCCATGCTGTTTGTAGAACAGCGAGGTGTTTGGATAGCATTAAAGCTTGCTATGTTTGAAATGCTCTCACTCTGCATAAATTTGTCATGACTGAAGATTATATTAAGCATTAGCACGGCAAAACTGTGCAGCCAGTCTCCCACCACCTTGCACACTCCAATGGGCTTTCTCACTGCTTGCACAAACCAGGAACACTTTTAGCCTGAGTTTGTGATTAGCGAACCAACCCTGAACTGCAACGCCAAGCCTGAAAGTGAGAGATGCTCTCATTTTTCTCCCATATCTGCAGAGTTCGACTTCTTTCTTTTTTTCTGCCCTGGTGTTTTGCTCCAATGGGTCTTGTTCTTTATTGCAAAGAATGATATTCTTGATAAAAGGGAATCTTGGGGCAGCCTGACATATCTTAGGAAGTCTTCAACATTGCCAGAAGGCCTAAGAAGAAGCAGTTTAGCTGGCAGATAAATTGGTGTAATAAGTGACCTGACATTTCTTTCATGTTTGACCATATTGCGCAGTGAAAACTGACAAAATATTGTTCCGATTGAAAATATCCTCTCCTGGTTATGTAAATGGTTAATCCTTAAAAAGACCCACATTTCCCATCAGAGCTCAGCTGTAGCTGCGTGCTCATTATTCCCAGCTGGCGGTGTTATTATTCAGCTGCTCTCATTCTAGGCTATTGTTCTAGTTCACCTTAAAGCAGCCATATAAAAACATCCTTGGGAATGGCAGCAGCACCATTTTCTGGGCAGTTGAGGATTTTAAAGCATGACAGCCAAAAAGGCAGATGGAGTTAATCTGCAAAAGTCAGTTCAAAATCAATAAGACAATACATTCCAGGTGAGAAGATGCTGAACAGTTATTTTAAAATGCCTGGGGACTAGACAAAATGTACTTCCCATACCATTCATGTATAATAAGTCATTGGCTTTTCTGCATGACTGAATTTCATTTTGCATCTGCATTGTACATTAAAGCTCACCTGTACTTGTATATATTTTTGCATTTTTAAGCCCACAGCTGATTTTGGAAGTATTTTTTAAAAATAAGACAATATCAGCACACAGAGGGTAACTGGAGTAAATAGTTCCCTGGGAAGCACTTCTATAAAAGAGCTTTGTTTGTAAAGAGAATTGTCCAAGAGCACCAAGATTAATGATTAATGAAGAAAAGGTTAACAAGTGAGTAAAGAGAAAATCCATGGACTTTTTTATTTAAGTTCCTTCCAATTTATTTGTCAAATACCCATGCATTGGAGGCAAGCAGCCTCCAACTGAAGCTATGGGTTTTTTGCTAGGACTGTGCCAGACTGGAGGGCTCTGTGCCAGGGCATCAGGAGGATAACAACACAAGGATGATGGCTTTCATCTCCACATGAAAGGGCACAGACTGCGTTTGATGTCCTCACAATTTCCATGCTTTATCCTCCATGCCCAGCACGCGAAGCTCGTGGCTCTCATCTACCCAAGAGATGATGGAAACCCTGGGTCACACCTCACGCTGTATGTTTGCAACCCAAACGCTGTCTCCTTTTCCAAACTGCTCCCCAGGCTGAAAACCTGGTTTTCTTGTTTACCATTAGCTCTCATGTTTCCCCAAACAGAAGTCAGCCCATGGATGGCCAGTGCCTACCACCTTTGTCTGTTAGTCCCACGCTTTTCCAGGGCCACTTTCTGCTACAAATAAATCTGTCGGTCTCTGAGTTCACTAATAATTTCAATGCATGATTTGTATTATGACAAAGGGGAAAAAAAAATAGTAGCATGAAGATATACGTTTTGCCTCTAGGAATTCCTCCATCTGTTGACAGGCCTAGCAGGGTGTGATGCTCAGCCTCTACAGATTTCAAATTAAGGGTTTGCCGAGGTACTTAACTGAGTTAAAGGCAAATCAAATACAGCAGCTTTAGGAAATTACAGCAACCATCCTATGATTTGATTCTCACAGCCTCTATTTCAAGCCTTCCGACTCATAAGCAAAGCAAGACTCAACTAATAGCATAAGAATGGGAACACTGATTAGCAACGGGACAACTCTTATTTTGGGATCAGAGGGGCTACATGACATTTATGCAAGCTCAGCACACTCTCACATAATATGTCAGGTGTGTTCAAGTAGTTTTTAACCAGCATTTGAAATCAGAAATCACAAAACATTTCTAAACCTTTCCGAGTGCAAGTAAATAGTAATAATGTTATTTACATTGCATTGCATGTAATGAATATAAGATTGGCACGTGTTGTCCGAAAGTGATAAGGAGAAGGTAATGCCTTGTCCTACACAGTTAATGACTCAAGAAGTGTTGTATGGGTGAATTAGCAGTCACAAACATGAAGGTAGGTGAGCAATTTCCTAGATGCAGTATTGATTTTAAAGATTAACAACATTTTCAGAGCCTGTGTGTGGCCAAGAGTTTTTGCCAGATGTCCAAGTACCTAGCTGTGTAGCTAGAACAAAAACCTAAATAAGAATCTGAATTGAAATAAATGTCTTATTTCCTACTCTCTAATCCTTTTCGAAGCTCTGGGAGTCCTGCCATCCTCAACACTGGTTGGTAGACATCAAGCAAATAAAGCCTATGTTGGATTAGTGGATTTTATCCCCCCCCCTTAGGACTCGAGCATTTTTCCTTTTCTTTATTATTCAGACTGAAACACGTACTGCATAATAACAACAACCTGAGTCAGATGCAAGATGCATAACTGTGAAAAAGATGTTCATTGCTTCCCAAGCAGCCTGCCAGTTTGGGAAGGAGAGAGCCTGGCTTGTGCTCAAGGTTTTGGGATTGTATCATCATTTTGAATGGAGCCCAGGGTGCATCAGAAATGGGAAAGTCAAACAGCCAGAGGGCTTTCTGATATTAAAAGCACTACTGGAAAAATATGAAATGGACAAAGAAAAAATCAATCAGATAGAAGCTGTAATTAGTCTACGTGAGATCCTTTCAAGGATGGCCGTGCTGTATTCTTGGTGCTGGCGCCAGCTCTGCTCGTGCTGCCTCGCTCAGTGCCTCCCTGTTCAGGAGGAATAAAATTGGTAAAATCAAGCCTGTAGCCAATCCTTTTTTATGATCTTCTCTCTTTTGAATGCTGGACCCCCCACTTGGATCAGAATGTCCAAAGACATCATTTTGGTTTTGCTTGGGAGACGGCTGATAGGAGAAAATGTTTCATTTCTGTGCTCGGTGGGTGGCTCGAGCCAAGCTCGTCTTGATGGCAAGCAATATGCAATTCTGGAATAAATGTCCCTTCGTTCAATTATATAGGAAATAATTACAGATGTGTAAAACCACTTAATGGAGACATGCAGAGATCAGCATATATTAATGCAAACTGTCTTTATTCAGACATAGGAGGAAAGTTCATCCAAGCTCCTCCTCCCTCGCCATCTTGTCTCTGGCTGTACCACTACTCAGACTCAGAACTTTACTCAGCATCCCTGCTTGCACGCTTTGTGCCACTTTACTCCTCCACTTTGTGCATCTTCTCAGTGGTTTCCTGGCTAGATATTGGCACTGTCTGTAAGAGAAGGCAGGAAAAATTGGCATGCAAAGCTTCCTATTTTTAATTTTTCTGAGGACGACTAACCCTACTCCATACGCACAGCCTGCTGATCGCGTCTCTTTTTTCTCAGCATTAACCATCTTGAACAGCATCTGCCTCATTCTGAGAAAGTTGTGAGGCAGCCTCTTCCCAGAGTAACACTTCTGTGCACTCACTCAACTTCCACAAGTTATTTCCATCCCCTGCATGCATTACTTCTCCACCTAGAAGAAAAGACTCCAAGCAGCAAAGAGCTTTAAGCTTACACATTTTACACATAGAGTAGCTGAAGAGTATGGATGGCCCAGCTCTTCCTGCTGGTGCCCAGCTGCAACATGTTGAGCGATGGCAAATTGTTTCTGACCTCTCAATCCATGTGTTGGCTGCCACTGAGGGTGTGGCTTTTTCTTCTGCAAAGCTTTGCAGACTGAATTTTTGGTCAATGGACAAGTAAGCATTTCCTGAGGCCATGACCATTGGGCATTGTGAAAGCTCCAACCAGTTGTGCATAAATGAGGTGCCCTATCATCGAGGCCAAGATATTTTCCTCATTTTAGAGATGATTGAGACATTTCCCCAGTTTTCCTCGTAAGAGGGATATCTGCTTCCATTGTCTCATGCTTTCAGCAGGAAGAGGGATTAAGCTTGACAGCATACAGCAGTCTCTTCACCTATTCCTTTATTACACAGAGAAAATGGTGAAAAGGGGAGTATGTAGCAGTGATAAGCTATGGAGGAATTCCTTTGCTAACATAGGCAATGGAATAGCCTAAAGTGACAACAAGAAACAGATCCACTCCTTGTCTTTACTGTTAACATAAGGGAACAGAATATTTCACAAATTTCCTTATCTTTCCTGCAAAGCTGTTCTGAGAGCTCGTGTCTTCCATGGGAACAGTGAATGAACAAAGCCAGGAGCCATAGATCAGAGCAGTCCAAGCCCACTGCAGGGCTCAGCATGTTCCCCAGGGAGTCTGGGATTTGATCCCTGGTTTAACTCTGAAGATACACTGGCTGAGATATCAAAAATACTCTTCAGATTTCTTCCTGTATGCTGTCCCTGGGGACTGTCCTAATGTCATCTAAAACCATGAAACTGCAGCTGCATCACTTGTGCTCCAGGACTCCTGATGACCAGGAAATAGTTGCTCACTTACACCTACCTGCCCATTATATTCTCCATAGGACTGTTTTATTTGATCTCAGTTTCTCCAGCTGTGCAAATTTTTCACCACTACGTTCCTATTCCTCCTCACAGCTTATGGGTCAGCAGTACTTTATAATAGGAACACTGGCTGTCCTTGAGTTCCCAAAGTGCTGCAGTCAGCAGGTTGCTGCAGCAGAAACCTCTCCTTCTCCCCAAAGCTGCACTGCCCTACAGCTTGATCCAACCCTTGGATATCAGCAGTGTGAGAATCCAAGGGACTTCAGCCCACATCCTTTCAATAGCAGCCCAGCATGAGCCCAGATGAGCTGTCAGGCTGCCTGATGATACTGTTTTATATTCACAATAATAAATTTTCCTAATTTAATCTCTGAAATGGAAGTGCACATTTCAGCTTGTGATTCCCAACTTATCTTCTATTTCCTCTTGGCTTTTCAATGTTTCTGAAATGCCTTATGCTACAGGCAAAACACTCTGATTATGATGGGGCTCTTCTTTTATCAGCTGCCACTGTGCAGTGTTACACATGGAGAAAATGGGAAGTCAACTCTGCCTGGTTGTGTCAAGCATTTAGAAAAAAGATGGGAGAAAGAGTGCACAGTAAGAACCAGGTGTCAAGTGTTTCGGAATCCTGATTTAAGGAAGGGGTGAGAGGGATTTATTAAAGAATTTAGGCATGGTGGAGCTCTATAAAGTGAGTAATGCAATGAAATGCAACCCATCAAAAAGTCATGCTAAGTTAAGCACAATGATCAACTGAGATTTGTCTTTATGGCATCATGGGAAACACATCTGTGCACCTCCATAGTGTGTCTTAAAGAGGTGTGGCCTCGTTTGTGTGACGGTAACAAATTCCATCCCTTCCATAATAGGAGAAATCTTTTCTGATCTAAAGTCCAAGTGAAGCACTAGAATTTCAGTTCTAAAATTAAAGCCAGATACCTGACCATTTGTACAATGTAGCCTTCCAAAAATACTGCTGACATATACATTTGCTGGTCCCACCTTCATCATAACACCAATACACACAATTGGTATTAGTATGGGAGCAGAGGGAGGCTTATTAATGATGTATGTGCAAGAGAGGAACAAATGCAAAGGATGAAAAGCTTTTTGTTCAAGTGTGTACTCTGCCTCTAGTTGTAGAAGATGCTGTATTTGTATCCAAACCGAGAAAAACACAAAAAGGCTTGTGGTTACTTGTTGCTTCCAAATAGCAGCTGTTCTGAAGCAGTGCATCTCTGCCTTTTTTACAGAGGGATTTTACATTCTGCAAGAGTAACCCCAGCTAGAAGAAGCTTGTTGTGACAGCCCAGGGAAATGTCTCCATCAGAGCAAACCTCACTTTTCAGGGTAATCTCTGAACTCTCTCGTCTCTGTTTCAGATGGCTGCTCTCCAAGCCAGCAGCCACCAGTGATACTTCCCACAGCAATTCCACCACTGATAGGGGACATTGATTTGCAATGGATGCATTACCCTCAGCCTGCTCGGGAGTGAGGAGCTGGAATTTCTTGGTCTAATCACTTGTCAGAGGTCTGGCATTTCTCAGCTGCTGGGTCTGGGAAAATAATGAAAGAAGGCACTGATGGCCAAAGCCAAGGGAACCTGTAAACAGCTTCTCCTTGGGGCTGCCTGATGGCACTGCCAGCCGTGGCTGCAGGGATCCAGATGACACCGTGATGTGGGCTGGCACCACCTGCAAGAGCCAGGGTTTGAGCTCACTGCTGCCTTCTGTAAGAGCACTGCAGCCTGGCAGAGCCAGAATGCAGTTGCCTCCCTGCAACCGGTGCTCTGTCTTGGCTGCCACTCATCCAGGCCCTACCTGTTCATAGAATCATTCAGACATAGAATGGCTTGGCTTGGAAGGGACCTTGAAGATCAGCCAGCCTCAACCCCTGCTGAGGGCTGGCTGCCATCCACATAAGGCTGCCCAGGACCCTATTAGCTTGGTCTTAGACACCTCCAGGGATGGGACATCAGCAAATTATTTGGGATTGCCTCCCTTTCCCTGCTAGCTACCCCTCTTTTGATGCAGCCCAGGACACTGTTGGCCTTCCAGGCTGCAAGCACACACTGCTGGCTCATATACAGCCTTTCATCCACCAGGACCTTCTCCACAGGGAGATTTGGTCCTCGGTGCCCCAAATTACCACTGGCTCATAGGAAAGAGCACTGAGATGCAATTTTAGAAGGAGCACAGCTGCACTCATTGCCCACGTAACACTTTTCAGCAGAGCCAAAGGCAGTGCGTGTCCTGAAACATCACATCCCATCATTTTTTTTTTTTCCCCTGCAAACTTTTTTCACAGCATCTCAGACATTTCCAGTCAGAGGGCTGGAAAAAGTAACAGCAGGAGGACAGATCCTGCAGGACAGCCAGCTGCCACCCTCTGGCACTGGAGGTGGACCCTCTGCCTTGCCTTAACCAAAGTGGGAGCTGGAATATCAGTCAGCCCCATGCGCCTTGACAATGTGAGGGATTAATTTAGCCCCCTGAAATATTCCTGCCTTCCAAAGCATGCCATGGCTCTCATTTAGTGCCTATGTATCTGCGGATCCATTTTCACATGTGCTGCAGGGAAGCAGGGATTATTTTTATTCCGAGGAAGAAAGGGAAGCACAGGCGATGTGCAGCCAACAAAAGACGCAATAGAAACGCAGCGCTGGGAGGGAGGGTAAGAAGGGAGCGCTCACTTTCAATTAGCAGCCCTGTTTTGTTCACGGGGTGGGCAGACACTGCAATCCAAAGAGTTTTGGAGGAAGACGGTGATTGCGCAGGACCAGAGCCCTCTGCCAAGGATGCTCACATCTCCTCACGAGGCAGAAGAACGCAGTGCTTTCAAACATTCATCAGACAATGAGAGCAGCCACAGTCGCCTATTAGCGGCTGGCGGAGCGCCGTGTGTTGATGGACAGCTGCACATTCAGCTCGGTTTCATGTCTGGGAGATGTTCAGCATGCGCGCGGCTCAGCCCTTCCACCAGGCTCCTCTTCTATTCACAAGAGCCGACTGTAAGGCTTCCTTGCTGTTTTTTGGAAATTTAGAGAGGGCTTGGTCTACCAAACCTGGTTGAAATCCTCATATTGCATTCACTAGCAGAGTTCATGTGTTTTCTGAGTTGTTGAAGACAGAGCCTGAGCTCCATCCTATGATTCTATGATTCTGATCTACAAATGTGTTTCTAATGCTTTTCTATCCCCAATCTCTCCATTCCAGTGTTCCTTTGGATTGAATTTCCACCCTACGATGCCCACAGAAATCCTGGCTGGCTTGTTGGGCTGTGTGATGGGTTTGCCACTCAGGAGCTGGACTCTGATCCTTATGGGTCTCTTCCAACTTGAGATGTTCTATGATTCTATGACTCACATCCCTTTGGTTGTTCCATTAGACCCCGGAGTTCTAATAAGGCAATCCAAAAGTGAAGCAGCAAATCCCCAGGTACATTACACAATCTCTGTACTTCCTCACAAGACAAATCACAGCTCTAATTCGCTCTCTGAACTTAACCTGTCCCTTAATTTCATTTCGCTTTGAGCTCCTGGATGTAAAAAGTTATACACTAGGAAATGTTATCCTGAAGTAATACAACACTGAACCTGATTAAGGGAGGTTGGGAAACTTGTGTCTCTGGAGGACTCGGGAACAAATTAGATCTAATCGGGAATATTTCTGGCATCACTGATCCTGCCCTGATACATGAGGGTGCAGGAACCTTGAATTCTCTGTCTACTTGATTTTCTCTTGGCGGACAGCTACACACCAGCCTGAGAGGGCCTCCAGAGGAATTGCTAATTTGTGTTCAGAGAGCACCAGGAGATCGTCTGGGATGATATCCCAGTAACTGTGACCTGCTGCACATCATTTCAGCTTCTTCTTTCCTTACAAACAGCACAGGAAAAGGCAGGGAGAGAAGAAACAAGCAAGTGGGAAGGACCAGATCAATCAGAACCCATAAAAACTACTTAGCAATACCATGTCACTTTGGGATCCCAATGAGCAACACTAACTGCCATGGTTTTGCCTGTGAGCTTCTCAAAAAAAAAACTACAGAAGCTGAGTATCTCTAAGATGGTACCCCCCAGCCAAACGTGACAGGTAGCAGTCACAAGGCTCAGAATGTGCTCCAGCCCACAAAGCACAGCAGCGTCGGTTTCACTTCCAGCAGAACCAAACTGAAACGAGATTCTGCCTCCACTGAAGTCAATCACACCTCTGTATCCAGGAGTTTCCCCAGAGCAAACCTGAACTGATTTCATTACGCAGCAAGCAGACATTGCCAGCTGAGCTCTTCGAAAATGTAAATGCTTTCCCATCATGCATTATTTTCCCATTATCTTGAGTGCCTGTAAACCTATTGCCTTAATTTTCATAAGATTTCATAGAGTTCAGTATAAATACCTGCTATCCATCACAATATTAGAAGAAAAAGAAACGATAATAACTTAATTATCTCTTATGCAGAAACTAATTATAATTCTCTGGGTTCATAATCAATACTTTAAAGCTGTTCTATCTCGGAGAACAGTTTGTCAATATTTTATATACTGTTAATAATTCATGGCTTTATTACATAATCAAACAGGAATCTAACTCCAGAAGGCCTCAGCACAGAAGGAAGCAGCATGGGAAAAAAATGAAGTGGAGGAATGCAAAACCTTCAGGCAGAACGTGAGGGTGCAGTGAAACTACACCACCATCCTGCTTGCCTGCAAGGATGGGGCTGAGTTCATAGGACAGATAAGTTAGGTAGAGGAAAGGAAGAACGTGCCAAAAATGTATGTCAAGAGAATTAGTTAGAAGGCAATCTGGTATTTCCCAAGTGTGATGCTAAAACTTAGTATTTCCACTTGGAGTGGGCATTTGGGAGCGGAAGAGAGAAAAGGACTGTCTTTTCTGAGAGGCAACCAGCACCATATGGGGTCAGTTGTATCATCAGCTCTTCCTTAAAACTGCAAAGAGCCAAGGTTAAACTATTCCTTGTTTCTTCATGGTCCTCCTGCCTAAAGATGAAACACTCAGCTCTTGTTCTGCAGCGCTGCATGTGATTACTCCAGTGTCTGACCCCAAATTACTCAGGATGACCTTCAGGGAAAAAACACAGTTTATGAGTAACCACCTCCAATGATCAGCTCAGGAAATATGAAAACTGCCTAAAATCAATGGGACACATGAAAGTACAAACATGAAAAAAAAAAAAAAAAGAAAGAAAAGAAATGAAAGATGATTTAGGATGACATAGTTGGCATTTGAAATAGCTCATCACCACCTTTTGAAGAGGAGAGAAGTGTGCTCCTTAGGTCAGCCTGACATTTGTTGTCCCACATATAGGAAAACACTTTTTCCTACAAATAAGATGTTGCATGAGGAAGCAGAATGGGGAAAGTGCTGGCTGTAATGCTGAGCAATTGGGGACAGCTGCCTCTGCTAGTGAGCTATAACATGTGCCATAGGAGAATGCAGAGCCCACTGCAGAGGTGTAGCTCTTGTAGGCCCTGTAGAGAGACTTGATAAAAGATGACTTCTGCCTCCAAAAGTGCAAAGTCTAAGCAGGTGCGGAGATGAAATCAAGGCTCAGCACCACTTCCTTACCAAAAAGAAACCCCAGCAGAGAAGCAGTACGTGCTCTCACTGGCACAGGGAGCGCACAGCTCTCATCTGCTCAGTGCCACTGCTGCTTCTTGCACACAAAACCATCCTTTCTGCCCGTTTGCTTGACTTTAATGAGTGCAGAAGGGAAGCGCTCCCTGCATTTTCTTTCTCTTAGAATTTGTATTGCACTTCATTAGGAACAGGTTTTGTATGTCTGTAGTGCATCCCTGGACAAAGTGGCTCTCGCCGCACACTTGTCATTTTTTTATTACATTATTCTTTTTATATCATTATCAACTTTTTATAAGTGTCTATAAAAATAGGTGTAGGAAAGTGAAAGTCTTCAGAGTGAGTAAATGGACACTGTGCTAAATGAGTTATGTCTCTGATGCTATTATCTCTAAATCAGCATAGATTATTCAGGCTGGGGGCTTTTAGAATCATAAGTGGCTGAGATCATTTCTCAGTTCATCATCCTATTACACATAATGAGAAAATACTTCTAAATAGGAAGATTACTCTGTCAAAAGATCCCCCATGAATGATTCCCCAGGCACTGACAATGTGTATTAACTCTTTTCTTCCTGCATGGGAGGCATGAGAGAAGCTCAGTCCTCAAGGATTACCCTGAAACGTTCAGCAGCTCTGAATTTGCTCTGCTCTCCTGGGACTCCTTTGCTCCACGCTTATGTTTCTAACAGCATTTTCTTGGTTTCCACCCCTGCAGTTGCTTTCCTGCAGTATGTAAATTCAGCTGCCGGTGCTGAACCTGGAATGAGATAAAGCCTCTCAGAAGTTCATTTCATTATTTTTGAGTGGTTCTGTTTATGTCAGTTTTAAGTTTCCATTCCACCAAGTGCAAATTGTAGCGTTTCTCCAGCAAGTGATTTCTGGCCGCAACTTGACAAAGCGACAGCTCCCTTCCCTTCCCCAGGTGGGGAAGATCTTCAGCACACAGGTGATGAACGGCCCTCTTGTTCCATTATTTCCCCACACTGCCACCGACTCTCTGCCTTATTGCATGGGTAGAGTTATTAGTTTTACTTATTGGGCAGCACGTTTCCAAGAAGCCATTTAACTCACAGTTTCATGAGGCAGTTTTCATGGAATATAAACTCCACATTCCAGCTCTCAAATCAAGGATTCCTTTTACCTTCCACAGAGCTCTGTGAAATATCCCTTCTGTTTGTGCAGGGCACGGTGAGGTTTCAGTACATCCCACCTGAAGCCAATCCCACCTAAAGGATGCTGTTACTCCGCCTGCATCTGTTCCCAATCTCACATAAAACATCTTTTACAAGAGAGGATGGAGCAAATGCAAATGTGTATCTTGCTGCATGTTAATACATACAAAGAGAAATGACTCCTGCCAACTTCTGCCCAGCATTGCCCTTGTTCTCTTACCATCCTTCTCTGCATGGAAAACTGTCTGCACTGCTCTAATTATTTACTGCAATTCATGGGGAGTGAGGATTTCTTTCAGATTCCCCCACATCTACTAACAGCTCTTGATGTTTGCAAACGTGGTATTTCTGAACCATTTGGATGGTTCTATGGACAAACATCAGTCTGATGGGTGATGATGGGTGGCAGTTTACAACAAGCATTTCTTGCACCATCACAAGAGCTGGAAGTCTCTTGATAACACCTCGTCCCACCACCAGTCAGAGGTTTACTCTCTGTAATCGTTTACTCACATAAAACTTGGGGACCAAGAACTTACAGAAAAGGGAGACTGAGATCTAATGTGGAAGATAATTGTTTTATGCTTGCCTCCTGCCTGATCTTTATACTTTCCTCTGTTGTATTTTCACGCTGGCTGTGCCAGAAGCAAGGTACTGGTTAAAGGACCTCACACCACAGTCAGTAAGACCAGAAGCAGGTTTTGATGAGCAACCTGAGCCACCTTCATAAAATATACATCCCAGCTATGTGGCCAGGCTTTCTGCATGGGATAGTTTTCCATTATTCTCCAACCGTAGATTCATAATTACAGCTAGTGTAAACCAGAAGGTGCCTAAATTTACAAAGACACCACTGGAACTATCAGTGACTCCCAGAAGATCTATTCCACTGGAGTTCTGCACACACATCTATATGTGATAATGAGAGGTTTATACGCTATGAAATGCAACCTTAGAACTAAAAAAAATTTTGGATACATCTGTTTTACTTCATGCTGTCTTTTTGCACTGTGTTTGGAGTTGCTGAAAGTTATTCCTTTTTTTTCCCTTTGCTATGGCAGGGGTCAATGGAGTGCTGGGGTTACACCCCTGGGCTGCCTACACACACGGTCAGAGTTCAGGCCATGCTCATGTACCATATGTGTTTTTGTTATTACTCATTACTCTGCAGGCAGAACCCACCACGCTGACATCACATTAGCCAGACATGATGGCAATGCACTGGGATGCCATGCTTGTGCTGGGATGCCATGCTCATTTAGACAACCAAAGCCCAGGGCACACACCTCCAGCCCTGTGGCTTCAAACAGCACCTGGAAGCCACTGCAGAGCTCCACAGCTGCTGTGATTCTGGCCAAATTGCTCTGCTTTTCAGGGCCTTTAGGGGCTTGAGTTTTGCTCTTGTAAGGTATGGGGCTGAAAGTGTAGAGGTTTGGGAAGTGAGGCTCAGGACAAATCTCAGAGCTTCACCTTTTGCCTTTGCAGGAAGACAGCTGCCAGTTCATTGCCTGCTGAAGCCTCTGGAGGGACTTGGGGAGCCCAGGAAGATTCCTACTGTGAGTCGTCCATCTCAGGGATGATGTCTCTGTGAGTACAGAACGTTGCATAGGATGTCAGAGCTTGACTTTCCCTTGTGTACAAACTATCTTCTCAAACAGAAACTTTTCCTTTTGCTCAATTGCACAGACATATTGCTGGCAGTTGTCACAAGTGATTGCTGGTGGGACTGAGCATAGTCCTGTTATGTCCCTTCAAAGGGTTCTTTTTAGCACATTAACCTCATCTTGAGGACATTTATTTTTTTGTCTGCCAAACAACATTAGTATTGGCTTCTGATTTTAAAATGCTTCATAAATCATCTCCTTTCAGCTGCATTTCAGAGTCAGTACTATTTCACTTTTACTGTTTCTTGAAGCTCCCCATAAAGTACATTAATTTTTCATTAAAGAAAAAAAAGTCTGTATTTCTTTCCAGAATAAATGAATTTTGTAACTTCAAAATATCTTGTCTAATGATCGCCATCCAGCCATTTAAAATAAAGTCTTTGGGGACAGATGTCTTCATCACTGAGCAAACTTTAAATTGATTTTCCACTTTCATTGTAAGATTCAGTTAAAGAGAAGCAAAGACTGTATTTCAGTACTGATATGCTCCCGACATGTACTGTCAAAGTCTGCACTTGCCATTCTTTTGGTGGGAATAGCTGCTTTAGAAATGTTTATATATTATCAAAATTAGGTTTCAAAATGAGCTACAGTATCTATATAAAGGGGAATAATATTATTTTAGAGAAACTAATTGGAAACTTGTTTTTTGGCTAAAGTAGTTATTATTTCCATTATGGCAAGCTGGAAGTAGATGAAATTTGCCTTTATCTTTCCTAGCCTGGTGTCTCCAATAATTTATTCAAACTGAAATTAAAACCTGACACAGTCCCAGTGAGGCATTTCACACCAGTTAAAGATTATTCTTCTGTAAAAGAACTTTTGTTCAAAAATTTCATTATGTTATTACAAATGTATTTATTATAGAAGGGTGATACATAAATCAAAAGCTATCTGTGTGTGTGTGTGTGTATATATATATCCCCCTAACAAGACCTAAAACTGTATTTTCTTTCTTAGGAACATAAAATTTTAAGATAAGAATGACTGTTTCATATACCAGGGAGGGGATGCCTATGGAAAATATCTGCAGGAAAGCAGAATGTTCAGTGCCAGCTGGAGCTTTGCAAGCCCCAGTGCATGCAGAGGCAAAGTCCAATTGGGCATGTGCAAGAAAGAAAGAGCAGAACTACCATAGAATCACAGAATGGCTTAGGTTGGAGAGGAACTTAATTCAATTCTAACCCCTGTGCCATGGCCTGGTTGCCCCCCACCCAGTGCACATCCAGCCTGGCCTTGAATGTCTCCAGAGATGAGGCATCTGCAACTTCTTTGGGCAGCTTGTGCCAGTGCCTCACCATCCTCTGAGAACAGAACTTCTTCC
This sequence comes from Phasianus colchicus, assembly GCF_987193195.1. Classification (NCBI taxonomy): domain Eukaryota; kingdom Metazoa; phylum Chordata; class Aves; order Galliformes; family Phasianidae; genus Phasianus; species Phasianus colchicus. The sequence continues at coordinate 16,181,251 of NC_143448.1, read as the reverse complement.
TAAAATCTGTCCAGAATCTCCTCTCTTGTAGGTTAAGTCATTCCCCCTAGTTCTATCGCTATCAAACAGTGTAAAAAGTTGGTCACCCTCCTTCTTGTAAGCTCCCTTCAAGTATTGGAAGGCTGCAACAGTGTCTTCCTGGAGCCTTCTTTTCTCCAGGCTGAGCAATCCCAATTCTCTCAGCCCCTCCTGATAAGAGAGGTGCTTCAGCCATTGGATTGTGGCCCTTTTCTACACCCACTCCAACAGCTCTGCATACTCTCTGTACCAGAGGCCCCAGGTCTGGACACAGTACTCCAGATGGGTCCGTTCAAGGGCAGAGCAGAGGAGGACAATCACCTCCCTCCCCTGCTGGCCACCCCTCTTTTGGCATAGCCTAGAATACTGTTGGGCTTCTGGGCTGAAAATAATGTAGAAAATAAGGCTCCTTTGCACTGAAGAAGGAAAGGAGTGATGTTGAGTCTTCAAGTTGGATGGTTCAAAGCTGCACAAAATAGCAGCTGGCTGTGACTCTTAGTAAGGGCTACAGACACAGGTGTCATCCTTGGTGAGTTTAAAGCTGTGAGCTCTGTGCAAAGTGCCCTGGGTGGTTTGTGCAGCTGGGGGTCAGCACAAAGCAAACCAGCAAAGAGTGCAGTGCCATAAGAGCACTGGGCAGGCTGTAGGAGCATGTGAAAGCAGCGGGGTGAGAAACTGCATTCTGTTCTAGTAACTAAATAGAGAGAGGGGTGAGCTCACAGGAGTGTGGGCAACTTTCAGACTGAGGAGAAATTTTCCAAAAGTGTGTAATTATAATTGCATGAGGAAAGGGTGGTTAATAATTTTCCCCTTTTAATTCAAACGCACTAAAGTTAATTGCCATTTGGCAGCCTGAGATACACAAATTAGGGGAGTCTAATTCTGCTAATCCTCACTCTAAGTTGCAGGGTATTAAATACAAACATGATCGTCTAGCAAAGGGACAGATCCTGCCTCTGCTGAAGCCAGCAGAAGCTCTGCCATTGATTTGAGCATGGCTGAGGCTCAGCTCCTGAGTGAACTGTGCAGGTAGGGATGATCTGGCTTGGATGAAGGGGGAAACAACAGGGTGTTGTTTTTTTTTTCCTGCATTTGAGCCTGGAATCACTCAGATTCTCAAATTCTGCCAAACTTCCCAAGCCCATTACACTTCCCATTGCAGCTGCTTTTGGCTGCCCAGACACCTACAGGCTCAGTTTTCTGTGCTTCTCCATTTCCCACTTCATTCTCAAACCGATTAAATACGTACTGGCAAAAATATCTTAAAAACCAATGGCTGTAATGCAAACTGGGCTATTTCCTTGAGGAATATCTTCCCTGTTCAGCCTGCAGCGGTCTGTCTGCTATCCCAAATTCCCCATGTGCTGTTGCTACCATGTGTTATATTGCACATCTGATTTAAGCCCAGCAAGGCTTTAGCTCATCCTCTGGTGAGTAAACCCAAGGAGATCCCACAGAAGCCAAGAAGCATGCTGCCAGAGGCTGTGTTGGGTTTTGAGATGAGTGAAAGCCTGGCTATAGATGCAGTATGGGTCTATGCCTTGCAGCACTGGAGACCTTTGGTTTGGAGCTCTGCCTCTGAGCCAGGATAAAACCATTTGTCCATCTGTGTGAAGTGTCTCTCTACCTGCATAGCTGAAGTGTAATTAAAGGTTGATCCAGTGAACAGGACTTAATCTCTGATGGCATGATATATTTGGGCCAAAAACCTTGCCATGACTTGATTTGAATTCATAAATGACACTAGATGAATAGTAAGGAGATAGTCCAATCAGAAGTGGGTACTGCTTGGAAACACCCATTTGGCTTGAAGTATTGCAAGAAAATCAATCTGGGATCTCTACAGAGCCGAATAAGAACATCAGTCTCCAAATACATCTGATGTGAGCCAAGCCTCCTCATTTTTAGTTCAGTTATCACTGACATTTCAGCTATTATTCATCAGTTTAGAAGGAAAAGAGGAACCTACATCATTTGCAAAACCTATATGGTCTTTCCAAACATTTTTCCTGCCTTCCCAGTAATGATTATTACACGCTGCTGTAATTAAGCAGATTAATTTACATTTCCCATCATCTGAGGATGGAGTAGCAACCCAGATTTATTTCTCTGGATTGCTTCCCTCAGTCACTGCTCATAGCACTGAAGCTGCAGCAGTATCTTCTCTTTCAAAAATGCAGCAGCAGAGATGCTCTGTGATTCCAAATGAAATAATTTTGATGTCACAAGAAATGTCATTAAAACTACTGCAGTCTTTTAATAAGCTCCTTCTTAGGAGGATGGATTTTCAGCCTCTTCGTGTCAGCTCTGCGCAGAGTAACTACAGCGAAGCTTGGTGCCAGTGTCCCTGTTACAAAATCTGCTTCTCAAGGGTTTATAATTATAACATGCCCATAAAAATTTACTCATCTGAAACCCAGGATATAGTTTCTCAGACGGAGAGGAAATATTGCTTGCTGAACTTGGTTTAAATCAATTCCGAGTTTCAAGAATCCAAAAATAATAAGGTTTGTGGGTTTTATATGCTCTTTCTGTGGTTCCATAACTCAGAAAGAAATCACTTTGTAGAATAAAGTGTCATGTTTGTTTATAAAGCAGAGCAGGGGAGAAGCAGATAAAAGTTCAGACTTTCTTATAGTGGCTACTGAAAATCCAACGAAAATAATGTTCTCCATTTCCCTATGGTGCCCTCACACTCAAAGCTTGTCCTGACTAGCTGTGATGATACACACTGCAGGATCCCAGCAGGGCTGTGGGCCCCATCCTTGTAGGTGCAGAGAGCTGTTCTAAGCAGCTGGGGGAGTAAGGGATGGAATCACCCACAGCATTTTTACCATTTCCCTCATTTCTAGCTTACTGCAGTTAGAAGGAAAACAAAAAGTGCCCTCCTAATAACTGCTAATAAAAGCATCGATAAATGATCCCTGCACAACTGAGTTCCAATGAATATTGGCATCACCAAACACCTTGCAATATTTAGCCGTTAGCTTGTATTGATGAGGAAAATAACACTGCTGCTGAACTGAAATATAGATGGCATAAGCAAAGCCCAGCAAGTACAGAAAGACAGAAAACAAGCCCTGTGAAATCTAAAAGCAATATTTTTAATTTCATTTGGAATTCATATTCAGGTCAGTTTTGTACAGTTGCACATCGTTCAGTCTATCTTTGTCAGCTCCTGCCTATTAGAAAAAATATTGCACTTTTCAATGTTCTACCTCTATCAAATTGACAGGGTCATTTTTCACAAGGCAAGCTGGAATTAAGGTGACATTAAACCATTTTGCATACAACAACTAAAGTCATGCTGGAACAACAGTTAAAAAAATAGCTGTTTTCTTGGTGTTATTTATCATGCCTTTCCAAGGCAGTTTTGGCGAGTTCCTGAATATCTGCAGATTTGCTAGCCTGACACGATATTGCAAGTTTGGAAATCATGTTTGCAGTTGTAATTATAATATTCTCATTTTCTCATTCTGCCTAGTATTACAACTTCTTTAAAGTCAGCCCCTATAAGGAACACTGTCTGTTTGTCAGAGTGTTATTTTCCACAAAGTATTTTCTCTTTTGAGGAGTGTTATTTCCATCCTGCAATATATCAGGTATTTCATTCACACAAAATGATGGAACAAATGATAAAAAGAATCACCTTATCAAGGAACATGCTTATAAGCACATTTTGCTCTTCCTTCAACTTCAGGCTTTTAGTATTACTGACTCAGATCCCATATGTAAAGCAATATACTGAGTACTGTATGGGTCTTAGAGGAAGTATGCATATTTTCCACAGCTGGCTGAAATCCAAACGTATTTCTAAATCCTAAAGAAATTCTGCTCGTGAGTCATCCTTGTAGTGCAGAGTAGGAGAGCGTAGCTGTGTGGGAAGGGTGGGCTTTGATGAGGAGCACACAGCACTGTGCAGAGAGATTTGATAATAAACATCATTACGATGGTTTACACAGCTGTAATGGTTATCCGAGACCTCAAAAGCTTTGTTTCTATGGCAATCCCAAAAATCCTAGAGGAGATGTTGAATGCAAGACAGATGTTTGGGTAACATATCCTCAGCTTCCTGTTTTCATACGTTGTTTCCTATCCAGCCTCACAACTCAGTTCACACATGGATCTACGAAGAGGTGCTAAAACCCACTAAAGGGGAAATTTTACTCTACATTTGGGCTGAGATCAACCAGTACTGTCAGAGAATCCACAGAATAAAGAGACAGGGAGCAGTAACACAAAACCACTCACTTGGTACAGCCCCGTGGTGTGATGCAGTCTATCAGTCTTCACTGTTTACTCATCATCTCCTTTCTCTTCAACCTTTTGTTTCCAAATGTCATGGAAAGCTAAGCAGCTGGATTTTTCTGAGTGAGGTTTTAAAAACACATTTTTCTTCCATAATAGGAAATTCCTCACGACCGCTTCAGTGCTTCCCTTCTTCTGCAGTTTGGTTGGCAAAGCAAAACAGATTGTCACCTGCACTAAGATGGTGATATGCAATGGCCCATTGCAGGAGAATTCAGATGGGGAGGGAGGAAATTGTGAGAAGGGTAACCAGATAGCAGACAAATTGCCCAAATGAGAGAAAGTGAGATTCCCACTGGTCTTTTTGCCAGCCCTAAGCCAGCTTTTTCCATTGTTTTACATTACCTCTCCATTGCCTTTATCCTCCTCAGAGACCCCACAGTCTTCTTGTTGGTACTGAAAAAGGTCAGGACAGTTCATCAGTTCATTTTGTCTCTGTTGTACCAGACTTTCAGACTGGGATTTCTTTGTCTTTCCCATCCTTATGTAGCTTTGCCACAAATGTGGAACCTATAAATAGAACTACTGTCAAATACATTTCAGACATACATCGTGACTCTAAGGGCCATATTGAAAGAGAAGTGTTTTTTTCTGGGTTTCTCCAGGAGCATCCAGGACTCTTAAAGTTTTATGTTAATCATCAGCCTCACTCTTCCCCATATTACAGTGATGAAGAACTAGCTTGAAATCAATTTATTGATCCCTAAGAAGATAGATATAGAAGGTTATTAAAGTTAACACTTCTGTATGTGCAAAACCTATTACTGAGCTTGTTAACATTCACGTGCTGGTTAACAGCAGCTATGGGAAGGACAAGATAGCTAGCTCCCTTCTGAAACAGCTGCTCACGGGCAGGAATTCAGCTTTAGTCCTGTTCTGGTAAGTCCTACATCTCAGCTGGAGCCAATGAGCAGTGCCAGTCGATATTTAGTTCCTTAAAAACTAAGTCACTTGCTGAGCCCACGTTCCAAATTTCTACATCATTTTTTCAGCTTTGGTGTCTATAGTTGAACCAATGACTTACATATGCATATATGAACTATTTGCCTAATTTCTTTTCCTATGCAGTTACTTGCAATATGAGGAATATAAGAAGGGTTACTGTATTAGAAAATCAGCCACTAGCCACATGGATACATAGCTGTTGAGTGTGCAGCTATACATATTCACATAGATGTGTTTTACTTTATAGATTTAAATGAAATCTTCTGCAGTCAGAGAAGGCAAGTTTCCTGTGGTCCTTCATTTTGAAACCATCCATTTTCAATAATTCATTCACAGGCAGTCTCCGTTACAGTGGGTTTGCATTTGTCACATCACCTCAATTTTTCTAATGAGTTGTTAATGAGAGGTCAATTACTTATGGAAATTAGGAAAACATTCATTGAGGAACTGTACTGAGTGAAGTGTGCTACTTCATAATGTTATGATATAAATCATTACAGCTTTAATGATTATTTTACTCTTTTTCATGTTCGAGCTTATTCCCCGCCTTATACAGTGGCCTTAAGATGATTTTGAAATGAACTCAAGTGACTGAAAATGTTACCATATTGTATCTCCTAATATCTGCAGAAGAATGCCTTCTGTTATTAAACATTTGCTCATGCATCAGCATCTTGCTGTGAAATCTTCAGCTGAATATAAGGATGTTAGGAACACCAGATGTGCCATGCAGTAACCTGTCTTCTACCTTGGCTCCACTTCCACTTTTGATATTACAAGAGAAAATGGCCATCCCACAAAGACCTTGGCCCAAACGGTGACCTGCAAAGCAGCCTCCTGACTCCTCTTCTGGACAATCAGATAAGCATCCACAGCCTGCAGCACATCATTCCCCAGAATTGTTGAGTTCTACACCGTCTTTTTAGTGAAAAATCTTCAGGAATTGCTGACTGGTAAGACAAAATGTTTGTCTCACAATTTTCCCTCCTCCCATGCACCTATTTTGAACACTCTTAAGGCTTTGAATGAGTGGTATAAAAACACAGGAACATAGGCAAAAAAAAGGATCCAAGGGACCAAGACGAATTGTGGCTCAGTTGCAGAATCATGCAATTAAATGGAGAGGCCAGGGGTATAATTCACTGCTGAAATTCAGCTTTGTGCTGTCGCAAGTTATTATTTCAGAGCAGACGCTGAAACAGCCAGAGAGGAAAGTGTACAAGCAGAAGTATAATTGGACTTCAGTATTTCATACTGACGCCCTGAGATTTCCACAACTAAGCACAGTTTCAGAGTCCAACCAGGGTAACACTGCAGTGAACAAACGTAAGATCTCCCATATTCAGCCCGTCAGATTATTCCATTTCCCCTGCAGGCACTGTAAATCAAAAGCTAAAAACACCCCGTTACGTTCTACAAAACAGTTTTGTTGGCCCTTCTTACCAAAGACATTCTGGACACATGCGTTATTTTTATCTGAGTCTCATTCATTTCTGTTTTACTGTCTGGAATTTAGCGTTAAATTGGGGGGAAGAAGGAAAGGAGAGAAAAAAAAGATCAGGCTCAGAAAGCAAGTAGTTAACCACAGAGAAAGAAAGCGGCAGCCAGTTAAATCAAAGAATGAACACATCACATGGACGTGATTTTCTCAGTATCGAAAGACTTACAAGGTCTGTGTCCCTTTGAACCAGGCATGGGCTGGATGCAGGTGAAACCCTTGTTGTTATTTGACTTAGGAGTGCTTAGAGCCCAACATTTTAAGTGTGAAGAAACCCATTGTGCTTATTAGGGGATAAATCAGCTGGTCCAAAGTACAGTCCTGCCACTTACAGTTAATATCACCTCGGGAAGCACTCACATTTACATCTCTAACTCCTTCCCTTGTCCTTGGAAGGATATGCATATTAACAACAAAGAGGTGTCCGACTACTAATCGAAAGCAATACAATACCATCAAATCTATGATGAAATAAAGAAGAAACGAGTACGAATCTAAGTACCTTCTCTTTATATCAGAGCCTGTACATTGTTTTCAGGAGCTTTTTTTGTCATGCAGTGATGAAAGGCTGAGAACAAAGTGAGTAAAATTTCCTCTTACTGCTTAAAAATTCTCAGCTGGTTTGCTGTATCAAAAAGCTGTCTCTTTAAACAAATCACACAGTTAAAAATGCCAAGTTATAATTCAGCAACTAACTCAGAAAATGACAATTTAATCAATCAGAACCAACCCTCCTGAAAAAAAAGAAAAAAAAAAAAATCTTCAGGCTTTCATGCAATGTGAGAGCGGTTGAAACTATAAAAAGGTTCAATCACTGTAGAACAAGCCTGCAGCATCAATGTTTATTAAAGTCAGGGGAGCCATTTATTGACCTGGGAAATAGCAAACCACCAGCAGCACTGCCAGATTGCATTTTTATAGTTAACAAACGGAAGGTGATATTTTCCTTTTCTCTTTTAATTGTGATTCCATCATATCCAAAGAGCTAAAAGCTGCTCGGTTTTTAAAGGAACGCGAAGAGGAGGATGCTCTGCCCCATCCTCCAGTCACTCTCTCTGCTCTGACTCCTAGCAATGGGATCTATTAAATCATTGCATCATAGGATCAAATTTTGAGGCTTATCAGAATGACAGACCTGTGTCTGCTCCCCCCTGCACTTAGGTGATGATAGAAGATAGGGAGCTACCATTATCAAGCTGCTTCCTTCTGTAATCAAAAAGGAATTATTGTATTTATTGACATAAAGGTCATCCTGCCACTGGGACAGCCAAAAGCACTTAGAATTAATTGTCTTCTCCCAAAATGACAACTGGCAATTATTATTATTTTTTTTTTAATCAAAGCACAGCTTGGTTGTTCTAGAGATTTTGTAACTGTTTTGCCACATGTCTTTAACTTGCACCTTTTTACACCACATACATGTAAGGCTATGAAAAGGAAAGCATCACAACATGAGCAGCCCTACCCACGTTATCTGAGCTGAGCTTCATTCTCTGCCCAGCCACTGGAAACCTTGGGGTTAGCAGGGCAAGGACTGAAGTCATTCTGTGTGTGTCAGCTGCCACCTCGACCGCTGCCATCGCCAGAAAGTGGACTTCAAAGGCTGCAAGGATGAGTCAGTGCAGCCTGATGTGCCATGCCACATGCTGCGGCTGAGAGCTGTGACAAACCCACGTCCTCTGAGCATTAGGTACAAAGCGAGCCGGCCGACAGGTTATACATGCATGCATCAAAGGGAATGAATATGGTAACAAATCTCCGGCCATCCAGGGCCATCGGAGCTGTCAATACGCTGCATGCATTAGCGAGAGCAGGGGAGATAAAAACAAAGATTCCTCGCCTCAAAACCACACGTCTCTGCCGCTCGGAGAATTTCACACTGCCTCTGAGCAGAGCACCGAGGTACAGAAGCACGTTTCTGATGCCGCCCAGTCCTACGCAGCACTTCGCACTCTTTCAGGTTTGCAAACACACCTGCAGCAGTTCTACATCTTGTTTTCCTTGTTCACAGAGAAGAACACGTAAAGTTCTCACTCACAGCACAGTGGAGGAGTTTGACACAAGTTAATGACTCACCTGTCAGACTATCAGAATTTTGATACTTGCAGGGGAAAAAAAAAAAAAAAAAGGCTTTGAGTATTTTGAGATATGTAAAAAGGTGCTTTGGGATTTAAAGTCAGCTCGTAACAAATTGAGTGGGTTGGTGTAAGGCCTGAGATATCTGCTTGGTGCTCAAATCACAAAACTGCAAGCATATGAATAAACAAAAGGTTGCAGAAAAGGGAACCCATGAGTTCCCTCAGATTAGATCCCACTGGCACGAAATTAGTTCACAACTGTCACTTGTGTTGTTTCAAGAGAGATTAATTCTTAAATAACACTAATGACAACTTTGATTTGACTTCTGTTATTACTACCGAGATGGGACTACGCTTCCTAGGAAGAAAAATCTTTTATCTGCTCGCTTAATGCATAATGTTTGATGAGATGGAGCTCCTCTCCCCTGAGTAATTTCCCTGAGCATTTTTGTTTTGAAAAAGAAATGGATTTCCAGGTTGAAAGCAAAGGTGCTGTGCAGCTGTCAGAGCTGGGGGAAAGGGGTGTGACTGCCATGCACAACGGCCTTGTATCTTCTCTAAGCAGTATCCCTTCTGCCTCAGCTCCTCACCCTCACTGCGTCTCATTACAGGGCTGGATTCTTCTGACCTGCCTCCACCACCGTCAGTAAATCATAAACCTTTCTCCTATAATCAATGGAGTGTCTTCAGATTTACCAGACAGTATAATCTGCTTCACGAGGCAGCTGATTGTTATCTGTAACTTCCCCATCCAATTCTAGCTATGGGAGGATGTAATCCAAAAATTTCCTTCAGGCTTTTTTACTGCTGAAATAGATCAAATTCTCATGGCAGGCTGTTTTACAACCTCCACTTTTCTAAATAAACATCACGCGGGCTGTACTGCATTTACGGGAAAACACTTCTTCTTGCCTGCCTGCACACATTGAGGCGGGTTGTTGGCTGATGTGCCGGCACACGAGACAACCAGCAGCACACCTCTGTGAGCCCATGGTGTGGCACCAAGACCCAAACAGTCACTGGGACACCACAGGTCCGAGTCTGTGGATGCCAACCCAGAACATTCCACATTAGAGTTCAAAACCCCTCGCACCATTCACTCCCAGCTTCCAGCACTCCTGCATGCCATTTTAAATTATTAGGCTCAGCTCCCAAAGATTAAAGAGTTGGTGGTATCACATCAAAGGTATCACGCTGCTGATATATGCAGTGGCTGCTGAAGAAAGGGGCTGCAGGGACTGATGAAATGTTGCCATGCAGGCAGGAGAGGGTGATGTGCAAGGAATGGGGAAAGCTTTCAGAAAGGGCACCACACATACCAGGCATAGTAGCTGGAGACGTGCTGATGGGTGCAGAGTAATGTATTTAGAAAGAATCATTTGAAGTACGTTTCCGGACTATAAATTAGCTGAAACTGCTCAGAAAATGCCCTGAGTGACATTGAAGGCCACGCAATTAAATGCAAGGCTCCAACGTGCAATGATCAACAAAAAGCAAATGCACCATTAGAGTGCATGCAAAACAGAAAAGAAGGCCAAAATGGGGAGCTAATGGAGGCACTGTGCTGTCATACAAACTAAAGGCGTTCCCTTACTGGTTGATTTGCTAAGATACAAACACACTTTGATGCACATTTGTGTTAGGAAAACTGCAAACTTTTTCCCAACTTTTTCTGATGGAAAGGGTTGGAAACTGTTAATGATGAACAGAGGCTCTAACACAATGGGGACAAAGGAAGCAGGACAGATCCCGTAGTCACACAGACCTTCTCATTTGGGCCCTGAACTTCAGAGCACCTTCAGCTCATTTTTGGAGCCTGGAGATGAAGCTGCTTTGCCTACGTGGAAATTAAATATTTCTACTCAGCCACTTCAAGGATTGCCCTTGAAGTGGATGAAGCTCATTTGTGTTTGTGGTTATGTTAACCCTCTGAGCTTAACTGTGTACTTAGTAAAGATGCCTGGATCCAGATTATTCCTCCTCCCTCTTTCCCCCTGCAGTAATGCTTTGCCCTTCATTGTACATGTGGACTCTGTTAGAGCATAAATCTTCAAAAGTTCTTCAAGCTCACTTTGACCTACATCTTGCATATACGGGAACTTTCCTTCCCAGATTGTCTTTTTGAGCACACTGGCTCATTACAGTTTTGAACACTGAACTCTCACTCGTATTACTTTACTGCCTGGTTTATGTGCTGAATGTCAAAACAGGCATCAGAAATCTGATTTATGAGGATATATACAGAAATTGTGGTGCCTGCTGGTGGCTGGGTGTCAGCTGGCAGCTCCTCATCAGGATTTCCCCATCAGGAGGACAGCAGGGCCCAGCCTGGCAGCCTAGAGATGGCACTGCCAAGTGTGAACTCCAAAACCATCACTCAGGACCAACAGAGCTGCAAAGGTTTTTGCAGCATCCTGAAATCTATTTGCTCTCCAGCTTTAACCACATTTGCCTGCACTGTTGTTTTGTTTTTTTTTTTCAAGCAGAAGTCAACGCTTATTAAAAAAAAAAAAAAAAAAAAAGACAGCTGCATAAATCAAGCAGTCTCCAAATGTCAATATGAGTAAGATTTTGTAATCTCTTCCCTTTTCTATTCTAAACATCTGAAAATTATGGATAAAACCATAAACCTACAACATGCACGAGCACTGATAAAGAACCTAAGCTTCCACCACTAATTTACCACTTCATCTTGATTTTCACTGCTGCTCATGAGCGCTCTCCCCCACCCCGGCTACACACCGGCTCTATACAGCCCGGCTGCGGTTACTTCACGCACCAGCGATGCACCCCCCGCCCTGTCCCTCCGCAGCCCCGTGCTACGGGCCGCGCCCCGCTGCCAGCAGCCGGCCCGGAACGCGGAGGGTGGAGCCGCGCCGCCAGCACCTCCTCCCGCCTCTCTTCCCCCCTCTCCACCCCCAACGTGCGCGGCCGCGGCGCTACGCGAGCACGGGGATTCAGCGCGGCCTACGGGCAGCGCCGCGGCTACCATGGCCGGGGAGGTGAAAACCAAGCTGTCCAAGAATCTGCTGCGCATGAAGGTGAGGTGGAGGGGCTGAGGGACGGTCTGCGGGAACGGGAGGTAAAAGGAGGCCGGGCCGGGCCTGGCTGCGGGGCCGCTGGGAGCGGATGGGGCGGGCCGGGCAGCGCGCCCCCGCCGGGCTGTAGTGCCTTCCCCGGTGGGGGCTACGGCTCTGCCGCCATCTCGGTGCCCCTCGCTGGGTTGGGGTGTTTCCGCTTCTTGCACCTCCGAACAAGGCTGCTGTTGTGACACAGCGAGCGTCTCCTCTGTCCTGTGCGCGATGCTTTTACACGCGGACAAGCACGTGTGTTTGGTTCTGTCTTTTCGCTCGGCCCTGCAGCTTTCTCAGCCGCTCTGTTCCTGCTTCACCGGCAAGGGGCTGCTACAGTGAGCTGCCCCAGAGAGGGATTGACTGGTTGTTGTGCTCCTTGTCTTTCTGTGTCTTTCCCCATAGACACACGCACGTATGCTGTTGGTGTTACCTTGGCCAGTCACCATGCCTGCAGCTGTGTGTCTCAGGCCAGGTGGATTTACAGGTTCTGGTTCTCGTTGTGTAATTCAGCACCTAATTCAGTAAAGTGCATCCTCTTGTGATGAGACTGCATCTAGAAAAAGTTGGATTAGCATTAACTTTTCTTTGAAATAATATCCATTACGTTTTGATAATCCAGCCAGGCTGGATGTGGCTCTGGGCAGCCTGGTCTGATGGTTGGTGACTCTGCACATAGCAGGGGGGTTGAAACTACATGATTGTTGTGGTCCTTTTCAACCCAGGCTAGTCTGTGATTATGTGGGCCTCTGCAGCTTCTTGCTTGTGGTGTTTTACTTAACATTGTGCATTTTTTTTTACCCCCTGTTCATGTGGGGTCGTATCTTTAGACACTTGGCTGAAAGATATTTAGCTGACAGGTTCAATCTGCCACGTGGAGTGGACCTGTAAGATGGTGAAATATTTACCTCAGTAAGAGGTGCTGCCAATGAAAGGCTAAAATTCGTGCACAGAGGGAACAAAACACATCCTACTTTGCTCTCAAAAGCAATTGGATGATGAGCTTAGATAGCAGTGCAGGAGAGGGCAAGACTCTGGATTGCAGCATTGCTGATCTTTTTCTCATTTTTATGCAGTAATCTCTTTTTAGGTGAAACTTATGCTGCTGTTTTTTGCCATTTTTTAAAATCCCTCCCAGATTTCAAAAGCTAGATTTTTAGATTTCCTTCAGGCAGTGGAAAACCAGTCCATGAATGTGATGCCTTGACATTTGCTGGCTTAGAGTCCAGGCAGTAGTAACTAGCTTAAAAGGGGTGTGTAGGTTTTGAGAAGGTTGTACACAGATCTTGTACTCAGCGCTTCCCTTCTGCAGATCTTGTTGTTGACAAATGCTTTAATAATCTTTCAGCAGTTGCCTCTGCAAGTGTGGATAAGATGGATCATTGGAATTCAGTAGGCAAGTGTGGATAAGATGGATCATTGGAATTCAGTAGGCACTCAAAGGTGGCATGTGGTCAGTGGTCAGATCTTTTCATGGAGATGCAGAGTGTATGTGCTCACCTCGATGTCAAAAGACGGCTCCTGCTTTTAGAATAATAGAGTCATATGATTGTAAATTAGTTCTTGTACTGCTTGATCCATGTCCCAGCTAATCCAAATAGCCCCATGGTTACTGACATGCATACTCTGCATCTACCTCCATCAGTGTATTTTTAATTCATCCACATGTGTTTACGGATAAATACAATCACATTTTTTATCTGTTTATTCCTGTAGTAATCTTTAGGAACATAATATTTAAAATGTAATGTGAAATGATTATTTAATTGTGTGCTTGTAGCAAAATTTCTCCTGTTGAAATTTCTGACTGGCTAACCAATCTCCTTGAGCAATATGGTTTTCCACATGATAGATTCCCTCATTTTCCTCAAGCAGATACTGTAATTTTAACTGGAAATCTTTGACATATTTTGGGTTGACTTGAAAACAAAAAAGTCAATTTTTCTTTCATTAAAGATCTTGTAAAATGAATGCAAATAAAAATATAATGGAAAATGAGATGCTAGCACTATATTGGTTTTTATGATGGGGTTTGTTTTGTTTTGACTGGGCTTTTTGTAATGATGAGAAGGTGTGGGAGTTCATATGTGATATATATTGCATACACGTATTACCTGTGTACTCTAAATAAGCTCAGTAATGCATGGTTTTTGTGGGAGACAAGTATTTTGTGATGGCTTCTTGGGTTCTGTCCCCAAGCCAAGTCCACACTAACTGAATAAAATTATGTCCAAGTCTCTGCTAATGTTCAAGAGACAGATGAGCCCCAGTGGTGTTATCCGTCAGCCTGCAGGCTTAGCTAAACACAGAAATGATGCTGCTTATATGAGAGAGGTAAGATTCATTGATATAAGATTCCTCTGTGCTGTTGCACAGGTTTGTTTTGGTGGCCACAAAGCAATTTTTGTACATCAGTGTCTATATACAGTGCTGGTAGCCTCTTGCTGCAAATTGTATCTGTGTTAATGTGCCCTGCTGCCAGATGTAGTTATTGAGGTGCTTTCTGTAGCCCCAAAGCAAGATCCCAGCTCATAGGGATGTCTTTGTATCCAAGTATGGATATGGCTGACTGTTGTTTTCCAGTAGATGGTTGTGATCCACACCTGTTTACTTCTGCTCTGTTTTCCCAAACACAAACCGAGCTCAGAGAAGATCTGAGATTATGTACTGCTTATATCAACTGTTAAATAGTATGTAATGGGTAATTGTTGTCATGTAATTATTGCCTGCCAGAACATACTCAAAAAGCCTGAAGTTGTGTCTCTCTTCTTAGTTCATGCAAAGGGGTTTGGACTCGCAAACTAAAAAACAACTTGACGAAGAGGAAAAGAAGATAATTAGTGATGAACACTGGTATCTTGATTTACCAGACCTAAAGGAGAAAGAGTAAGCTTCTTCTTTTGTACTTCTTATCATCATTGGATTGCTTTATAGTGCAAACAGAATATAAATATATATAAATATATATTTCTTATGCAATAAATATTATTACTAACCAATTAAAAGAAGAAAAAAAATAGTAAAAGACCAGGAGTACAGCTTTTCCTTTTTTTTTTTTTTCAGAAATGTTCTCAAGGTTAAATAATCCAGCGTTTGACCTACTTTCGTTTCTTCATGCTTTGTTTTCTCACTCCCACTTTCTTCTAGATGCATGTCATTAGTTTCTTTCAAGCAGAGACAAATTCATTCATTGCTGCTTTTTCCCTTCATTCAAAAAAGGAATTTGAAACTTTGTAACTTGAAATCCAGTCACATGGTTGGGTCCATTCAGGACAGTTCTATCTTCTTGAGTACAGATCACTTCAAATCCTGTTTTTGAAAAAGGAGAGAGAATGGATGAAGCAAAAATAAAGGAGGGCTTAGTTAATAGAGGAGCAAGTGGCCATTCCTGCTATGTCAAAAGGTGCTTCAAATAGCAAGGGAACTACTTTTTAAATACTTTTCTCCTTTAAAAAAAGAACAAAATTTTTCTAAAGGAAAACATATAATTTATAAAAAGCTGTGATCCAGGGAATTAACTGTAATTGAATAGGTCATGTATAAGCTATTTTCCATGGTTGTTGACATGTATGACAGAAAGGTATCTGAGCTTTAGCTGCAGCAAGGAAGGTGCAGGTTGGATATTGCCTCTGTAAGAATGAGGCTATTGGAAGAGATGGTCTAGAGGAGATGGGATTCTTCACTCTGGAAGTCTTTTGAGGACAGCTCAGACCTCTGCTGTTCGTGGTACATGTTTTGCTGATCCTGCCTTGAAGTAGGAGAATGAGTTTGGTCTCTTCGTCGTGATTTTCTGTAGTTGTAGGAGCTTGCTTTAAATGGGAAATGAAGAGATTGAGGGAAGGGATGCATATGTGTGAGAGGAAAAGAATGGAACAGTTCAAGAAAGTACTTTTATCTGATGTATTTATTATGAATGGTTTGGGATCATGTTTCTTTTCTTTCCAGGGTCATTAAAAGAGGGAAAAAAAAGAGGGGGAATGGGAAAATGTTTCTCTGCTGAACAGAGAATTACACATTTATATCCTGACAGACTCAAATAATACCAGGTCTAACATCACAATGAAAAATTCATTAGAAGCTTTTGCTGGTATAGTAATGCCACCTGGAGAGTGATATTTATGTGGTATTTTTATTCTGGCAAAAGCATTAATGTAGGTGGAATCATACCAGCAAAGAATGCTTTCTGTCAAGAGAGTTAATTTTGCTTGTGGAACTGGCACAGCTTTACTGGCAAACAGTATTCCTTTGCACTCCAGGCTCTTTGTATTGAAAGATTTATCAGAGCAATTAATCTTCAGAAAGTAGTTGATGGTATAAAATACACTGCAGTTTTGTTTATTTGTGTGGGGGAAGACAGCAAATGCTTTTTACGTTTGTTTAATTTGATTATATTAAAGCACACTGTTTGACAACTGCTGTGTTTGGGCTTTCATGCAGGAGCTATATAATAGAAGAGAGGAGCTTTATGCCATGTGAGGATCTACTTTATGGTAGAATGTCCTTCAAAGGATTCAATCCGGAAATTGAGGTACTATTTAATTGGTTTTTGAGGATTGAAGCCCTCAAGAATGAGGACTTTAGTGTTCACACTCCACGCTGTTTGGCCTTTGCAGCACCTTCCTTATATAGGAAAACTGTGATTTCAGCCAAAATGCCAATCAGTGCAGCATCTGAGAAACAGAAGCCTCTTACCTCCTTGTGTTGATGGTTAGTAAGTATGTGACTCCTGCAGATTTTCCTTCCTTGAGTTAAGGAGACTTTTCCACATGCTGCTCACCAAAAACATAGCTCACCGTTCTTCCTTCTGTTTAATTCAGAGCCCAATCTTACAAACATTCAGCCCTGTTTATTCAGCACTTACTTGTATAAGTAAGAGCTTGAGGTTCCAAAGTAAAAATTCTGGGCAAGAGGATCTTTCATTTCTTTCCAGCATGATTCATGCTCATACAACTATTACATACTGAAATAGTAATAGAAGTGTTACTGCTGAACTGAAACAAGAAGATGAAAGTACAAAGCCACAGGCATGCAGAAGGCTATGCAAGGTTATTTAATGGGGCATTCCTTGAGTTATTTTGAACTTGCTTTCACTGTGATTAGGCCTATCATTGCTTCGTGGTTTATACTAGTAGTTTATTGTAGATCTTTGCAGATATTTTTCCACTGTAACAAAACCATTTCAAAGACTAGCATCACAATGAAAAAAAAATTAGAAACTAAGTCTCTTGTCTCCTGAAGATGCCTGCCATGCTGTTGAGAATGCTTGAATAGTGCAGCTCACTGAAAAAAACTGTCTCTCTGTTGCTTCTTTTCTCAAAAGCAAATCAAACTTAGCTTAGCAATAAGGAGGAATGTTGCCTTTTCTTGTAGCCCTGTGGTATAGCCTAAACAGGGTACTGCAAACGAAGGAAAGCAGTATTGAAACTTATTCCCGCCTTTTATGCTTTTTTCTTGGCAGTATCACTATTTCAGTATAGCTGATGTTTTGTCATGGTTACATGTTTAAGCTGTTTCTTACTTCATTTTCAGAAATTAATGGTCCAAATAAACTCTAAGAGCAAGAAAGAAGAAATTGAAGAGGATGATAAAATGGAGGCTGATGTGTCTGATGAAGAAATGGCCAGAAGGTACATTATTCCTAATCAATACTGATTATGTCATAAAATATGTCCTATGTTATGGCATTATTTGTGGGAGGAGAAACATAAAAAGTTAAAAAAAAAAAAAAAAGAAGAAGAAAAAAAAGAAAAAAACCAGCATTTGATACTTCACAGAACTCATTATTCAGGAATTCTGGTGTTTATTCAGTGGAATCTCCATAACTTTCAGGATTAAAAAATCTTGCAGCTGTTTTCCACCTTTTGACATCCATGTATTCTATGCTAATGCCCTCTTAGCTCCAGATTGCTAAAAAACTTAAACTATCAAAATGAATAATAATGTAATCTGTGATCATGTAGCACTTGTGCTTCTTAAGCTTTCAGTCACAGGCTTTTTACAATAGTTAAATTGTTGATTACATTTATGATTTCCTGCGTTGAACTTCTCTCTGATTATAGTAAGAACTGTCACTTTTTAATTATCTTTACAGATATGAAACACTAGTGGGAACAATAGGGAAGAAATTCTTGAAAAAAAGAGACCAGCGTGTTATCCATGATGAAGATGAAGAGGAGAACAGTAACACAAGACCTAAGAAAGCTAGGAAAATGTTTTTAAAACCTCAGGATTAATGTCAGCTGCACAACTGAAGCTAACAGAAATGTTGTCTACCGAATATAGCAAATATGGCACCAAAAACTGAAGATTGTTTGGAGTTTTTGCTATTTTATGTAAAAGATAGAATTGTAAATCTGAATCCATTCTCGTTGAAATTTCTGCCGTCCACATAACAAGCATTTTTTGAAGTGGATGTGTATATAATGGATGTCATACATCCTTTCCTCTCTAAGCAGCTTTTAACATGTGGGATATTAAACCCATCAGCTGTTTTTAATGTTGTGCATAACTAGGATGAGTGTCAACGTGCAATCAATAGCAACAGTATTTATATTTTACGATAACATCTAAAATAAGTATTTGCAGTAAAGATGAGCTTTGCTCAATCCAATCCAGTGAGACAGTTCAGCTTTCGCTGCTATTTTTATTATGAAAATGAAAACCTTTGCTCCCTTCAATTCAAAAAAAAAAAACCAGCAGAAACATTTTTTTTAAATGCTTGACAAATAAGCTGGGAAAAGAACAGAGACAAAATCCTTTTTTTTTTTTAATTTTATTTTTTTACAAAGCATATTTAAAAATAGGAGCTTACAGCAAAGCTTTTCTTTTCCTAGAGCAAGGCAAATATTGGGCAACGTTTCCAGTTTGACACTTGAGCAGATTGTGAGCCTTTAATTTCTGTCTTCCAAAAGAAGTTTGCTAATCTTGTCTTTTTTTCCAACCAAAAAATTCCAAACTTATAATTATCTTGATCTTAACATAGAAGCATAATAACAGCTTCAGAAGCATGTTTGGAGAGCTAATAAAAACTGTTGTTTGTTTTGGTTTTTTTTTGTGGTTAATGATTGTGGTTTAACTAATTTAATGTTAAAAACAATTATGCTTAATACAGTCAGATAGAAGAAATGATCCTGTTTTGTGCTGGTTGTGGATGTCCCCAAATATTAGTTGACTGAGCTTTTTTCTGTTCAGCTTGTAACAAAGGCATCTGAAGCAATGCTAGGACCCAAACATCACAGCCTTTTGTCAGTGCTTTGGAAAACTGAGAAAGGTCAGTGTGGTTTTGTCTAAAATCACAGCAGTTCTCTGCATTCTTGCTTTCAAAAAGAAGTAGTTTTTATTATTACTTTCCTCATCTAGTGTCTAAATCACTCCTCCTTGACAATAACTTTCTGGAGAAAGAAGAATTTGTTAAATTGTAGCAAGTAGTGACCATTCCATCGTGGACCTGAGGGTTCTTTTTTTCCCATTTTTTAAACAAGTCAGTGAAACAAGACATAAAACTCAATTATATGAAGAAAGAGTCTTATGTCTGTATTTGCATGTGTGATATATGAACTATAATCTGTATATCAAGAGCACCTTGTTATATAGTCAAGATGGATCACACATGGAAAGAGAAATACACTTTTAACCTAGTAAAGAAGCCTCGTACAGGTGGAAAGTCTGTGATTCATGATCTGAGAGTTTTTTCAGAGCTAATTAAATGCAACCAGTTGAATTACTTAGAATTTGATCATATATTACCACTGGCTGAAAAGAAGTTAATGATGGCAAGACATTTTTCTTCCCATGGAAGATATGACCTGAGCTAAGAAATGATTTATTGTTGGTCATCACAAGAGAAACTCAGAATGTATCCCCTTATTCTTTCTTGCTTATTAGTAGGAAAATTATTTCCCTCTGTGAGAATACGTTTCTTCAGTAGAGAATTTCTGCATAGCTGTGCTGGGTAGGTGAGGGAGGTGTCTTCTGTGAACCACCAGCAGCCATGTTCCCACAACTGCCCTTGTCTGAGGGAAAGTGGAGTTTTCAGTGACATTGTGTAGAGGAGTTCTGGGGTAATTTTGGTAACTACCTGTGGCTCAGGTAAGCATTTTGTGAAGCCTTGCTTGGTCGAGTCTGTATGCAGTGTGTTCTGTTGCACTGCACAATTCTGTTCAGTCTGATGAAGGGTAATTTTGTGCAGCTGAAGTGTGTTCTGCCATACATGGGTCCTTAATTTCATATCATGGTGAATGGCTGGGAGTTTGAGTGGCAAGGTGTGTGTTTGCGCAGAGTGAACTCTCATCAGCTTCAAGAAAATCCATGGTTTTAGAGTTTAAGAGGAAGGAAGGGTGCTTCATTTGTTTCCTGAAAATGCCTAACACCAACTCTGAAGACTGTAATACGACAAGCCTTGTTTTTTTGTCTTCAGGTCTGGGTGCTTTGTTCATTTGAAGCTGGTGGGTAGGTGAGCTACTGAAATGTTGTAGTATGACCAACTGCTCAGTTTAAGCATAATCAGTTCTTATCCATGAGGAGTTTGTAAAGTGCAATGTTAAGATTCGTGGTATGTTACTACAAATGAGGCAGAATTCAAAATCTTCCCAGTCTTACTTTCTAAAGGTGCCTATGTGTCCAAAGTTACCAGCAGGCATTTAGAATTATGATAGGATCCTCAGAAATACCCATCTGTATTTCCAACTTTATAAATATAAATGTGTGTGGTTTTTTTTAAATCAGACCTCTAGTTTTGTAGCCAAGGTAGAAACATTTTGCTATATGAAATTTCTATTTGAATTATTTTTGACAGAGCTGTAAGTGTAGCAGTGAAATATTCATACTGCAAACCTACATTAATTCAAGCTTTCTTGGCTCTGAAACAGTCTCAAATGCAGATCCATTTTCATGAACATCTTTCTAAGCTGTAGAATTTAAAACCCACGTGGTTGTGTTTTCCAAATGAAAAGTAGAGATCTTTGAGATTTAAAAGAAGTTGGGATAAGTAGTATTTTTGTTCAAATAAAATAAAAAAAAGCAAAATCCAAAGAGAGAGAGAGAGTAACTAGACGTGAGAAGTGTTTGTGCCTGTTGTACTAAGGTACCTATTAGGGTGAACAAACAAAGTGTGTTGTAGTTCATGCCTGCTGACAGCTCACCCTGTTAAGTTTAAACATACTTCTTGGCAGGTGGAGTTTTTGTCCCTCTTTTTGACAGTCGGTGTTGGAAATGTGAAAATTGAACAACTTCATCTTTATTGCTCATATTTCTTCTTTTGCTACTTTTATTCTGCTTGGAATTGGATCTTAAAAACTACCGGACCAGAGTGCAACTGCAGTGAGACATCCTGAATCTTCCCTTTAGTAATGCATGAGCTGCTTAAACTTTGACTCTTTGGAGAGGGAGGAGGATGGGCAGCGGTGCCATGGAATTTGAACGGTGTTTCTTCCGTTGTGTGTCTTGTTTTCTAATAAGATTCTCCATTATACAGTTATACAATTGTGGATGGCTGTCATTGCCATTGGGCATTGTGTGTGTGTAATGGGCAGCTGGGCTGGGATTCTGGGAGCTGCTCCAGAATTCAGACTTAAAAAGAAATTGTCTCATCTTTCTGTTAATTGGAATGCTATACTTGTAAATTTTACTTGGAATTATAAAAGTGGGGGGGTGGGGAGAGGCGGAGGGTTCTACGCATTTGTTCTGCTTCATTTGAACAACAGTCTGCAACTAAAACTGCACAATAGCTTAGGCTTTCATTAAACCTTTCTTAAAGAGAGATTGTTAATAAGGTATAGTGATGGCAAAGGATGTCAAAGTGCCTTGCAGCTGTGCGATTCTGTGTTTCGCTACTGCATGTGAATGCAAGCTTCTCTGAGAGCTGATGCTTTAATTACTTGTTTGTTTTTTTCTTTTTGGTCTAGGAGGGTGTCTGTCTTCTACAATAATGCCTTGCTAGTGAAATTGCAGCAGGAGGCCTCTGGGTTTGTTTGGTTTTATTTGTTTTTACACCATTCTCATCCCAAACCTTTGAGACATTTTGGGTCTGACATTCACACCTGAATAACTTCAGGCTTTTCATCAGCTTATCAGGAGCTTTAGTTAAACTGTGAACTGTTCCTGTACGTGTTGACTTTTCTTTATGTGATTTGATACTGCATGATGAGGACCTGGTTATACTTGTCACGTGGAAAGGAAAAACCCATCTCAGAGAGTTGTTATCAACAGGCGGAGTCAGAGAAAGGGCTGAAGCTTCAGTCATTGCCCACCCCATAAATCTTAAGAACATAATACTTGAAAGGGGTAGCTGTGTTGAATCTCATCTTTGTGATGCCTTGCACATCACAACCTGAGCAATTACCTGGGAGCAATAGCAGGAACATCTCTAGAGAAATACAGAGGCAGAATAACTGGCCTGTAAATGGTTGCCCTCAAGACAAGAGGCAGCAGCACCAGAGAGCAGCTGTAGTTCATTGCATAGAGGAATATGGTTTGGTGACCTGGGTTGAATGCAGATGGGATTTTTTGTCAGCCAAAATGGAGGTGGTAAGTGTTCTGAAACTCAGAATGTTCCTTGGGGTCTTGAGGAACAGCTTGTGATCAATCACTTAGAAAGGGGTAAAAACCCTTAATGAGACCTTAGTATGATGTAGTAGTAAGAACACAAATTACAGAACAAAGTCTTTAGTTCCACTGTTCATAGAAAAAGTGTTCCCACCTCAGTAAGATCTTTCAGTGTCTCCAGTCACTTCCTGCTTGGTCCTTAGATCTCCATCTCTGAGCAGGCAGAACTGCCACTATAGCCAATGGACAGGGAGGAGCCAGCCCAGCACAGGATGTGGTAGGGGACCTTCTCTTCAACCTGCAAGCTCTTTACAGGCGCCTCTCACAACTTACCATCTCCAGCACACTGTCAGATTTTGGTATTGGCCTGTTTGGTTCAAGAAATCTGTGGTGGGCAGGTTTGACCAGCAGATCGACAGCACAGTTGTGCAGGCCTCATTTACTTAGCTAATGGTGCATGCAAGACAGCAACTCTTCATGCTTTTGTTTTCCTTTATTATCATGTGAAGGAGGAAAAAGGTATTTTCCAGTATTGCTGCTGATCTCATGGACTTAAGAGCATTTTTGCTTTTTCAGTAGTTTTCTTGGTCAGGCTTTTTGCAGAAAAGCATGATGGGGGAAACTTTTTTGTTTTAAATTTTAATGGGGAAATGCAATTATTAAATACTTTAAAGAAAAGTTTCTTCATATTTGGTTGACTCCAAGGTGGTTTGTTTTATTTTTTTTTTTTCTTCAACTGAATACAGATGATGAAAACTTGTGACACTAGAGATCTTATGCTAAGCATTAGTCATTCAGGATAGCATGTGGACTCCCATATTTGCTATACACAAAAAGCAGGGTAGATTTAAAGCTATAGCGGGGTTAGCTTCATTGTTCTACTTCTGTTATACAAATAATCTGCAATACTGAAAATATGAGATTTCTACCCCATTTGAGGTAGAAGTAAATCTAAGCTAGTTGAGACATGTAAGCACCACTCAACCTGTTACAGGATGATTATTTAT